>NW_027507685.1:79916917-80284417 GCF_037356315.1 Lithobates pipiens | reverse complement strand
GGGCCCGCGAATGAGACGTCGCTGGCCCCGCCGCCTGGTATGGACTTAAAGGGGAACCCCAAAGTCCACAACAGACCCTTGTCCGAGCACGCTACCCGGCCGGCCAGGAAAGGGGGGTGAGCGAGCGCCCCCCCCTCCTGAGCCATACCAGGCCGCGTGCCCTCAACATGGGGGGTGCCTTGGGAAAGGGGTGCCGCGCCGCCCCCCCACCCCAAAGCACCTTGTCCCCATGTTGATGAGGACAAGGGCCTCTTCCCGACAACCCTGGCCGTTGGTTGTCGGGGTCTGCGGGCGGGGGGCTTATCGGAATCCGGGAGCCCCCTTTAATAAGGGGGCCCCCGGATACCGGCCCCCCACCCTATGTGAATGAGTATGGGGTACAATGTACCCCTACCCATTCACCTGTAAAATAAAGTACAAAAAAAACACAACACACGAGATAAAATACTTTATTGCACAGCTCCGGGGGTCTTCCGTCTTCGGGGGTCTTCTCGCCGGACTCCTCCGCTATCTTCTTGTAGCTCTTTTGCTAGCGGAGGAGTCCGGCTTTCTTCCTCGCCGCCGGCCTCTTCTCCCGACTTCGGGGGTCTTGTCCCCCTCTTCGGTTCTTCTGCCGGGCCACTGCGCCTTCTTATAGCTCTTTTACAGGCGGTGGCCCAGTCTTCTGTCGCCGCCACCTTCCGTTCTTCTTCTTCTCCTCCTTCTTCTCCTGGAGATGTTGACTCGACGCTCTCTCCGGCCGCAATGCCAGGGACGCGCTGCACTGCCACTTATATAGGGACAAGGGGCGGTGTCACATGGGTTTATGTCACATGGGTTGGTGTCACATGGTGACCCCGCCCCCTTACGATGTCACAGTCCCCATGTGACATCAACCCATGTGACCAACCCATGTGACATTGTTGGAATCAGACAGGAATTAGTATTATACATCTACACAGCTGTTTGTACAGACGAACTCAGCCATATTGATACCATGCAGTCTCACATGTTTAGAAGCAAGGAATGTGACACAATTTGAATAGCAGAATGAGTTCTATTCAGCCCACCTGGAATGTACTGAACTTCAAAGACAATATGGTGCCGACTTGTCTGCCAGAACAAAGGACAGCTGGTGGGGCGTCCGAGATCAAGCCACAAGATGGCAATCCAGTCGGAGCAGTTGCAATTCATGGGCAGACACTGCCCCCCAGAGGCCAAGTATGGCAGGACTGTACGAGGTAATTAGCCTGGGGGAGGAAACGCCCCAGAGACGCTGATTGGTCTACGGGAAAAGTAGGATGGGCTATGGGGTGTGGTATGGCTGAGGTATGTTTAACAAAAAGGGTTGCAACCTGAGTTCAGTCTCTCTTTATTCCATCAGGAGACCCAGTCACGAGGATCGATAAGTATAAGGCTTATATTGCACTTTGATTGTATGCTATGTGTAGCGGGGTCTCTTTAAGAACTATAAAACTACTGTTCCCAGAACCCCGCTGGTTCCCAGGATGCTTTGAGTTATGCCCCAGAGACTTATGGGGGAGGAAATATAAGGAGGGGGAGAGGCCTAGTTCGCTCTCTTTGGACACCCCCCTCTCTTCAAGCAAGAGGAGATCTGTGCTGAACTGCTGAGGCACAAGGCCTGAAGCCTGGGCCTTGTGCTCTTTTCCAAAGAGCTCTCTGCCAGCCTAGTTGCACCTGAGAGACATTTTCTCATTCCTTGCTGCTGTACACCAGAAGGATTGAAGACTCGGAGGTCGGTGGATTCCTGTTCCTAGACGAAAAGGCAGAGAAACCGGACTTGGACTTGTCCGGGTGGTGAGAGCTGTTTAAAGACAGATGCTTTATCTTTATTATTCGTTTGGATTACAAAGTTGTTCTTCAAGTGCACCACCGAAAGATTGCTAGCGAATATTGTTTTACTGGACTTCCATCTAGATCAGTCAGGCCTGACTGCATAGGTAGACAGTGCTGGGTGTTTACCCATGTGGGGAAGTAGCTGAAAAAGGGCAGCGCTAGAGTTGCATAGCAATACTTTATTATGCTGATTACTCTGTTTATCTTTATTACTGGTTACTGCAGGGACCTGATTATGTGTTGCAATCCAAATGTTTGATTCATGTTATTCCTTTTATAAAAACAATAAGTAAAGTCAGTTATATACTTTCAAAGATTGTCTATGAGCTTGAGTTACCCACGCACGCACACACACATATTTAGAGTATAAGTGATTTAATGTGTATTGCTAGATACTAACTGTGCCAGAGTGGGTAGTGCAGATTGCCGGGGGGTTGGCGGAGCTGTGCTCAGGACCCAAACCAAACTTGCGGCCCTCTTAAGTGAGGGTATCGCTATACGTGGGGGCTCGTAAATCCGGGATTTCTGAGACATCGGTGAACACGCCAGAGGTACCGGCATGGACCCACAGGGAGTCAGAGCGTGGTGTGAAGCGGCTAAGGCCGACCCAAGTCAGTCAGTGGTCATTAGCCTCCCAGGGGAGAAATGGTCGACAGAGACCGTAGAGGAGTTAATGAAGTCAGTGTCCCAGACATCTCATATCAGTATGCGCTAGTGGAATACTGGGATGGGATGCTGGAGGCTTGCAAGCGCAACCGTGTACGGACACAAGACAACAGATGCTATAGGTTGGCGCACGCAACAAAGGAGGAGCCATCGCCAACGGGATCACCGCAGGCTGCGGCCCGTACCTCACCCGAGAGTCTCAGATCAGCACCGGCCACCCTTAGCGCAGAACTGTGTGCTGTCCTGGAGGAGATTGTGGCCCAGTGCAAGAAGGATCCCACAGATTACCCGATGTCGGGGTACAGAAAACTCCGGATGTTTTCAGGGAGGAAACCTGTACCTTCGGAAGAAGAGGGATTTGAAGATTGGTTAGATAGCGCAACTCAGGCACTAGAGGAATGGGAAGTTCCAGAGCGCAGAAAGAAGCAGAGGATTGTGGAAAGTCTAAAGGGGCCTGCTCTAGAGGCCGTTCGCAACCTGAAGATGAGCAGGACAGACTGTAATGCGCAGGAGTACCTAGATGTACTACAGACTGTGTTTGGTGGGACAGAGAAAATCTCTGAGCTTGCTTATCAGTTAAAGCATTGCTACCAGAAGAAAGGTGAAAAACTATCAGACTACATGGGATGTTTAGATAAAATCCTGCATAGGATGATCCTAAAGAAAGGGATCAGCCCAGGAAAAGTAGATGAGGCCCGTGCTCAACAGGTACTGAGGGGAGCTCAACCCATGGATCCTATTGCATGGACACTGCGTGCCCGACTGGATGGGAAGAATCTGGAGTACACTGACCTCATCCGAATGATCAGAGAGGAAGAGGCCCTACTGGAAGAGAAAAGGGAAGAACATCTCACCGAGCCCGTCAACCAACCGGTAGCAATAGTTACACCGGCCATGACTCCCGCTAGAGATAAGGAGCTGGACACTTTGAAGTTACAGATGTCCCAGGTGATGGAGATGTTGACTGCTATGATGGCGAAAGGTCAAGGGGGAGCCGAGAAACCAAGTCCTAGGAGGGAGTTGTTTCCAGATACACCAACACCAAGCCCCACTCGAGACCGAGAAGAGATGCTATGCTACAACTGCGGGGGCAGTGGCCACTTCGCCAGTAGATGTTCCAGTCCCAAGAAGAAGAAGATAGATAACCGCCAGCCGGCGGGAAACTTCAGAGGGCCCCGGTGAGGGAGTCAACCGGGTGCCCATGCCTTTCAGTGAACTCCAAACTGAATAGAAGGAAGAGAGAGAGAGGAAACCAGACCCCTCAGAAGGAATGTCTACAAATAAGAGACAATAACATCCCTCAGCGGGTTTGTACTCCCATTACTGTGGGGAGGGTCAATGCATATCAGGCTCGAAAAAGAGTAAAGTCAAAAACCAACTGGATGAAGACGGGTCCCCAGAAGAGGGTGGCCTCAACCCGGCCCTTCCCAGAAGAATTGGTCGGCCCGTCCCCCACTGTCTCCATCCAGGTGGAAGGAGTCTACACGAAGGCCCTCCTGGACACTGGAGCTCAAGTGACTTTGTTGTACAGAGACTTCTATGATAGGCACTTGAGCCATTTGCCTATACAGAAGATAGAAGAGCTGGAGATATGGGGCCTTGGAACTCAGAGTTTCCCCTACGATGATTACCTGCCCATAAAGCTGACCTTCGATCCATCTGTGGCAGGGAAAACGGAGGTGTTTGACACCCTGGCAGTTGTGTGTCCTAGACCGCCCGGGGCCAGCAAGATGTCCCTCATCATAGGGACCAATACGGATCTGGTGCGAAGACTTCTGACCCCTCTAGTGGAGACGAGTAACCATCAAGATCCCAATATCCATCCCATGCTGAAGACAGCCTACCAACGGTTGGTCCTAGAGCAGAAGACCCCAGGAGAGGGGATAGGGAAGGTGTGGAGACTTGGGAGAGAGGGAGTGGTGCTGCAGCCCGGAGAGGTAGCCTGCCTCAGGGCCACGGTGAAGCTTACCTGGGAGCAGCCTGGCCCCTTTGTCATGCTGGAATCCGATCCAAGGGAGGATCACTCAGGCCTGGAAGTGATACCGGAAGTGATTTCAATCAAGGCCCTGAAGAAGGCTCGAGGAAGAGTCCCAGTGAGTGTGAGAAACCCTACGGAGAGACCCATAGAGATCCCTGCCAGAATGCTGTTGGGGCAGGTGAGTCCTGCGGCCCCAGTCAGCTGGTCTGAAGTAAAAGGAATGGGTGAAGGAGGAGATGTTTGGGAAAAACTTTCCATGGAGAACCCGGACCTACCTGGAGCCTGGAAGGAGAGAGCCAAGGCCCAGTTGACTAGATGGGAGAGGATTTTCTCAAAGGATGAGTTTGATGTTGGATGTGCCAGGAGTGCCACCCACCGAATCCGCCTCCAAGAAGACAAACCCTTCAGGGAAAGGGTTAGGCGGGTCCCTCTAGCTGACCTGGAGGATCTGAGGGAGCAGCTTGCGGAGTTGAAGAAGACTGGTGTGATTCGGGAGTCTAGAAGTCCCTATGCCTCCCCCATAGTGGTGGTCAGGAAAAAGAATGGGTCGTTGAGGCTTTGTATTGACTACAGGACTCTCAACAGGAGGACCATCCCTGACCAGTATACCACACCGAGAATAGAGGATGCCCTACAGAGTTTGGCTGGTGCCAAGTGGTTCAGTGTAATGGACCTCAAGAGTGGGTACTACCAAATCCCCATGCACCAGGAAGACCGAGAGAAGACAGCTTTCATAACCCCAGTGGGATTCTTTGAATTCAACAGAATGCCTCAGGGCCTGTCTGGAGCCCCTGCTACCTTTCAACGCCTCATGGAGAAGACCGTTGGAGACATGAACCTCATAGAAGTCCTTGTGTACTTGGACAATGTCATTGTCTTCGGGAAGACTTTGGAAGAACATGAGGCCAGGTTGGAGAAGGTGTTGAGAAGACTCAGCGAAGAGGGACTCAAGCTTTCTCCCGAGAAGTGCCGGTTTTACCAATCCTCTGTGAACTATCTGGGACACATAGTGTCTGAAAAGGGAGTGGCTACAGACCCTGAGAAGTTGGAGGCAGTTACCTCTTGGCCAAGACCGACAACAGTCACAGAGCTCAGATCTTTCCTGGGGTTCTGCTCCTATTATAGAAGATTTGTGGATGGGTTTGCCCGGATTGCCAAGCCACTGAACGAATTGCTCAAGACTGAAGGAGAAGAGGATGGTTTGGGACCCAGGAGGGCCGGTGAGTCGGTTCAAGATCAGTGGAGCCCAAGGTGTGAAGAGGCTTTCCGAACCTTGAAGAGGAGCCTTACCATGGCCCCAGTCCTGGCCTATGCCGACCCCACCAGACCATATGAGCTACATGTCGATGCCAGTCATGAGGGCCTAGGCGGAGTGCTCTATCAAGAGCATGAAGAGCAGCTGCGACCAGTGGCCTATGTGAGCTGGAGCCTGACTCCCTCGGAGAAGAACTACCCCACTCATAAATTGGAGTTCTTGGCCCTCAAATGGGCAGTAGTAGACAAACTGAAGGACTATCTCTACGGGGCGGAGTTTACCGTAAAGACAGATAACAATCCTCTGACCTACCTCTTCACTACTGCAAAGTTAGATGCAACCGGACACAGATGGTTGGCTGCATTATCCGGATTCAACTTCAGTCTAAAATACAGACCAGGGGCTGGAAATAGGGATGCAGATGCCCTGTCCCGAAGATCTCATGTCATGGTCGATGACTGGGAAGACTGGACTCAGGTAGCACCGGAAGGAGTGCGAGCACTCTGTCAGGGTGCTGAGTTTCAAGCAAGAGGGGGCTCCAGAGCAGAGGAGATAGGAGTCACCGCAGTGGGAGTCCCTCAACCCTACTGTGGGGTAATTCAACTAGCAGAGGAACTCCTGCCAAAGCTGTCCAGAAAGGAGCTGAGCTATGACCAATTGGAAGACCCCATGGGGAGATTGGTCCTTGAAGCTTTGGAGAATGAGAATCCAGAGGGACTTCGACATCACCCTTCCAAGGAGGCTCGCCTGCTGAGGAAAGAGTTGGATAAGCTACAAGTACATCAGGGAGTGGTCTACCGAAGGGGCCCCTCTGATAACTCAGAAGATAAGTGGCAGTTGTTTCTCCCAGAGAAGCACCGAGAGACGGTACTAATTGCCTTACATGACCAGCATGGCCATCTAGGGGCGGAGAGAACTTTTCAGCTTGTCAGAAGCCGGTTCTATTGGCCCTGTATGAGGGCAGAAGTGGAGGAATATTGCCGTTCTTGTGCACGATGCATCCAGAGGAAGACTCTACCCCATCAAGCTGCCCCAATGGGCCACCTACAGAGTCAGGGTCCAATGGATCTGGTGTGCATTGACTTTCTCTGCCTCGAACCCGATTTGAGTGGATTGGGAAATGTTCTGGTGGTAACCGATCATTTCACCCGTTATGCCCAGGCTTTCCCCACCAAAGACCAAAAGGCCTCCACTGTGGCCAAGGTGCTCATGGAAAAATACTTTGTCCACTATGGATTACCACAGAGAATCCACTCAGACCAAGGAAGGGACTTTGAGAGTCGTCTGATCCGGAACCTACTGGACTCATTGGGAGTAGAGAAGACCAGGACTACACCTTATCATCCACAAGGAGATGCCCAACCTGAGAGGTTTAATCGGACCTTACTAAACATGCTTGGAACTCTAGAGACAGAGAAGAAGCAACACTGGAGCCAACACATATCAGCTCTGGTGCACGCTTACAACTGCACCACAAGTGATGTGACGGGTTACTCCCCCTACCGGCTCATGTTTGGGAGAGAAGCAAGATTGCCGGTGGATCTGGCCTTTGGCATTTCCCTAGACCATGCCTCTGCTACCTCCCACAAGGGATATGTGGACCGACTTAGACACAATTTGAAAGTGGCCCATGAACGAGCTCAGGCGGCCTCGGACCAAAGGGGAGCCCGCAACAAGAGGAACTTCGATCTGAAGGTTCGAGTGCAAGACCTGCAGCCTGGGGACCGTGTACTGCTACGCAATCTGGGGATCCCTGGGAAGCACAAGCTTGCTGATAGATGGAGATCGGAGCCCTATGTCATTTGCAGAAAGCTACCTGGATTGCCTGTGTATAAGCTAAAACCAGAGGGGAAAGTGGGGCCCTTGAAAACTTGGCACAGGAATCATTTGCTCCCGCTTACTGAAGCAGTCAGAATACCTCCAGTGAGAGATCCACCTGAATCTGTTTCCATTCTGGATACCCCAGGACCTAGCACTCGGTCTCAGACCTCCCGGGTTAGAGATAGACAAGATTCCAAACAAGGTGAAGGTGGAAGAGGAGAGCTTGAGTGGCTGTGGCCTTCATCAACTCCAGGAAATTCTGCCATAGATCTCCCACCTACTGAGGATACACAGGATGGGACACTGAACCCAGAAGCTACAGAGTTCATTCCATCTAGTGGTGTGCCTGAAGGCTGGGAAGATATCCCTAGCATTTACTCAGAAGAGGAAGGAACTGATGTTCCAGAACCAGTGATGCTGTCAGAATGTGTTCCTGAAGTAGAGCCTGTGGCACCAGAGCCTGAAGTCCCAAGAGAACAGAGAGCTCGCCGAGTTGTGAGACCCCCCAAGAAGCTAACCTACTCTCAAATGGGAGAGAGCTCTGAGGACTCTGTTGTGACTGCTAGAAGAAGTGCTGAACGCTCTAATCCTTCCACTGACCATTTGGTGGAGGGCAACCCCAGCTCACTCTCTGGCACAGTTAGGCAGGCCACTCATGTGAGTGTGACCTTTGGGACAGGGAATCCCACCTCTGAGTTCTGGTGGAAATTCCCTGTACCAACATCATACTCAGCACTTTCAAAATTGGTACAGGATATGTGTTAAAAGTTTATCTTTGGGGACCAAAGAGTTTAAGTGGGGGGAGTGTGTAGCGGGGTCTCTTTAAGAACTATAAAACTACTGTTCCCAGAACCCCGCTGGTTCCCAGGATGCTTTGAGTTATGCCCCAGAGACTTATGGGGGAGGAAATATAAGGAGGGGGAGAGGCCTAGTTCGCTCTCTTTGGACACCCCTCTCTCTTCAAGCAAGAGGAGATCTGTGCTGAACTGCTGAGGCACAAGGCCTGAAGCCTGGGCCTTGTGCTCTTTTCCAAAGAGCTCTCTGCCAGCCTAGTTGCACCTGAGAGACATTTTCTCATTCCTTGCTGCTGTACACCAGAAGGATTGAAGACTCGGAGGTCGGTGGATTCATGTTCCTAGACGAAAAGGCAGAGAAACCGGACTTGGACTTGTCCGGGTGGTGAGATGCTTTATCTTTATTATTCGTTTGGATTACAAAGTTGTTCTTCAAGTGCACCACCGAAAGATTGCTAGCGAATATTGTTTTACTGGACTTCCATCTAGATCAGTCAGGCCTGACTGCATAGGTAGACAGTGCTGGGTGTTTACCCATGTGGGGAAGTAGCTGAAAAAGGGCAGCGCTAGAGTTGCATAGCAATACTTTATTATGCTGATTACTCTGTTTATCTTTATTACTGGTTACTGCAGGGACCTGATTATGTGTTGCAATCCAAATGTTTGATTCATGTTATTCCTTTTATAAAAACAATAAGTAAAGTCAGTTATATACTTTCAAAGATTGTCTATGAGCTTGAGTTACCCACGCACGCACACACACATATTTAGAGTATAAGTGATTTAATGTGTATTGCTAGATACTAACTGTGCCAGAGTGGGTAGTGCAGATTGCCGGGGGGTTGGCGGAGCTGTGCTCAGGACCCAAACCAAACTTGCGGCCCTCTTAAGTGAGGGTATCGCTATATATGTATTATTGTAACTTATATTGATACCTTATGCACGTGTTCTTATTTCCTTGGGAAATAAATGAGATTTAATTGATCTTAGACCGTGTATTGATTTCATAACCAATGGTGATAATATTGTGATATTAACGATAACATGTGCTTGGCGTATTTGAGGCTTAGCTGAACTATAGGGACTAGACAAAGGAATACATAACTGATAATAGTAGTACTAGACTGAATTGATCGGTTACTTCAGACATAAAGCCATGTGACACCGCCCCTTGTCCCTATATAAGTGGCAGCGCAGGGCGTCCCTGGCATTGCGGCCGGAGAGATCGTCGAGTCAACATCTCTTAGAGAAGAAGAAGAAGAACGGAAGGCGGCGGCGGCGACAGAAGACCGGGCCACCGCCTGTAAAAGAGCTATAAGAAGGCGCGGTGGCCCGGCAGAAGAACCGAAGAGGGGGACAAGACCCACGAAGTCGGGAGAAGAGGCCGGCGGCGAGGAAGAAAGCCGGACTCCTCCGCTAGCAAAAGAGCTACAAGAAGATAGCGGAGGAGTCCGGCGAGAAGACCCCCGAAGACGGAAGACCCCCGGAGCTGTGCAATAAAGTATTTTATCTTGTGTGTTGTGTTTTTTTTTGTACTTTTATTTTACAGGTGAATGGGTAGGGGTACATTGTACCCCATACTCATTCACATAGGGTGGGGGGCCGGTATCCGGGGGCCCCCTTATTAAAGGGGGCTCCCGGATTTCGATAAGCCCCCCGCCCGCAGACCCCGACAACCAACGGCCAGGGTTGTCGGGAAGAGGCCCTTGTCCTCATCAACATGGGGACAAGGTGCTTTGGGGTGGGGGGGGCCGCGCGGCCCCCCCTTCCCCAAGGCACCCCCCATGTTGAGGGCACGCGGGCCTGGTACAGCTCAGGAGGGGGGGCGCTCGCTCGCCCCCCTTTCCTGGCCGGCCGGGTAGTGTGCTCGGACAAGGGTCTGTTGTGGACTTGGGGGGGGACCCCCACGCCGATTTTTTTCGGCGTTGGGGGTTCCCCTTTAAGTCCATACCAGGCGGTGGGGCCAGCGACGTCTCCTTCGCGGGCCCCGCCTACCTGGAGACGCGCTCGAAATGAGCGGACTTTCCTCCGCGTGTGTGGGCGAGTCCGTTCATTTCGAAAGTACGGCGGATAGTACGGCGGACTTAGTATTAGTCCGCTGAAAAAGTGCCGTGTGTGGGCAAGTAGCCCGTTCGGAAATTCCGACGGACAGTCTGGCGGACGTCCGCCAGACTAAGTACGTCGGACAGACGGCTACGTGTGTACGCGGCTTTATATTCACCGACCGACACAGCTCCTCTCTGTAACTAAATGGGACGTCCCCAAGCAGTGCCAAACTAGGAGTGGGGAAAAAAAACAGTATTAAAACTTCATCCACCCTGGCAAGTGGGAACTAGTAAAACTAAACCCACAAAAAAAGCAGTGTACAGAAAAACACACCGCCATAACCAGGCATTCTCAACAGGAGAGATCCCCAGCATCGTAACCTTTTGCGAAAGTAATGCAACCGTGCATTAACAAACAGTACTGCGTTTTTATCGAAAAAACATGAAAAAACTCCTCAGCCTGAGGCAACCAGGGTTACTGGAATCCCCTTCGGCTTCCACTCTGCGAAGCAGATGTGGCAACAGCTTCAGTGGAGGAAAGGTGTAGATAAGCTGGTACTGATCCCACTGAGCCACCAGCCCGTCTGACGCGTCTGCCCACGGATCTCTCGTCCTGGACACAAATCTTGGCACCTTCCGATTGAGATGGGAGGCCAATAGGTCCACATCTGGTGTGCCCCACTTCAGACACAGCCGCCTGAATATCTCTGGATGCAACGCCCATTCTCCTGGGTCCAGCATCTGGCGACTCAGATAGTCCGCCTGCCAATTTTCCACCCCGGGATGTAAATGGCTGAGAGAGCCGGAACGTGTCGCTCTGCCCACCAAAGTATGTCAGCAACCTCCCGTGCAGCACCTGAGCTTCTTGTTCCCCCTTGGTGATTTATGTATACCACAGCCGTGGCATTGTCTGCCTGTATCCTGGTCGGACGACCTTGCAGACACGTCAACCACGTGTGGAGGCACAGCCTGATCGCTCTCAATTCGAGGAGATTGATCGGCAACCTGGATACATCCGTCAACCAGAGGCCCTAAGCCGACTGAATCCCCATCACTCCACCCCAGCCGGATAGACTGGCACCATAGTGATCACTGTCCAATTCAGAGGAAGGAACGATTTTCCGGACTGAATCACCAGATCAGAGAGTCCTTGACTGGCTGGCTCACCTGGACCTGTCGATCCAGGGACAATGGAGATTTGTCCCAGATTGTAAAAATCTCCTTCTGCAGTACTCTGGTGTGGAACTGGGCCTAAGGTACTGCCTCGAAGGAGGCTACCATGAGCCCCAGTACTCGCATGCAAAAGCGGAACGACGACCACTTGCGATTCCTCAGTAGTTTGACCGCAGATCTGAGAGTACGCAACTTGTCTGAGGGAAGAAAGGCCCTCGTTTCCCTGGAGTCCAACAGTAAACCTAGGTACTCCAGATGCTGGGTCAGTACAATCACCGACTTCTTCAGGTTCAACAGCCACCCAAATTCTTGCAGAGACTGCATGGTGATCGCCACATCCTCCTCTAATTCTGAGGTGGAAGATACTCTCAGGAGGAGATCGTCTAGGTAACCCACGATCGCGATCCCGCGTTGTCGCAGCAATGCCAATACTGGAGCCAGTACTTTGGTAAAGACTCGGGGAGGGGCTGATGCCAGGCCAAAGGGAAGAGCCACAAACGCAGAAATCTTTGATGCCGAAGGCATATGGGTATGTACAGGTACGCATCCTGGATGTCCAAAGATGCCAGGGAGTCCCGTTGATGGAGTGCAGCGACTACTGAGCAAACTGATTCCATTCTGAACCTCTGCACTTTTATAAAGTGATTGAGGGCTTTTAAGTCCAAGATTGGACGTACCCCTTCCTTCTTGGGAACCACAAATAGATTTGAGTAGAACCCCTGGAAGCGTTCCGATTCCGGAACTGGTACAACCACCCCCGGAGTCAGCAAGTCCCTTACTGCCCCTAGCAGGGCCTCCCGGCGAACCGGGGATGCGGGTATGCTGGAGGGGAAGAATCTGTTTGGTGACCAAGAGAGAAACTCTATCTTGTAGCCTGTGGAAATCAGGTCACAGACCCATTGGTTGGAAAACCGGGAGGTCCACCGGGCTGCAAACTCCCGAAGGCGACCCCCCCCCACTTGCATGCCGACCTTCACGTGGTAGCACTCTTGTTCGCAGGCTTGTTAGGCTTGCGGTTCCAGGAGTGCTTTTGACCATCCGTGGATGTCCTGTCGGGCTAGTAGCGTTTTGCCGAAGCACCGGGCGGATGAAAAAGCCGATTGTGAGCGGAAAAGGAGGGCCCTTGCCTGCAGCGTCGCTCCTTAGCCTTCCTGGTCTGTGGGAGTAGTGTACTCTTACCACCCGTGGCATTTTTAAAAATGTCATCCAACGACGCTCCAAAGAGCTGCTTGCCAAGGAAGGGAAGATCCGTCAGGGCTTTTTTGGATGCCTGGTCAGCAGACCAGCATTTAAGCCAGATCAGGCGCCTCAGCACCACAGCTGACGCTGAAGCCCTGGATAACAGAGGGAGAGCATTCAGGGTCACGTCACAAACGTACTAAAGGCCTTGCACTAGTTGGTCTGCTAGTTCCTCACAGACAGGGGAGGCGTTCTGCTCTCCCAATTCACGGTGCAAAAGCTTTGCCCACTCAGTCAGTGTCTGTGACACCAGTGCGGATGCCAGTACTGGTTGCATGGCCGACCCCACAACCATAAACAAGGAACGAGTCACTGCCTCTGCTTTCCTGTCCATGGGATCCTTGAATGCAGGAGTCCTCTCTTGGGATCGTGGTTACTTTATTTAACCTGGATACTGGGGGGTCCAGGACCGGAGGAACCGACCATTTTTTGAGAAGGCTTTCCTCAAAGGGGTAACGCACTGCCATGTTTTTGGGGACCAAAAAAGTCCTTTGCAGCCGACCCCATTCCCTGTAGATGAACTTGTCAAAATAAGCCAAATACGGGAACACCTTAGGTGAACATGCTGGCTTGCGGGACCCAAAAGGGACCGATACATCAGCAGAGGGATCCGCTGGCTCCTATATCTTCAGGGTATCATGCACAGCTGTGATAAGTACTCCAAAAAGCGCTCTGTCGCGCCCGGACCCGGAGGAGGAGTCATCCTCACTGTCCGAATGGTCCTGGTCAGAGCAGGGGTCACCAGCCGCAGCAGGGCCCGAGTCTGCATCAGAGCTCTTCCCAGAGGACGGGGGGTAGGGGCCTTTTACGTGCACCTTTCCTGCCCCGCACCACCTCTATTTTAGCAACAAAGGAGTTAAGGACCGCCGTCAGGGTGTCCATGGGCACAGCGCTATCCGCAGGTGACCCGGCTGCAATAGCCTGGATTTCAGGGGAAGAAACACCAGTTGCTGACCCTAGCCTGTCTGCCACCTGCAAGGGGACTTAGGACAGTGAAGGTCCCACCCTCCTGCTGCCACCGCGTGGGGGGGTAGGGGTACTTAGCGCTAGACTCACCACCCTGTGAATGTTACTAGCCGTGCCTGTAGTCCATAGGAGGTTACCCAGTTGCAGAGTGAAGAAACTGTGTCGGCAGCAGCTGTCTATAATAGCGGTGAAACGTTCTGCAAAGCTTGCACCAGCGTTCAGGGAAGAGCCATCCAGCGTCCTGTATACACAGTGGACACAGGAAACAGCATGTGAGAGCACATGTAAAGCTGTCACAAAAACTGTGGTGAAAAGAGCGCTCCGGCTTCAAGAAAATGGCCGGCAATGCAACTAATAGGAAAATCCTATAGAAGAGGTCTGCTGAGGCTCACAAGGGGAACCTGCTTTTCCCACAGTCAAAATGGCCTCCGGACAGCGCCATGCGGTGACAGGAAAAGTCCAGAACACCTCCACAGACAACTTTTGAGGCCTCCCAGACCGGGACCAGGACCAATGCTAGCCGCACAGAGCCCCCTACAGGTGAGAGACCCAGCGAACCCCACACACACACACCGCTCGCAGCACATGCAGACACCCCCCTCAGAGGGGGGAAGGAGGGGAGATAGGGATGTGGGAGAGAAGATAAGGAGGTGAGGTGGCCCCCGAATCAACCTCCCAGGGAATGCCCAGCTGCTCACCCCACCGGAGCAGGGAGAGCTGTACTTACCAGTCCTGAAGAGCTGGGAGACATTCCATCACAGACCTACTCCTGCACAGTTACAGAGTAGCTGCTGGCCCAGTATACTGTGTTCCAGACATCAGTAGCCCGGTCATATGTATACCCCGGAGCATTGAAGCTCTGGAGCTGAGGTATATTGTGGTCTGCCGAGCCTTAGCTGCGGCCTGCACACGCTCGATGGTCGGACTGGGGAGACTACAAGGATAACTTAACCAGCCTGTCACCCAGCCAGCAGTTGATGAAAGATCCTGGGATCTTCTATCTTGCACAAAAAAAATCAAACCTGCAGCAAAAAAAAAAATGGACCAAAGGGCCCACAGGGTTCCTAGGTCATTCTCCTTTACGAGGCAAAATAAAACTGAGTTCTGCCTGGGAGCAGGGAGGGTTGTTAGCACAGGGTCCGCCCCCCAGGGCAGGACTAAAGTTCTGTGTATTGTATTACAATTTTTGCCTAGTTCTCCTAATGGCAGGCTAAACAACCCATTTAGTTACAGAGAGGAGCTGTGTCGGTCAGTGAATATAAGAGAAATTGGAGTTTTACATTAAACATGAGATAGTTTATAACTCGTGCCCCACCCTGCAGTGTCAGAGGTTAAGGTAGATTCACCCCCTACCCAATTGACAGTAGGAGGTATATCTTCAGGGTCAGATCTGTGAACCGTAGGGACTGGTTCTTCAGAACTCTCCCCTAATGTGTCATACATGAGTCTTTGGGGTGGGTGCACTCTCCCTCTCAACTTCATAGTCTAGGAACTCTTCCACCGTGTCCGGCTCTCTTATTTGAGTGTTGGTATTGACCAACGAATCATGAATTTCAATTTCAGAAGTCTGTTTCAGCTCCTTATTCTCCAAGGTGGACAGTTACTATAGTATAGTTACTATACAGCTCTAATTGTCAGTAACTATACAGCTCTAGCTGTCCCACCACCATTTCCCCATTCTTCCATGTGCCACTTATGCAAAGAGTCAGTGTATTTCATAAGAAACCACACACTTCCCTTATAACTCTTGAAGTGGCTACCTAACAGTACAAGAGATAACCGTTGCTGTCAAGTCGTCTATCTATCTATCTATCTATCTATCTATCTATCTATCTATCTATCTATCTATCTATATATATATATATATATATATATATATATTCTCAGAGAATAGGTGCAGGAACTCAACCACCCCCCCCCCCCCCCCTTAATGCTGCCTTCATCATTTCACTCGCATCCACCGCACAGGCCATCTGTAGTGGGTTGGCACTGCCATGCAATAGCAATACCTTTGCACTGTAATGTAAAGGGGACTGCATTGTAAAGGGACACTCTAATTCATGAGGACACCATGGAAATGCTTTAAAGGGGGAATTGTGATGTAAAGGGGGGGGGGGGTTGTGATGTTAAGGGGGGCTGAGGACTGACTCTGTGCACCTTCCCTGCTCCCTGTAAAAATTGGCTTCCATGAAAGCGATCCCTGGTGCCAAAAAGTTTGGGGACCACTGCAGTATATTATCAAAACAGCAGTTAAGCAAGAAACAGCATGAAAGCACAGAGTCACTGAGAACACACTCTATTTGTATAGCTTCAAATGTTTACATTTATTTTAAAAAACCATACAAGAGCAAGTATAAATATGTGTCACAAAAATGATTTCCAGTTAAACACTGTCTGTTAACAGTAGACCACCAAGATATAATGTTTGTTTTGCATGGCATGTTTATAATTAAAATGTAAGTTCACCTTTTCACAAAAAAGTGAAAAGGTGAACTAACACTACATCCTCCCCACTCCCTTGGTCCCTGCTGTACTCATTTCTGTGAGTGATGAGCCGTCAGTCCCCGTGCAGCCGGTGTAGAGCTCCAGGGATATAAAATCCCAGCTGTTCCTTCCTTTCTTCCTGTAGAAAGTCTTGAACGGATCAGAGTGATTCTCATTGGTCAGTGCCAACATGTGAATGCTTTGACCAATCAGAATCACTCTGATCCATCCGAAAGCCCTCCAGAAATAAAAGGAAGAAGAGCGGGGATTTCATTTTTTTTTTTTAAAGTTAACTATTATTTTAAGTTAAAAAACTGTGAATTGGGAGGGGCACAACGGACTCTGACAGGAATGGTTATGCACTGCTAGAGCTCCCCTCTGTGTGAGGAGAAAAGCTAATTAATAACCGTAGCCCGCTGGTCGCAGACACACAGAAACACACCGGATATCACCTGGAAAACAGAGGTAACGTTTGGGGCAAAATGATGGTGTTGGGAAGCATCCGCACTAAAAACAAAATTCCCTCCATTAAAGAAACCAAAGCACACACTGCAGCTAAAATGGCTTCCTCCTCAAAAGCCTCATTGCTCTCACAGAAGCAGCAGCCTATACAAATAACTTCTCCTGGTGAGTCAGACTCAGAAACAAATGACTTACAGTCTATTTCTCATGATTCCCCTGCCTCTCCAGCACTTTTAAGGCAATTTGAAAAAATGCTTAACAAAGCTCTGAGGCAAATTTCATATCACTAAAAGCCTCACAAAAGAGATAAGAGAGCTGGGTAGCCGCACTGAAGCACTGGGAACAAGAGTGGATGAAATAGAAATTTCAGCACAGGAATACATGTCTGAACTGGATAATCTTAAAGAGGAGGGCCGTTTAAAAAAAAAAAAAAATTAAAGTCAGCAGCTGCAAACACTGCAGCTGCTGACTTAATAAGCACACTTACCTGTCCAGGGCGCCCGCGATGTCGGCTGCTCGAGGCAGACCCATCTCTCGGCTCTCGGGTCCCGGTGCCGCCATTCCTTCTAAGGGAAACAGGCAGTGGAGCCTTACGGCTTCACTGCCTGTTTCCTACTGCGCATGCGCGAGTCGCGCATCGCTTTGTGAATCGGACGCGCTGTGTTCTGGAACACACAGTTCCCAGAACACAGCATAACCCATTACCCAGAAGACGCGATGAGGAGAGAAGAAAGAACATCTCCGCGGAGGAGGAAGAGGAAGATTAGGATTATGTGCCTAGCAACAGGCATTTCTGGTAAGTAAAAAAAAAAAATTTTTTTTCATTTTTTTTTTTAGATTTTTTTTTTATTTTTACTATTTTTTTTTTTCAGGGTGGCCCTCCACTTTAAGGAGGAAAATCTAGCTTTACAATCAAACTTAGAAGATTTTGAGAATAGGGCTAGACGCTCCATTATTAGAATCAGAGGTATCGCAGAGTCAGTGACAGACCTGCAAACTACCATTACTGCCTTATTTCATACTTAATGTGATAGTAGCCGTATTAGTGCAATTGTGACAGAGAAAATTGAGTACTGTCCATGATACTTTTTTTATTTGCACTAACATACAATTTTTCAGGACAAGCTTTCGGGTATGTCCCCTTCTTCAAGGTCCAAGCAGTACTGCTTGGACCTTGAAGAAGGGGACATACCCGAAAGCTTGTCCTGAAAAATTGTATGTTAGTGCAAATAAAAAAAGTATCATGGACAGTACTCAATTTTCTCTGCCTTATTTCAGGAACTTCTGCCTACATTGTCAGCAGAAAATTTTGAAATGGATAGAATCCATCATACTCTTGCACCTAAAAAAGCAGATGCCCCCCCCCCCCTGCATGCGATATAATCGCAAAGTTAAATTTTTATCGCACTAAGGAGAATCTGCTAGCAGCAGCAAGAGAAAGAAATTAACTATCTTTTCAAGGACAGAAGTACCAGCTATTTGCTGATCTCTCTCAACTCACTATAAACAAATGCAGAGCAATGAAACCCCTACTACTGATATTACAAAATCATCACATAAACTATCAACGGGGATTCCCCTTTTCTTTACAATTCACATGCAAATGCTGAAAATTCATCTGCAGATCAGTGGCAGAACTACAGCAAACTCTACAAAATCTGCATTTAATGGATACTATGTCTAATCTTGATTCCCCACGCAGACGATCAACGTCGGCATCTTCACAAAAATCCTCCAAACTTTCTGGAAACAACGGAAATCAATCCCACTCTCACAAAAGAAGTCGTTTGGATTCCCCTCCTCAGCAAACTGAAGAAACCATGGACTGAACAATTTAAGCTGTTCCCCTGACTCGCTATTATATATGAAGCATAACTTACCTACCCACTATTCACCTTTTCACATACAGTGCCCATTAATTTTGAAACCCGGATGAAAACTTATTTGACTTCCTAAATTCAAAACATAATATTGCAACGCCTAATCTGAGTCTACTTGTTATGATATAGAACATAATTATATATTTATATAATTTAAATATTAAATATATATATTTATATATATATATTCATATACTTATGTATTGAACATGTGTAGTTCAACATATAAGTTGGCTCAAATACGAACATAATCGGCTAAATAAACGTTTATTTGCTTAATGCTATGTTCACATTTATTTAATTTCCCCCTTCCCCCATTCCCCCCACATATTACATAAATATATTTTATTTATTTATTTATTTTTGTGACCAATCCCTTCAAGACCAATTGGAAGGTCTTATTTAATTTTATTCTATTTTATTTTATCTTTGGGGGTGGGGGGAGGGGGAAGGAAAAAATAAATTTATAAAAAAAGTAAAGAAGAAAAAAAAATAATAATATAAAAATAAAAAAATAAAATAAGGGGAAGGGGGATTGGAGTGAAGAGAAAGGGATAGGGAGAGGGAAAAGATAAGAAAAAAAAAAAGAGAAGGAAGGGTAAAATGAAACAGGAAAAGAGCTATCATCTAAGGTTGCTGACTGGTCTTTTCATTTAATTAAGTTATTTTTAATTTAATTTAAAATAAAATTAAATAAGAATTTTTTGTTCTGCTCTGTTCAAATATATTTAGTATCCCTTCCCCCCTTCCCCCATTCCTCCTCCTCTGTAATTAGACTCTAAAAGACAACGTGGTAGGTCTTATCTTATTTTATTTTATTTTTTCTTTAAAATTATCTCCTAAGGTTACTGACTGGTCACCTTATTTTACAAAGTTATTAAGATTTACTATGAAATCTAGGTTTTGTTCTGATCTAGCATATTCTAATTTTTACTAGTTACTTTAATTGAAATTCATATTATTCCATCTATTCTAGGAATAATTTATCCCAACACCAAGCGGGTTTTATTTGTATTAATTTTATGTCAAATCATTTTGCATTTCTTGTTTTGTTTAAATAATATTAATAGGGCTTTTCTACCTCACACAGAAGTTCAGTGTGCCCCAATTAGCCCTCCCGCCCATACATAATATGTGGGCGGATGACACAGGCTACATTCCCCCTGATAAGGGCCTATTCCCCCCATTACGGGTAAACCCTACTTTTCATTACATGCTTTTATGCATCTTGTCTAACGTTATCCTTTTTATTTTCAGTTTTCTCTATCTCTCTATACTCCTAACAGCTTTAGTCCATCCTCCTTATCCCCTCTTTGGGTCCACATGGGTCAATTCATCCAATCAGACACTAACAGAGGATAGTGAGCATTACCTTTTGAATCATTTATTATGACACCCTTAACCACTTTCAGACCGGACCAATTTGCTGGTCAAAGACCAGACCACTTTTTGCGATTCGGCACTGCGTCGCTTTAACTGACAATTGCGCGGTCGTGCGACGTGGCTCCCAAACAAAATTAACGTCCTTTTTTTCCCACAAATAGAGCTTTCTTTTGGTGGTATTTGATCACCCCTGCGGTTTTTATTTTTTGCGCTATAAACAAAAATAGAGCGATAATTTTGAAAAAAACGCATTATTTTTTACTTTTTGTAATAATAAATATCCCCCAAAAATATGTAAAAAAACATTTTTTTCCCTCAGTTTAGGCCAATACGTATTCTTCTACATATTTTTGGTAAAAAAAATCGCAATAAGCGATTATTGATTGGTTTGCGCAAAAGTTATAGCGTTTAAAAATAGGGATAGTTTTATAGCATTTTTATTAATAATTTTTTATTATTTTTTTTTTTACTAGTAATGGCGGCGATCTGCGATTTTTATTGTGACTGCGACATTGTGGGGGACCCATCGGACATTTTTGACACATTTTTGGGACCATTGTCATTTATACAGTAATCACTGCTATATAAATGCAGTGATTCCTGTGTAAATGACACTGGCAGTGAAAGGGTTAACCAGTGGGTGGCAGTGTAGGGGTTAAGTGTTCCTAGGGGTGTGTTACTAACTGTGGGGGGGTTGGGCTTTCATTTAGTGTACACTGATCTCTGCTCCAATCACATGGAGCAGAGATCAGCATCACTAGTTGCTAGGCAGAATGGAAAAATGTTGTTTATACAGCATTTCCTCCATTCGGCCGCTCCGTGAGAAGATCGCGGGGATGCCCGCGGCGATCGAGTCCGCGGGTCCCGCGACCGGACTCACGGGGGTCCCGACCAGCGCTCCCGATGGCACGGCGGCAACGAATATTGGATGTACATGTACGCCAATATGCCTGCCCGTGCCATTCTGTCGACGTACATCGTCGTGCGCTGGTCGGGAAGTGGTTAAACATTGTTTCCCTAAATGTTCAGGGAATCAACATACCACAAAAAAGAACAAAAGCATTTCATTCTATTCAAGCTAAGAAGGCTCATATAATATGCCTACAAGAAACTCACTTTACAGAACATTCTACTCTAAAAAAAGAGGTACCCTTATAGCCTTCCACAGATCTACCCCGTTCTTAAACAAATCAGAAATTATAGACCCTGAGGGGCGTTATCTCAATATTACTGGTCACATTATGGATAATGTTGTAACGATAGTATCATACTACTCTCCTAATAGACAACCAACCCCATTTTTTTCACACGTATTACAAGTAGTAAATACTCATAAAATGGGTACGGTCATCATATGCGGTGACTCTAACTAGGCCCTCCTCCCATTTCTAGACAAATCGCCTTATATGCCCTCTCGCAACTCAAGCAATCAATCATTTTCTAAACTACTCTCTCAGTATAACCTAGTAGACTCTTGGAGAGAATGTAATTCATCCAAAAGATGCTTTACCTACTATTCTCACTCACATAAGATATTCACGCGTATAGATCACATTTTTCTAACCACAGCTATGATACCGGAAATTCTTACATCCAACATAATCCCCATCCCCTGGTCCGACCACAATGCAGTATACACCACAATATCCTCTACCATCCCTAAAGCCCATGACCCAACATGGTACCTCCCTGACGTCATACTTAAAAACCTCTTACATAGTCAAATAATTGAACAAGGTATTAAAGACTATCAAGAATATAACACTAACCCAGAAGTCTCTCCGCTTACCTTATGGGAAGCGCATAAGCCCGTGATACGGGGATTGATCCAAAGACAAATGGCACTGATTAAAAGAGAACGCATTAGCCTAACACAAAAATTAGAAACCAACTTTAACACTGCTTTTGCTTCATTTCAAAACAACCCTTCCTCTAAATCAAAAGAACAATTGGAAAAAGCCAAACTAGAATATGATTTATTCTTAACAGAATCAGCAGATAAGACATTACGCAGATCAAAACACATGTTCTACATGAAATCAAACAAACCTAATACCCATCTAGCACGCGTGCTGAAATCTATTGACAGACAATCAAACCCAATCAGACTTAAACTATCAAATAACACTTAGGCCGCGTACACACGGGCGGATTGTCTGCCCAACTTAGTCCGCTGAACCGTGTTTCAGCGGACAATCCGCTCGTGTGTGGGCTTCAGCGGATTTCAGCGGACAGTCTGACGGACTAAGTCTTTCGGAATTTCCGTAATTTTGTCCGTCCAAACTTGGTTTCAGCGGACAGTCCGCTCGTGTGTAGGCAAGTTGGACGGACTAAGTATGGCGCATGCTCAGAAAGGATTTACACGGCCGAAGGTTGCATTGCAGTGTATTGGACGTCGTTTTTCTAGTCCCGTCGTACGTGCTGTACACGTCATCGCGCAAGCTTTCAGCGGACTGTCTGTTCATCGTGTGTGGTCAAGTCCGTTCATTCAAATGTTGGACGGACTGTCTGACGAACTTAGTTGGGCAGACAATCCGCCCGTGTGTACGCGGCCTTACACGAGTAATCCTCTTAAAATTGAAAACAAACAAAAGGCCTGGTACAGATGGATATTTAGCCTTATATTATAAAACATTTTGAAACTCTTTCACCTATATTAGAGGAAGCATTCAACACTCTAATAGACAGCTATTCCTTTAGACTTGACTCATTATTATCTATTATTTGCATGATCCCCAAACCCCACTCAGATAATACAGTTATTATAATACTATAATACAATATAGTTTCATAGTTAGTTAGGTTGAATAAAGACACCAGTCCATCCAGTTCAACCTGAGTGAGTGTCTACAATTGTTCCTATCCCTGTACATTGCACACTCATGTTGGTCCCTACCCTCAAGGAGCCCACAATCCAAGGTCCCCATTCATATACTAGGGTCAATTTTGGACGGAAGCCAATTAACCTGCATGTCTTTGGATTGTGGGAGGAAACCCACGCAGGCACAGGGAGAACATGCAAACTCCAGGCAGGTGGTGTTGTGGTTGGGATTTGAACCAGCAACCCTTCTTACTGCTAGGTGAGAGTGCTAACCACTACACCACTGTGCTGCCCAATCATCTTGCACAAACTTCTGTCCTATTTCCCTCTTAAATCAAGACATTAAAATCTTAGCAAAAATCCTGGCTCCCCGCCTTTACAAGATAATTGGTAAAATCATTTAAAATGACCAAGTAGGATTTATGCCAACAAAGCAAGCAAGTGATAGTGTACGTCGAGCAACCCTCTTGGCATGCACAGCTAAAAAAAAAAGGGGAATTCCTACATGCTTTCTATCTCTTGACATAAGAAAAGCCTTTGATTCGGTAACCTGGCCATATTTACATTGCAATCTCCAGAAATGAGGATTTGGCCCCCACTTCACTAGTTGGATAACAGCTCTTTATAACAAGCCCCAAGCCTATGTAAAATATGCAGGATATAAATTGGAAAAATGTAATATAGAAAGAGGCACTCAACAGGGTTGTCCACTTTCCCCCTTAATATTTGCCCTTTTAATAGAACCTTTAGCTCAATACCTTAGATTAGAGCCAACAGTCACTGGAATAGAACTAGGTGGAATTCATCATAAACGTAGCTTATTTGCTGACGATATTTTACTGTTCCTGTCATCTCCCCAAGTTTCAGGCCCAAATCTAATACCTATTCTCAACATATTTGCTGCCATATCAGGGCTACAGATAAACTCCAAAAAATGTATAGCATTAAATATATCACTTTCAACAATACAACTAACCTCAGCAAAAGTAGCATTCCCTTTCCCATGGGCAGCGAGATCAATTCCGTTTTTAGGCATTCACCTTTAGTGATGGACGAACTTCCGAAGGGACGTTTCGCGAACACGAAACGCGACCGTGGCCGATAGTTCGCAAACCGTAACGTTCGCGGTGGGCCCCATTGACTTCAATGGGAGGCGAACTTTACAACCCTACAGGTCAGATTTGCAGCCACAAAATAATTACTAGCTGTGCACACATAGTCCCACCACATGGCCAATGACATAACACATGTATGAGGTGAATCTGGGATCGACAACTACAAGCATTCTTTTCTTATATGTGAAATTGTGACAATTCAGGACTGTGGAGCGCATGAAGGCAATGGAGGAGAGGGAAGGTCAGGGTAGGCAAAGAAGAGGGTGCAGGAGATGATCACCAGCAGCATGACATACAGCAATGACACCTGCACCGTGATAGAGTGATCTGACACCAGCACCGTGATAGAGAGCACTGACATCAGCAGCGTGACATACAGCAATGACACCTGCACCGTGATAGAGTGATCTGACACCAGCACCGTGACATAAAGCACTGACACCAGCACTGTGATATACAGCACTAAAACCAGCACCGTGATATACAGCACTGACACCTGCACCGTAAGCAGCCCCAGGAGTAAGTCAGCATAGCACAGGGATGGTGGGAGCCCCTCATAATGAGCATAGCACAGGGATGGTGGGAGCCCCTCATAATATGCACAGCAGAGGTACAGCCACAGGAGAAGGTCAGCATAGCACAGTGATGGTGGGAGCCCCTCATAATAAGCAGCCCCAGGAGGAAGTCAGCATAGCACAGGGATGGTGGGAGCCCCTCATGAGCATAGCACAGGGATGGTGGGAGCCCCTCATAATATGCACAGCAGAGGTACAGCCCCAGGAGTAAGTCAGCATAGCACAGGGATGGTGGGAGCCCCTCATAATAAGCAGCCCCAGGAGTAAGTCAGCATAGCACAGGGATGGTGGGAGCCCCTCATAATGAGCATAGCACAGGGATGGTGGGAGCCCCTCATAATAAGCAGCCCCAGGAGGAAGTCAGCACAGCACAGGGATGGTGGGAGCCCCTCATAATAAGCAGCCCCAGTAGAAATATTACACCGCTCAACCTCTTCAAACAGGAGGGTACTGGCATATAGTACGGTGTGCTTTTTTAGTACAAGGAAGTGAGCCAAATGAAGAAAGAAGGTCTGTGTGCTCGATTAAAAAAATTGTTTCTAGACATATACATGGTCTACTGGTCACATGTGTTGAATTCCTCCGAGATCCATGCCTCATTCATTTTTAGAAATGTGAGGTAGTTGACACTGTCGTGAGCTAGGCGAGTACGCTTATCGGTCACAATCCCCCCTGCTGTGCTGAACGTCCTTTCGGACAGGACACTGGATGAGGGGCAAGCCAACAGTTCGATTGCAAATTGGGCAAGCTCTGGCCAGAGGTCAAGCCTGCCCACCCAGTAGTCCAGGGGTTCATCACTCCTCAGAGCGTCCACATCTGCCGTTAACCCGATGTAGTCGGACACCTGTCGGTCTAGGCGTTCCCTGATGCTGGATGCGGATGACACCTGTCGATGGGTCAGCTGAAAGAATGACCTCATATCAGAAGTCACCAACACATCTTGCAGGCGCTGTTGGATTGTTACCCGCAACTCCTTCTCTGGGAGTGGGAATTGCTCCTCTGCCAGCGCACGCAAAAGCAGAATGCAGCATTTCTTGAAGCAAGGCCTGGAAGTGCTCCATTCTGCCAGCCCTCTGTGACGGCGGTAACATTTCCACCATTTTGTGTTTGTACCGGGGGTCTAAGTACGTGGCCACCCAGTACTGGTCCTTGACCCTTATGCATTTTATACGGGGGTCCCTGTTAAAACACTGGAGCATGAAGGCCCCCATTTGCACTAAACTGGAAGCGGTGTGGTGGCCTGGCTCCTGCTCATCATCCAGGATAATGTCGTCCTCTTCATTCTCCTCTCCCCATCCACGCACAACAGGGATCCCAGAAAGGTTTAAAGCATGCTCTTCTTGTTCCTCCTCATCCGCCCCGGCACCATCCTCCTCTGACTCCTCTTCAGACTCCTGTTGTTGACTTATCTCAGATAGAGTAGCCCCCCCTGGGAATTCATCCAGCATTGCGACTTCCTCATCTTCCCGCTCCTGCTCCTCCACAGCTTGATCAATGACACGACACAATGCATGCTACATAAAGAAGGCATAAGGTACCATGTCACTGATGGCACCATAGCTGCGACTGACCAGTTTGGTGATCTCCTCAAATGGCCGCAGAAGTCTGCATGCGTCGCATATGAGCAGCCACTGGCGTGGTGAAAAAAAACCCAGCTCCCCAGAACCTGTTCTGCCGCAGAATTCATACAGGTAGACGTTAACTGCACGTTTCTGCTGGAGCAGCCTATCAAGCATATAGAAGGTTGAGTTCCATCGCATCGGGCAATCACAAATAAGACGTCTGACCGGCAGATTGTGTCGCCGCTGAATGTCAGCAAGGCAAGCCATGGCCGTGTAAGATCTTCTATAATGGGCCGAGATTTTCCTTGCCTGCCGCAAGATGTCCTGGACCCCAGGGTATTTGACAACGAATCGCTGCAGACCAAGTTTAAGACGTGTGCCATGCATGGCACATGCGTAATTTTGCCCTGTTTCAATTCGCTAAGCAGATTGGCACCGTTGTCACACACCATTTTACCAACTGTCAAATTGAGCGGTGTTAGCCACTGATCTGCATGTGAACGCAAAGCTGAAAGGAGGGCCGGGCCAGTGTGGCTCTTGGCTTCCAGGCACAACAGACGCAGCACGGCATGGCAACGTCTCACCTGGCATGTCGAATAGGTTCTGAGGAGCTTGGGAGGCGCAGCGGAAGAGACGCTAGCAGCGGAAAAGGAGGAGTCAGCCGAGGAGGAGAGGGAGGAGGATGGAGTAGGAGGAGGAGGAGAAGAAGAGCCAGGCCTGCATGCAATCCATGGCGGTAAAACCAAATCTACACGGGTGCCACGGGTTACATGCTTGACGGCCGTCAGAAGGTTCACCCAGTGGGCAGTAAAAGTGATATACCTTCCCTGCCCGTGTTTGCTAGACCACGTGTCTGTGGTCAGATGTATCTTGGCACCGACACTGTGTGCCAGAGATACATTCACTTGCTGCTGAACATGGCCATATAGCTCTGGGATGCCCTTCTCTGAGAAATACTTCCTTCCTGGGACCTTCCATTGTGGTGTTCCAATGGCCACAAATTTTCGAAAGGCCTCCAAGTCCACCAGTTTATATGGCAGTAGTTGGCGGGCTATCAGTTCTGACAAGCCAGCCATCAACCGTTGGGCAAGAGGGTTATCCGGCGTCATCATTTTTTTACGCTCGAACATTAGGCCCACGGAAGCCTGCCTTTTTGCAGAAAAACGTGAGCTTGGCGTGATGGAAGGTAGAGTGGAGGACAATTGTGAGGAGAGAGGAGAAGGAGAAGTAGAAGACGAGGCTGGACGGTGAGAGCCTGGAGTGTGGCTTTGTGTGTTCCATTGCTCCCACTGGGCTCGGTGATGGCAGCTCATGTGCCTTCTTAAGGCGGTCGTCCCTAGGTGAGTGTTTGGCTTACCGAGACGAATGCGTTGACTGCAAAGATTGCAGATGGCAACACTATTGTCAGCAGCGGACACGTTAAAAAAGCCCACACTGCGGAGCCATGTGTCGGCGTCCTGGGAGCGCCAGATGTGACCGTACATGGTCGAAGACTCGCTCCTGATACATTAGCAGTCTGCTTTGTCCCTCCTGTGCAATGTAAGTTATTCCTGCTTCTCCTCCCTATCTGATATATCCCATATCTCCCTCTGAACTCCCCTCCTCTTCCTCTCTTGTGGGCACCCACGTGACATCACTAGACACGTCATCATCGACATCACCTTCCCCACCGCTATAAGTAGAGATCTCGGAGTAGGCAGCAACACCGGGGACCAACCTCCTCCTTGGGCTGATCTGGGTACTGTCGTCAGACTACCGAGTGGTGGTTGTTGCTACCTCCTCTTCCTGATCCAATGCCAAGAGTGGCTGCGCATCAGAAATGTCTTGATATGGATCGGAAAATAATTCCTGTGACTCAAGCGGAAGGTATGTGGTGGTGGTGATGGTGTTGTTGGTGGTAGTGTCTTTGGGGGTGCACATAGCAGAGAGTGAAGAAGAGGGTGCAGATCAAGAGGATGAGGAGGGTGCAGAAGAGTAAGGCTGAGTGAGCCACTCAACCAATTCTGGTGCTCCCTTTGACATAATCGCACGCACCTTCTGTAATTTCCCACTTTGGCTCAAGCCTGTTGCTCCTGCCCTACCCCTACCACCCCTGCGGAAGGGCCTGCCTCTTCCTCTGCCTGTCATTTTTTAAATGACCCTGGGTCAAAACTCTCTAGCAACATGCACTATGTATGTGGAAGAAGGTATATAACACCCCGCTTCAATATGTTGTTTTTGGGGGCCACTGGTCTATCACACCAGTTACAATACTTTTTTTTTGGATTGCGTTTGTCACTCTTTGTAGTATCGCTGCAGAACCGCTCAGCAGTCACAATGCTGCACAGTGGAAACGCACTATACTATGCTTTCTATATGTGCAAGTATTTTATACGTGTATTACACAACTATATACTGCACACCAAATAGTACACCTATACCAGTCCTTAAGGACCTTTGTGGAACTAGTAGGTTGTGATTAGCAGACTATACCTCAGTCCCTATACTGATAAAGGACTGCAGCAGAATAGGGCAGCAGTCAGCAGTAGTGCACCTCAACCCTATATATTGTGGACCTATACCAGTCCTTAAGGATTAGCAGACTGTACCTCACTCAACCCTATATACTCTAGTACGCTATACCTTACCAGTCCTTAGAAGGACCTTTGTGGAACTAGTAGGTTGTGATTAGCAGACTGTACCTCACTCAACCCTATATACTGTAGTACACTATACCTTACCAGTCCTTAGAAGGACCTTTGTGGAACTAGTAGGTTGTGATTAGCAGACTGTACCTCAGTCCCTATACTCATAAAGGAATACTGCAGCAGAAGGGCAGCAGTCAAGTATAATATTCTTTCTATATTTGGAAGAAAGATTATTATACGTGTACAAGCCTATTGCCATACCAGTCCTGAAAAGAACCTTTGTGGACCTAATAGTAACAGCTACTGATTAAACTGACTGTCCCTCACTGCCACACACAGCTTCCTGTCTGTCCCTATTTAAACTGACAAAACACCGGCTGCTGCAACAATAACTTGAATAGCACTCAAAACTATATCCTGTACTACTTTACCATACCAGTCCTGAAAAGGACTTTTGTGGACCTAATAGTAACAGCTAATGATTAAACTGACTGTCCCTGCTGCACACAACGTCCTGTCCCTCTCTCAGCACTGACAAAAGACAGGCTGCTGCAACAATGACTTGAATAGCAGTGCCTCAAACCTATATCCTGAACTACACCTATACCATACCAGTCCTTAAAATAACTTTTGTGGACCTAATAGCTAGCGATTTGGGTCACTGCAGTCTCTCCCTGCTCCACACAGCAACCTCTCCCTATAGTGACAGTAGAAAGAATGTAAAATGGCCGCCGGATCGGGTCTATTTATAAGTTAGGGGGAATGTCCAAGTATCCATGTGCTGTAATGTCTCAATTGGCTGTCCTGTACCACATGATGGATGTGTCATCATAGGTCAAAGTTCTTTTACACAGTAAACACGTAAGTCCACCGGGCGAATAGCGGCAATAGTCCGCCGATCGGGCGGACCGCGAACAGCCGAAATTCGCCGCAAACCGACCGCCGGGCGAACCGTTCGGCCATCCCTACTCGGCAGTAGCACAGCGGTTAGGATCATCGAAAACTTGGTTCATCGCAGTCGGTAACAAATAGTTGCAGGTTGGGATTCAGCAGAAGCGTAGTCCAGGAACAAGCCAAATGTCGGTAACAAATGATAGCGAGGATACGGTCGGCAGCAGGAGAGACAGGAGCAAGATATTGGCTGGTGAAGGCACAATATTCTGGCAACCAGGAAGTGTAGAGACATGGCTTAAATCAGGAAGTTCATGGGAGGAGCAAAGGGTTCAAGGTTCAAGGCAAACAAGATTCAAGACAAGATCATTCAAGAATTGTCCAAGCAGCTATCCAGCATTCCAGGTGGCTCAGCAAGCAGAGTCACTGCCAAACAAACCAGAGGTCTCAGGTTCAAGGACAGGTCCAAACAGTGACTTCTGGATCGACCCAGTGGACCCCTCTTTTCATTTATTTTACCTTTTTCACTCTTTACCTTATTCTTCCTCTCTCTACTCTGTCTCTCTTTACACCTTATGATTTAGCTATACCTTCGGTTACAAAGAAATTGTTAGTAATGTAACATATTTCATTATATCAAGATTATTCAGGAAATCTTTATTTAGTTTTTTCATACTCCTAAATATTACATAATATTTGAATGTCTTCATCAATATTCGTTTAGTTCATAATTGTTAACTAATTACTTCAATTTTTCACAATGCTTTACCTCACAATCATTTCTATAATTGTAAGTACATATGATTGCTACATAAGTATTCTGAATTATACAATACTCAATATTAATTTATTGTACTAATTTTCATTGAACTTAATAAAGTATTTTTGACAAGGAAAAAACTGTGATTTGAGCTTACATGCAAGTTATGATATACTGTATGTTGTTTGCAAATGTTGCCTCATAAATCAATGTCTTGAGCAGGGAAGCAAAGCTGCAGAATGTACCTGAGCTTGTCACTGGTTTCATTGCCCTCAGTCATTATTGTCTTGATGCTTGTAAAGAGCCCACAGAGCAGGAAAGAGGCAGGGCAGTGGCACAGATGCTGTAAATCTGTAGGCTTCAGGCAGTGTTGCCAACCGTCAGTATATTCACAGACAATTTGTAAAAAATCTGTGATCAGCTGTAGATAAAATGTCCATAAAAACATTGCCCCAGGAGATGGATGGGTCAAAGGGTCCATCCATCTTATTCAAGCACATATGATATTTTTCTGCTGCTGCTCTCCGGTAAAATGCCACCCCTTGGCCCCAGTGTTAATTTTGGATTTTGGACTAAAATGGCATTAGTCTTCTGTAATTGTTTTAGTTTTAGTCGGATTTAGTCAACTAAATCTCCAATACATTTTAGTAGACTAAAATCTCTAGTACATTTTAATCGACTCAAATTATTTAAGTCGACGAAAATCGAATGTGTTTAGTTAAATAATGCATTATTTGAGCATTTCTCTAGAATTTCAAAACGCAGTCCTGGAGTAAAATAATCTAATATAATATTATTATTTATGGTATTAAGGTTTGAACAAACTCACATATTCATATTTAGCCACTCTGGACGGTGATCTGAGGAGGCCTGTAATGCTGCACAGTGCTCTGGACGGTGGTCTGAGGAGGCCTGTAATGCTGCACAGTGCTCTGGACTGTGGTCTGAGGAGGCCTGTAATGCTGCAGAGTGTTCTGGACGGTGGTTGGAGGAGACCTGTAAAGCTGCATAGTGCTCTGGACAGTGGTCTGAGGAGGCCTGTAAAGCTTCATAGTGCTCTGGACAGTGGTCTGAGGAGGCCTGTAACTTGCACTGATATCACGTGACATAAAAAATTGGAACTACCGCTATATTATTCTCTAGGATGTCAGAAAAATATATAGTCAGAAAATAGCTACTGTTGGGGGTTTTATATAATCCTGAGGCCTAAAATGACAAAAAAATCCTGTGCAAAAACGACTCCTGTATATGTCAAAACGATGTATCTCAGGAGTCTGTCAGTCCATGTTCTATTTTGTTTCATTGTCTGATAAGAAGACTCCATGGCAACAATGGTAGAGAGTTCTGCATTTGGAGTCACCAGCAGACAGACATAACACACCAAGGACTGATTCAGCAGTCTATACATATGACAGTGCGCTTTACTTCAATGACTTCCTATAACTAGTCTACATAGCCGAGTTTACACTCAGCCCACACTAAACAAAGCTACACTGCCCTCACAATTTCCTTTTTTTCATCACTCTTTATTAGTCGTGGCCAGTGTTCTATCAGATCACCACTACCCATCAGATTGTGCAACGAAAGTGACGTTACAACCAAAAAAAGAATTTATTGAGCATGAGTGATGCGGCAGTAAGTTTTTTTTTTTTTTTCTGGTAACTTCACTTGTGTTAGACAATCTGATGGGTAGCGGTGATTCGATAGAACAGCGGAAATCATAGCCCAGTGCATTGATGTCAGTATCTGTAATAATAGACCTCAGTAGGGATGAGCTTGATGTTCGGGTCGAACATAAGTTCGACTCGAACATCGGGTGTTTGCCGAAGAGCGAACATTATGGGGCATTCGCAGCAAATTCGAGTGCAGAGGAACACCCCATAATTCACTGCGAGATCGCAGTGCATTGCTGTATGGTGATTGGCCAAAGCATGTACCTGACCTGCATGATTTGGCCAATCCCAGCGCCCTCTGCTAAGAGAGCCATAATTGGCCAAACGCAGGGTGCCTTTGGCCAATCATGGCTCAGGGGGACTAAGTCCATGCCCCACCATATATAAGGCAGCTTAGACGGCGGCCATGTGTAGTGTTGTTGGTGTGGACAGAAAGATAGCTTGAGTTAGATTAAGCAGGCAGGTTATTCAGTTAGTGACAGTGTATTTGTTATATACAGTATATGTAGCGCACTACTCCCTTGGGAGCTGCAAAGTTGTTAGTTTTCCCACTGGCCATCCCAGACACCTGGAGCTACCCTTACCTCTGACACTTTGAGTTCCATTCTTGTAATAACACAAACTCACCGTTTTATAAGTAAATAGCAGATTACGTTTACTGAAGAATATATAGCATATACTTAAAGGTTTCACTGGAACAAGTATAACAGGGATTACAACAACTGCACTGCTCCACCAACGTAGTGCAACAGCACAGTGAATACTCTCAACAGTTTGTACATATAAGTTTACCTTGAATGAGCCCTGAGAATGTGTCTCCAATTGGGACTACTGCTCAGAGTGATTAATACACCTTACTCTGGGCACCTTCCCACTTCCAGCACACTCTGGTTAATACAAAAAAATGCAAAGCGATAAATATAGTACAGCACAATCACTAGGGAGCTCCCCCTACTTAATAGGATACAAGGCATTGTGATGAAAGATGCAGTCTATTCGTCTTTTTTCTTCTGCTAGCTATTTGTGTTGTAAACAATTGTAATACAACAATGAATCAAACAAGGGTTAACGTGAAGTGGATGTTAGAACAAATCCTGTGGTGTGGTACACCTGTAATTGCTTCTGGTGTAATTGCTTTTGATAACACAGTGTCAAAGCACAGCAAAGAGTAGGCTTGCGGCCTACTTAAACTCAGTCTGTCTATTCGATTCTTTTCCTTGGGACTACAGGTCCCAGCAATACTGTGTTAAAGTACTAGGTGTATGAAAGTGCATTTAGTAAACTGTGGGCAGTAGCCCTCACCCCAAACTGGGTCTGAAGACTGGAACAGCTCTGCTCCGGTGCACTCACTCTTACTTCTAGCCAGCTGGCTCCGTCACTCCGCTCTGCAAGATGAACCGGGTCCCTCTGATGGCTCCAACAGGTGTCTCTGGATCCCTCCCGATCCAGTCACTCAGTCTCTCCAGCAATCATATGACAGGCAAAGTCTTTAACTGTTCTGCTCTGCAGTGGCTGTGATCTCTGGAGACCTCCACACAGGTCCTGACAGGAAGGCCATGCGTCCAGAAAGAGAAAGAAAATGGCTGCATGAGACCTTTAATAGCCTACCCAGCATGCAGTTCAGTACAGGGTGATCATGGGTAGGTCACCTGGCATTCTGGGTAGGTAGGTCAAAGCAAAAAATGTAAACAACAGGAAAATACTCAGAGCCCATGGCCAGTATTGGCCAATAGATGGTGCCAGATACCAAATTACAACACTGCTCATAGAATAACACTCCCCCTACTTTGAGTCTTTGGTCACCAAACATAAAATTGGGCAAAAACATTCAGGTAGGGATAGCTCTTTATTGATTTGAGTTTAGTCACTGTGTGAGTTTGGCAAAGGCCTGGGCCATTTCCACTTGCGGATTGGGGATGTAGCGGGCGAAGCAGGCGGACTTCCACTTGCCTAGTCTTTTGATAATGTGGTCTGGGACCCCTTGGCGGGACGCTGTTGACTCTGCCCCGATACGGAACGAGTGTGCGGAGTACTGAGTAGGGTTGAGATGAAGGTTACGAAGAAGTATCCTCATGTGCTCCATGAACTGAGCGGTGTTTAGGGACTAGAGTCCAGTTGCTCGGGCAGTAGTGACAATAACCGATTGAGTGTAGTGACTGGACACCAGTTGTTATTGGTTCTATAGAAATGGATATCCGTATCTGATCCTACTTGCTGGGTTTTAGAGACCGCTAGATGTAGAATGAAATGGTCTTTGCAGCTGACCAAGTGGCGTTTGCATAGCATTCAGCCTGCAGGGCTGTTACAGGTGAACTTTCCAGGTCGTAAGAACCCGTAGAAGGCCAGATACATGGCCGCTTGCAGGACCATACTAGGGAGAAGACCGAACGGGGATGGAGCCAGGATGTTTGACATACTCCTAAAGATATCTCCCGTTATAGGCAGGTGTTTGGCGCTGACCACTGGTTGGAGCTTCTGAATACCACGTAGAATGGCCCGTACAGCATGGAATGTAAACAATGAGGGTTTCGTGGGGTCCTGGAGAGACAAGAAATGCTGGACACCGGCTAGGTACAGCCGAATGGTATTGTGGGATAGCGCAAGCTCAGTCTGGCAGTGAGAGATAAAGGCCAGAACCTGTTTTACACTGCATGTTTCTCTGCAGTGATGTGTAAGGAATTTGTTGAAGGCCCTCCAGGCCATCTGGAAGGCCTTGAGGGTGTTGCGAGAGAGAGAAGAATTGATGAGCTGGGTTACTGACTAGGGGTGGCCGAACTGTTCGCCCGGCGGTCGGTTTGCGGCGAATTTCGGCTGTTCGCGGTCCGCCCGATCGGTGGACTATTGCCGCTGTTCGCCCGGCGGACTTACGTGTTTACTGTGTAAAAGAACTTTGAACTATGATGACACATCCACCATGGGGTACAGGACAGCCAATTGAGACATTACAGCACATGGACACTTGGACATTCCCCCTAACTTATAAATAGACCTGATCTGGCGGCCATTTTACATTCTTTCTACTGTCACTATAGGGAGAAGTTGCTGTGTGGAGCAGGGAGAGACTGCAGTGACCCAAATTGCTAGCTATTAGGTCCACAACAGTTCTTTTAAAGACTGGTATGGTATAGGTGTAGTTCAGTATATAGGTTTTAGGCACTGCTATTCAAGTCATTGTTGCAGCAGATTGTCTTTTGTCAGTGCTGAGAGAGGGACAGATAGGACGCTGTGTGTTGCAGAGAGGGACTGTCAGTTTAATCATTAGCTGTTACTAATAGGTCCACAAAAGTCCTTTTCAGGACTGATATGGTGTAGTAGTACAGGATATAGTTTTGAGTGCTATTCAAGTTATTGTTGCAGCAGCCTGTGTTTTGTCAGTTTAAATAGGGACAGACAGGAAGCTGTGTGTGGCAGTGAGGGACAGTCAGTTTAATCAGTAGCTGTTACTGTTAGGTCCACAAAGGTCCTTTTCAGGACTGGTATGGTAATAGGGTTGTACACGTATAATATTCTTTCTTCTAAATATAGAAAGAATATTATACTTGACTGCTGCCCTTCTGCTGCAGTAGTCCTTTATGAGTATAGGGACTGAGGTACAGTCTGCTAATCACAACCAACTAGTTCCACAAAGGTCCATATAAGGACTGGTAAGGTATAGCGTACTAGAGTATATAGGGTTGAGTGAGGTACAGTCTGCTAATCCTTAAGGACTGGTATAGGTCCACAATATATAGGGTTGAGGTGCACTACTGCTGACTGCTGCCCTATTCTGCAGCAGTCCTTTATCAGCATAGGGACTGAGGTACAGTCTGCTAATCACAACCTACTAGTTCCTCAAAGGTCCTTCTAAGGACTGGTAAGGTATAGTGTACTACATGATGAAAAATAATAAGCCACGCTTGACTCACACAAACATCTAATTGTGCAAAAAATGAAATAAATCGTGAACCAATATTAGCAACTATATATAGATTAATATATGCCTATATCGTGCATAGTAAAAAACACAAATACATTAGTAGCTCAAACCATACAACTTATTCCTTGCAATATGAAATTCCATTTATATAAACCTATAACAACATGGAAAAAGCACCCAGTGTATAACCAATAAGTCCGTATATATGACCCACAAGGAACTAGTTTTCAAAAACTGTGAATGAAGTCCTCCACAGATGAACCACAGAAATCATAGGGGATCCACTACTGGCTCCAATGAAACAGTGCTCGATCCACCACCAACATGCGATAAAGGTTGCCGCTTACCAGAAAAACATGACCCCCCGCTACAGAGGGTCACACGAGACCTATAAGAGTAGATTCAACCTCCAGCCAGAAGGGGTCCTCAGTATTCTCCTGGTTTCACCACTCCAATGAGAGTTAAGTGGAAACTGCTCCCAGACGTCTTCCTCATAGGTCCAAAGGGACTCAAAGCAGGGACATCAGAACCATAAAGGAAAAATAGAACTCCAAATAGTGTAAAACCCTTTATTACTGAAGATAAAAAAGTAAAATTGCACTTACAATATGTAGAAGCAAAAAAGCCTTAAGTCCGTTGCGCCGGCCGGACGCACACGGACAGACCCGTTCTCCTGGAAACCGTCACAAACACGAGGTGATGTATAGCGTACCGCTCAGCCCTACGCGTTTCGCAACAAAATTGCGTCATCCAGGGGCACGAGCGGCATGCTGCGTCACCTCCATTTATATTGTCTCTAGCACTCCAAGCCTCACTCTGGGCACCTGGCTGTTCCCGCCAAAACCAAGCCTCATTTCAGTGTCCCAATCTGATTCGTCAGATCTTACCCCCAAGGGCCAATCAGGGACTGACTCAGGTCAGGTAACAGCCCACCCCCCATATAGACAACCAATCATATTCGTTCCTGATGTCTATCAAAACTATAATTAAATGAGTGGCCTGGTACACACACCGCTGGGTATTATATGATCCACTGTATTCCCTGGGACGCACGCCCATCGTTGTTAAAACATACCTCTAGCAGTTTTGACAGGAAAGAAAAAACGAAAAACACTGGATTAAACCTTCTTCCGCCCCACTTCCGGTTCCTTACTACCGGTTTGCGGCCACATCCGGTGTAACCAAGCCTTGCCCTCGGTCCCGGATCACTTCCGGTATGACACATCCAATACATGGCTATATTCAGGCCAGCCAAGCCTCATTATCATTGCGGTAGATCATATCCGGTGTGTGGCTGTGACAAGCCAACCAAGCCTCACTCTCATACCGGTATGTCATATCCGGTATGTGGCTGAATCAGGAACTACCAAGCCTCACTGTCATCATCCAGTAACTTCCGGTGCGTCCCGTCCGGCGCCCGATCTCCACCCACACGAGCGCACAACATTTAACCCTATGGCCGCCTCGGCAGTCATCCCACAAGTCCAGCCTTCACAGGAGCGCCTCAGAGCGCACTCAATGTGAAGCAGCGCACAATCCCATACAGGCCATATTTGCGCCGCCAGTCTAATGGTGACACTCAACTCCCACCCATATCGCCCCAAATACCTAACATAGGCTATTTCAGGAACCAGCCCAAATATCACTGGGGCTGGGGGAGCATAATAATGCCCCATCAGAAAAAAAGGGGGGGGATGGAAAAACGGGGAGAGGAGAGGAGAAACTAAAAACAATTATTTTATAGTGTACAAAAATATAAAATAAATAATATATTAATAAAAAATGAAAAATAATTAAAAAACCTTTTTAATACTAGATAGGGGCTAATCCCACATCAAATAGAGACGGGTCTATTGCCACCACATTCTCCCCACTAAGACCCTGAAGGTGGAGATATACCAAAAATTCCTCATAACCCTGACCCAGAAAAATTTCTTTTTGATATCCTTCTTGAGCGTATACCGTAAAGCCGCCGGCCCAGAGTGTAAGTCTAGTAGGGAGAGCTCACAATGTCACAAAGTAAACATAATGGTAAAAATAAATTTAAAACAACTAACATCATTGTCCTAATAATGTAAACAACAGTATGGAGGGGGGGCGTGGCCGGATGTGAGAGGCGACAGACGTGTTTGTGAAGAGCTCCTGGAATCCTGCACTCCATCCTTTGCCATCCCGGCTTTTACTGGCCCTAAAACACCGCTCCAACTCTGCAATCTGCTCCTCTCTGTCCCCTCCAGAGCCCCGAGGTGAAATTGGGAGGAATTTTGGTCGAGGGGGACCGCGCACCGCTCGGGCCTGCAACCGCCGCCATCTTGCGGATCTCCTGCATCGAACCGCTCCAGGCCTGGGGTAAGAGACTGCCATCCATCCAGTTACCGGTGCCCCTCTCCCCCTCCTGCCTGCCCCTTCGCCCGTCTGCCGAAATCGCGGACCTCCTGGGCCGCTGGACGCGCTCGTGGCGGCTGCGGCCTACTGCGGCCTAGTGAGACCCGCCGGACACCGCTGTTTCCTGCACGGCTGCCCCGCGGAAGTGTGTCACGGCCGGCCAAGCCCTAAATTGAGCTCGGGGATCCTCCGGCCTGCATCTACCTTCTCCTCCACTTGCCTTCCTGTAGTGACTGGGTGTGCTGAGCGGAGGGGGCTGCTGTGGGGGCTGCAGGGTGTGCACTGTGGCCTGGTGTCTCCCTCCCCAGCGTCCATTCTGCCCCCCCCCCCCTGCCTGCGGCCTTCTCTGTCCATTCTACCAGCTATATCTCCATCTCCATCTGCCTCTGCTCTGGTGTTTGCTGTGGGGGGGCTGCAAGTGACTGTTATCTGCCTGCCTGGACTGTGACATCCCCCCCCCCCTGGCTGGGTACCTCGTGCTCCCCTGGGCTGTGAGCGGTGATCCCCCGTGCTCCTGTGTTGGGGTCTCCCCCCCTTTTTGTGTCCCGTCAGATGTCACCCCCCTCCAAAAAAGGGAAAAAGCACTTCAAGGCTGTAGAGACTGACTCCCCACCCCGACTGCCTCCACTATCTCCTGATCCTAGCCAGCCGGACCATTTGATTGTGGGGAGGCTCCGGGCCTTGTTGTCTGAGATGGAGATGGGCACTACGGAGGCACCGGCAGCCACGGGGTCGGCCCCCCCGCCGCAGGACAGCACGGCCACCATCCTTGCTGCAATCGAGCAGAGCAGAACGTCACTATTTGTGCGTATTGACCACCTGGCAGAGGAGTGCAACTTTATCAGGAATGATCTTGATAAAATCAGAGGGAGAATGACTGAAACTGAGACCAGAGTCTCCGCCACGGAGGATCTTACTGCTGCACATACCTCCTCCATTGCTGAGCTGCAGCGCACAGTACAGTCCCTTGTCGCGAAGTCAGATGACGCCGAAAACCGGCTCAGACGGAACAATGTTAGAGTCCTGGGGCTGCCTGAGAAAGAGGAAGGGGATCACCCGGCTGTCTTCGCGGAAGGGTTCTTTAAAGATCTCCTGGATCTCACCGAGGTCCCTCCTACCTATGTGGTGGAAAGGGCGCCCTCCGGCCGTGCCATCCCTGGGAACCACCCCAGGCCTTTCCTGGTCCGCTTCCTCAATTATCGAGACAGAGACAGAATTCTATCGGAGGCCCGCAAGCATCCTACTCTCACATATGGAAACGCATCCATTCATCTTTTCCCTGACTTCTCGGCTGACTTGCAGCGGAAGAGGAAAACATTCAATGATGTTCGTAGACGGCTCCGGGACAAGAACATAAAGTATAGTATGCTTTACCCTAGCCGCCTGCGGGTCCAACATGATGGAGCACTCAGATTCTTTGATAACCCAGCGGACGCGGACGCCTGGCTGACCACCTTGCATTGATGGCCTATCCTTGGAACGTTCACTGTGTGACCCTGGACCTGGCTTGTTTTTCTTGGCGCAAGCTCCTCTTAATACCGGAGCCACTTCACAGGTACTTGAATAGGTGACCCCCCACTGAACCCCCTACGATTGGGTTCATCTACACGAAGTTGGGAACCAACTGCTCTCCACTCCCTTGGAGGCACTCTCACTGAACCCTTTTGCCGTGAAAGGATATTACTCCCCCCCCCACCCCACGTTAGGGGGCCTCTGTATACCAAGGGGGGCGGTTCAGGCCCTTCGGCGGACTTCCATGGTTCAAGGGAACATCAGTGTGTTGGTGCCGAATACACGCCTCAAAGGTTGAATCCGCGGTTCTGCGGAAGACTGTAGTGTGGCCTAGAGTTTGGGCTCACACTCCACAATGTTACGGCTAGTTTTGGGTATAGACCGGTTCCTGGTCCGCCCCCAGTGTTTTTGGGGGGGCACCGGGTACCGGTAGGAAAAGCACCCAGTGCTTGGGAAGTTGTAAAGTTTTTTGTAGTTTGTATATGTAATGTGCGGTTGGCTCGTGCTCCTTCGCTGCTTGTCGGGTGGGTCTCAGGTGGGACTCAATCATCCGATTGCTAAACTCTCCCCCCTGGAATCATGGCATCACATGATCTGGGTACTTGGTCGGTGGTATCCTGGAATGTTAGGGGCCTAAACTCTAAGTTTAAAAGGGCACTGATGTTCCAGTATATCAAGACGCACAACCCACACATATTGGTCCTACAGGAGACCCACCTGATGGGGAGTAAGTTGTTGACTCTGAAAAAGCATTGGGTTCAGAAGACTTTTCATACCACGTATTCCTCATATGCCAGGGGGGTCTCCATTCTGATAAACAAATCCTTTATGTGTACAGTGGAAGCTGTTCACACGGACCCTCATGGCAAATATGTAATTGTGGTACTCACGGCCTGGCAACAAAGGTATATTTTGGTGGGGGTATATATTCCGCCACCTTTTAGACCGGAAGTCTTGTACACTATTTTGGAGAGGATTACCCCGTATTGTCCAGCTAAATTACTAATCCTGGGAGACTTTAATAACACCCTCTCCCCTGATCTTGATAGGCCCACTCCGTCGCAATCCTCTAGGGGAGACCTGATGGGGTGGACAGACGCGGCGGGGGTTACCGAGGTGTGGAGATGGCTGCACCCACGTACTAAGGCTTACTCGTGCTTCTCTACGTCCTACAAAACCTCCTCTAGAATAGATTATGCGTTCGCAAATCAACATATGTTATCGGACGTGGTAGAGGCGACATACCTGCCTAGTGGGCTATCTGATCATTCCCCCCTCAAGATTACTATGCGGTCGACGGAGCGTCGCAACAGATCCCTATGGCGCCTTGGGGTGCAGTGGATCTCCCATGAAGAGATAGCGGGGCGAATCCCACATGCACTGCGAGAATACTGGGAACTTAATGCGGGGTCATCCTCTCCTCCCACAGTTTGGGATGCCTTTAAGGCATACACTAGAGGGCAATATATGTCAGAGATTAAGGCGGTCCAGGTAACTCAACAGGTCACAAAAACCCAGTTGGAGGGTGAGATTGAGGAGGCAGATGCTGCCTATGGGTCTGACCCCTCGGTCTCCAATTTCGATCGGCTTCATTCCACAAAACGGTGTCTCCACCTCCACCTCTCTGAGATTACCCGGTTGGAGGTTTTTCACTCTAAACAAAAGTTTTTTGAGCAGGGTGATAGGAATGGTAGGCTACTGGCAATGATGTCTCACCATGATACCCCTATGACCCTGGTTCCCGAATTGGTTTCTCCTACCGGGGACTCTCTTACATCCCGGGAGGACATCCTAAGGGAGTTTCGGGCCTTCTATCAGACACTATACACTTCCACGCTCCCTCCTGTTGTGGATCCGGGCGGGATGGCGCCTCTCCTGGACCCCCTGGCCTTGGGGTGGCTCTCAGATGAGGAGAGGTCCCATCTGGTCCGACCTATTAATGCGGAGGAAGTGCATGCTGTTATTAACTCGTTCGCAGCTGGGAGGGCCCCGGGCCCGGACGGTCTGCTCGCCGAGTTCTACCGATCCCACGCGGATCTCCTGGCCCCTCTACTGGCTGACCTGTATACCCAGTGTCTGGAGGGGGGAGCGCTCCCACCCTCCATGGCAGATGCCCATGTCATTCTAATTCTCAAACCCAATAAAGATCCCAAACAATGCACCTCCTATAGACCCATTGCTCTTCTTAACACTGACTTTAAAATTTTATCTAAATTGATCACGGTTAGACTTAACCCCCTTCTGCCCTCTGTTATAGACCCTGACCAGACAGGGTTCATGGCCCAGAAATCGACGGACATCAACCTCCGCAGACTTTTCACCAATCTCCATGCCAAACATGATAATGTGGGCACTAGAACGGTTGCCTCCTTTGATATCGAGAAGGCATTCGATTCGATTGAGTGGCCTTATCTCTGGGAGGTTCTGCGGAGGATGGGGTTTCCGTTGGTTTTTATTGGGTGGCTGCAGACTATGTACAGATCCCCAAAGGCAGCCATTAGGCTGGCGGGGGATGTTTCTGCTCCCTTCCCGTTGTCCAGGGGTACCAGGCAGGGCTGCCCTCTCTCTCCAGCACTTTTCGCCATCGCTATGGAACCGGTGGCGGAAGCATTGCGGGTCTCGCCCCATATAAAGGGACTGAAAATGGCTTGGCTGGAGGACAGGGTGGCACTGTATGCTGACGACCTCCTGCTTTTTCTGAATGACGCAGGCCCTTCTCTTAGGGGAGCGCTGCGAGTACTGACTGACTTTTCTAGGATAACTGGACTGCGGGTGAACTGGACGAAGTCCCAGTTACTTGCTATTGACCCTGAGGCAAAACGACTAGCCCTGCCAAATATCCAACTGCAATGGGTAGATGACATGGTGTACCTGGGAGTGAGGGTCTCGAGAGACGTATCCAGCTTTATCCCCCTCAATCTAGATCCGGTGGTTCAAAATGTCAAGACTAGGTTGAAAGCCTGGGAAAACCTTCCCCTATCCCTCTTAGGCCGCATTAACCTCATCAAAATGAAGATAATCCCTAAATTTACCTATCTATTCCGTAACTCCCCACAATGGATTCCTTCCTCATTTTTTACGAAATTGAATCGTTTGTTCTCTTCCTTCCTCTGGGGCTCCGGCCCCCATAGGTTTAAACTATCCACGCTGATGCGTCCGGTGCTGCGGGGGGGGGGTTGGCGTTTCCTGACTGCCAGAAATATTTTCTGGCAGCACAGCTGGTCACGGTAGTCTGGTGGATGACACCAGACCTGTCCAACACTGCGGTGGTTCTGGAGGCTGCGGTGGTCCGATCCGTGGAGGCCCTGACACACTTACCCCTGCGGGGTCCCAGGGCCCCCTATGACCTGACACCCTCTATGCACACAACTCTAAGGGCCTGGCGGGCGGGACTGGGACTGGAGGGGTTTCCGGGGACTGCAATCTCCCCACACACCCCCCTATGGAATAATCCTACCTTACCCCACCTCTACTCATTACCAGACCCCAAAATTTGGGCCAGATGTGGCATAAAACTCTTATCTGACCTCACGTCCGGTACGACTATACACCCCTTTAATCACCTGGTATCTCGCAATAATGTACCCCCCTCGCGTCTATTCCGCTATATGCAGCTATCCCATGCTTTCAAGGCTCAAGTGGTACCCAATACCACGCAAATTGTGCAATCCGCCCTGGAAAAGATTACAAGATCTGAATGTACTAGGAAGCCGACTTCGGTCCTATATGCGCACCTTATTAGGGTCTCTTTTCCAGATCTGTCAAAGCTCCGGCAGAGATGGACTCAAGACATATCGGATCTGGATTCCGAGGACTGGGAGGACATGTGGGACTTTCCCTTCACCATCCTGGTATCCCTTCGAGACCGCCTCATACAATACAAAATTCTACAGCGGGCATATATTACCCCGTATAGATTACATAAAATGAGAACCTCCCTGTCCTCGGAATGCTGGAGATGTACTGGGGATCCGGGTGACTTTATACACATCTTCTGGTCCTGCCCGGTAATTCAGCGTTACTGGTCACAGGTACTGTCCATAATTCATGAAGTGGTAGGAATAGATGTAGCCCAGACCCCGCGGCTATGCCTTCTGGGATTGGTGGAAGGGGTGGCCCCCAGGATAGAAGACAGAACCCTGATAGGACTTCTACTCTTTTATGCCAGGAAAATGATCACCTTATGCTGGAAAAAGCAGGCCCCGCCGTCATTACAACTGTGGAAATCCCATGTCAATAAAGTCTTACCACATTATAAGGAAACGTATTATAACAGGGGTTGCCCCAAAAAATACATGAAAGTGTGGTCTAAGTGGCTGGCTGATGCCTCCACAGTGACTGCAGATTAACATGTCCGGGATGTCATCCTGAGGGAAGATGGGAGTGTGGTTGGGGAGGGCCCCCTGGCATTGCTCCACTTCAATGTCTTATGTTTTTTTAGTGTAACCAATCCTATGTGCCTAGTTCACTTATTCTGGTGCCCCTTGCGGCCCGACTGCAGAAATTGGTCCTAGGTTGTTATATGGAGCGGGAGCCAATCTAGCACTAAGTTAGTGTTTGTTGTTGTGGATGTGCTACAGGTGTCGATTATTCTGTTGGAATCACTTGACGACCCCTGCGTGGGTCTAACCATAACAATGTGGCATGTCACTGTTTTTGTTTTGTTTTTTTGTTGAATGTTCGTTTGTCTGTCTAAAACTCAATAAAAAACATTTTAAAAAAAAACAACAGTATGGAACTATGTTCGCCATTCTTAATACTATATCTGTCAAAAGACACATGAAAAGAAGATATTCTATATTATACACAAAGTAAGCTCCTACAGGACATCAATTACAGTCAATATCGGAGGCCCCACACTAAATGGAGTTCCCAACCACTCATAGGGTGTTCGCAAAATAAAGTAAAATAAAATAAGAATAGAAGAATGTAACAAAGATGTGCACGCCCTCATGAGTTATTGATGAAGGCGTTCACATCCGTGTCGACATTCAAACCAAACGGAACATACGTTTTTAGCCTATATATCCAGGCCATTTCCTGCCTGAAAATCTCCCTAACGAGTGACCCGCCCCTCCAATGGGGTCTGTACTTGTCAATGCCCACATACAACGTGTTGGAGGGGTCCCTGTTGTGTACTTGGTCAAAATGGCGCGACACCGGGTGTTTATCAAAACCTCTCCTAATGTTGCCAATGTGTTCATTGAGCCTTGTTTTTAGTGCCCTTTTGGTCCTCCCTATATATTGGAGGCCGCAAGGGCACTGTATCAGATGCACTACTCCCTCAGATGAGCAGGTAATGAATGATTCAATGTCATACGATCTTGATGTACTCGTGGATGAAAACTTATTAATCTTCCTGTCTCTGCAGCCATTTAAAGTACAAATTTGACAATTTCTGCATTTATCATAGCCCTTCATATCTTGAAAAAAGGATCTGTTAGCCTCTGGGGGGTCGTGTACACTTGGTGCCACATGACTCCCTAAAGAGGATGCCCCCTTAAACACCACCTGTGGTTTAGTTCGTAAAATAGTACCAAGAACTGGATCGCTTGTTAGCATGTGCCAGTGTCTTTGTATTAGTTGTTTAATGCTACGATGCTGTGCTGAAAAAGTGGTGATAAATGGGATCCTATTTTGTGCCTCTGTGTCCGCGGGTCTCCCATCCCCTAGCAAAATTGCCCTGTCCTTCGCTCGGACCGTTTCGAGTGCTTTCGATAGAAATTCATTACTGTATCCCTTTTCTAAAAATCTGTTTGAAAGGAGGGTTGCCTGGTCCTCAAAGGTGCTAATTTCAGTGCAGTTACGTCTCAGGCGCGTAAACTGCCCCTGAGGTACGGCCCTCAACCAGGGTTCGTGGTGACAACTGTCTAGGGGGATATAGGAATTGCGGTCAGTTGTTTTAAAAAAAGTGGATGTTACAAAACGATTGTCCTCTATCTTAATTTTGAGATCCAGGAAGCAAATCTCTGCCTGGCTGGCCTCAAAGTTAAACTTGATACCCCTATTGTTCATATTGAGGGTGGCCATAAACGTGTGTAATTCGGTCTCCGCTCCATCCCATAGGAGGAGGATGTCATCGATGTACCGTGCCCATAGGGCCACTTCCGGTCTCTTAGGGGCATCGATGATGTCCTCCTCCCATTTGGCCATGAATAGATTGGCCAAACTAGGGGCATACTTGGCCCCCATGGCCACTCCCCTATCCTGGCGATAAAATTGATTATCAAACCAGAAATAGTTGTGATTGGCTGCATATTCCAGGAGTTCCATGATGAACTCAATCTGTGCGGATACAAGGCCTGACCCCCTCTCCAGATATAATCTAACCGCTTCCAAGCCCAAACAGTGTGGAATAATTGTGTATAGTGACGTCACATCAGCCGTCACTAACCATAGGCCCCTCTTGGGGGTTAGCCTGGACAAAATGTTAATGACTTGTTTAGTGTCCTTAATGTAGGACGGCATGGTGTGAACCAATGGCTGTAAAAAATGGTCTATGTATTTGCCCACCCGGGACGTGATTGAGTCTATACCACTCACTATCGGACGTCCCGGGGGGCAAATTACACTCTTATGTATTTTAGGGAGATAGTAGATTACAGGCGTACGGGGAGCACGCGGTACCAGAAACAACCTCTCTTTTTCATTAAGAATCCCCTTTCGAAGACCCCGATCAACAATACTCTCAAGAGTCTTTTTATAATTCAAGACAGGGTTCCTATTCAGGATGGTGTAGGTCTCGCTATCGTCTAGGATACGGTACATTTCTTTTAAATAATCCTCGCGATCTAACACCACAATCCCCCCCCCCTTGTCCACTGGCCGGATAACCAAAGATTTGTTAGTACACAATGAATCTAGACCAACATCAAGGTCCTTCTGCATTCTGACTTTCTTCACTTTGAGTGAATCAAGGTCACGCAATACCACATCTCTAAAAACCTTAATGTTGGGTGGTGTGGGGCCTGGGGGATTGAAGAGGGATGCATTAGAAAGATTAGAGAGTTGGAACACTGACCTACTCCTTCCTCCATCCAGAATTGTGTTGTTAAGCATATATCTTTTGATATTTAGCTTACGGACATATTTGTGTATGTCCATATATGTCTGGAACTTACTCATGTTTCTTGGTGGGGTGAATTTTAAGCCTTTATCCAATAGTCTTTTCTCTGGGTCCGACAAAGTCTGTTTGCTCAGATTAAAAATACCCGACCCTATGGTCTCCTTCTTTTTAGCCGACTGGATTCTCCTCCCCCCTCTGCTTCCTCTCTTCGTTCTACGGGCCTTTTTATGCCCCTGTTGTCCCTGTGAAAATCCAAATTTTGTCCGTCTCTCCTTCTGGGGGAGTCCATATATTGTGAGGACCTACGGTCATCTTGCCTCCATCTGTGACCCTCCCTCCCACCCAGAGAATCTGGGTGGTGGGAGGGTCCCATATTGTCTAGATCCTGTACATAGCCAGAATGATGATGTGTCCTAGGGCTATCACCATGTCCCCCTCTGTTCCTTGGGCCATCCACCTGTCCGGTATAGTCAGATGCCTCCAGGTCAGACAGGGGAAAGAATCGATTCTGGGTATTAATCCCTGCATCGTAATTACCACTATCTCTATTATAATATATCGAATGGGTCCTATCATATCCCTGTACATAGCTATGGGGGGCCGCCTGGTTTGGGGGCCATCCTGCGTCCTCCTTGTGTTCAAATGTTGATATGAGTCCGATCCATAACCCCCATTCCCTCTCCATCCCCGGGTTGGGGCATCAAAATAACGTTGCCCTGTCCCTCTATTGGGCAGCCTTGGCTCTGTTTTTGGTCTACTGTGTATATTACCCCTTCTTGGGGAATGGTGGAGACCTTGTTGCACACGGGCCAATGGGGGGTTACTGGTTGGACCATTAAAGGCTGCCCCTTGAGGTAAGGTGTCCATCACCGTGGTCTCTTAGTTTTCTAAGGCGAGTTTCCTCTGCCAAACAAAGCCATAGCCCGACTGGTAGTCCTCCCTATCTCTACCGTACTTCTTTTTCTTTTTCAGTTTCTGGTCCCTCTCCTCCTTTTCTAAGACCTTCTGTAAGTTTTTTGAACACTCTTTGTGTTCCTCACCATTAGTAAAAGGTATTCATTTTTCCCTAATTACTTTGATGTCCTCATCCAATCTAATCAGCTTCTCGTTTTTTTTTTACGAATGAGAAATCGCAATAGATCAATCCCTGCTTTATTAAAAACTTAAACCAACTATCCACATCAGAGTCACCCCTAGGAGGGCTTACCTCCCATCTCAAGCTTCTGGGTACCATTGCTTCCCTTATATATGTTTCCAGGAATGCAATGTCCCATTGCGCATGAATTTCAGACGTGGTGAGGTTTTTTAACCTAACAAACAAACCCCCAACATCTGATTCCGAGGTAATAGGGGTGGAACTAAAGACCTCAGAGGTGTTAACAACCCTCTTAGCTCGTGGGTGGCAAGATGACCGTAGGCCCTCACAATATATGGACTCCCCCAGAAGGAGAGATGGCCAAAATTTGGATTTTCACAGGGACAACAGGGGCATAAAAAGGCCCGTAGAACGAAGAGAGGAAGCAGAGGGGGGAGGAGAATCCAGTCAGCTAAAAAGAAGGAGACCATAGGGTCGGGTATTTTTAATCTGAGCAAACAGACTTTGTCGGACCCAGAGAAAAGACTATTGGATAAAGGCTTAAAATTCGCCCCACCAAGAAACATGAGTAAGTTCCAGACATATATGGACATACACAAATATGTCCGTAAGCTAAATATCAAAAGATATATGCTTAACAACACAATTCTGGATGGAGGAAGGAGTAGGTCAGTGTTCCAACACTCTAATCTTTCTAATGCATCCCTCTTCAATCCCCCAGGCCCCATACCACCCAACATTAAGGTTTTTAGAGATGTGGTATTGCGTGACCTTGATTCACTCAAAGTGAAGAAAGTCAGAATGCAGAAGGACCTTGATGTTGGTTTAGATTCATTGTGTACTAACAAATCTTTGGTTATCCGGCCAGCGGACAAGGGGGGGGGGGGATTGTGGTGTTAGATCGCAAAGATTATTTAAAAGAAATGTACCGTATCCTAGACGATAGCGAGACCTACACCATCCTGAATAGGAACCCTGTCTTGAATTATAAAAAGACTCTTGAGAGTATTGTTGATCGGGGTCTTCGAAAGGGGATTCTTAATGAAAAAGAGAGGTTGTTTCTGGTACCGCGTGCTCCCCGTACGTCTGTAATCTACTATCTCCCTAAAATACATAAGAGTGTAATTTGCCCCCCAGGACGTCCGATAGTGAGTGGTATAGACTCAATCACGTCCCGGGTGGGCAAATACATAGACCATTTTTTACAGCCGTTGGTTCACACCATGCCGTCCTACATTAAGGACACTAAACAAGTCATTAACATTTTGTCCAGGCTAACCCCCAAGAGGGGCCTATGGTTAGGGACGGCTGATGTGACGTCACTATACACAATTATTCCACACTGTTTGGGTTTGGAAGCGGTTAGATTATATCTGGAGAGGGGGTCAGGCCTTGTATCCGCACAGATTGAGTTCATCATGGAACTCCTGGAATATGCAGCCAGTCACAACTATTTCTGGTTTGATAATCAATTTTATCGCCAGGATAGGGGAGTGGCCATGGGGGCCAAGTATGCCCCTAGTTTGGCCAATCTATTCATGGCCAAATGGGAGGAGGACGTCATCGATGACCCTAGGAGACCGGCAGTGGCCCTATGGGCACGGTACATCGATGACGTCCTCCTCCTATGGGATGGAGCGGAGACCGAATTACACACGTTTATGGCCACCCTCAATATGAACAATAGGGGTATCAAGTTTAACTTTGAGGCCAGCCAGGCAGAGATTTGCTTCCTGGATCTCAAAATTAAGATAGAGGACAATCGTTTTGTAACATCCACTTTTTTTAAAACAACTGACTGCAATTCCTATATCCCCCTAGACAGTTGTCACCACGAACCCTGGTTGAGGGCCGTACCTCAGGGGCAGTTTACGCGCCTGAGACGTAACTGCACTGAAATTAGCACCTTTGAGGACCAGGCAACCCTCCTTTCAAACAGATTTTTAGAAAAGAGATACAGTAATGAATTTTTATCGAAAGCACTTGAAACGGTCCGAGCGAAGGACAGGGCAATTTTGCTAGGGGATGGGAGACCCGCGGACACAGAGGCACAAAATAGGATCCCATTTATCACCACTTTTTCAGCACAGCATCGTAGCATTAAACAACTAATACAAAGACACTGGCACTTGCTAACAAGCGATCCAGTTCTTGGTACTATTTTACGAACTAAACCACAGGTGGTGTTTAAGGGGGCATCCTCTTTAGGGAGTCGTGTGGCACCAAATGTACACGACCCCCCAGAGGCTAATAGATCCTTTTTTCAAGATATGAAGGGCTATGATAAATGCAGAAATTGTCAAATTTGTACTTTAAATGGCTGCAGAGACAGGAAGATTAATAAGTTTTCATCCAGGAGTACATCAAGATCGTATGACATTGAATCATTCATTACCTGCTCATCTGAGGGAGTAGTGTATCTGATACAGTGCCCTTGTGGCCTCCAATATATAGGGAGGACCAAAAGGGCACTAAAAACAAGGCTCAATGAACACATTGGCAACATTAGGAGAGGTTTTGATAAACACCCGGTGTCGCGCCATTTTGACCAAGTACACAACAGGGACCCCTCCAACACGTTGTATGTGGGCATTGACAAGTACAGACCCCATTGGAGGGGCGTGTCACTCGTTAGGGAGATTTCCAGGCAGGAAATGGCCTGGATATATAGGCTAAAAACGTATGTTCCGTTTGGTTTGAATGTCGACACGGATGTGAACGCCTTCATCAATAACTCATGAGAGCGCGCACATCTTTGCTACATTCTTCTATTCTTATTTTATTTTACTTTATTTTGCGAACACCCTATGAGTGGTTGGGAACTCCATTTAGTGTGGGGCCTCCGATATTGACTGTAATTGATGTCCTGTAGGAGCTTACTTTGTGTATAATATAGAATATCTTCTTTTCATGTGTCTTTTGACAGATATAGTATTAAGAATGGCGAACATAGTTCCATACTGTTGTTTACATTATTAGGACAATGATGTTAGTTGTTTTAAATTTATTTTTACCATTATGTTTACTTTGTGACATTGTGAGCTCTCCCTACTAGACTTACACTCTGGGCCGGCGGCTTTACGGTATACGCTCAAGAGGGATATAAAAAAGAAATTTTCCTGGGTCAGGGTTATGAGGAAATTTTGGTATATCTCCACCTTCAGGGTCTTAGTGGGGAGAATGTGGTGGCAATAGGCCCGTCTCTATTTGATGTGGGATGAGCCCCTATCTAGTATTAAAAAAGTTTTTTAACTAGTTGCTGACCGCCGGCCGTCAAATGACGGCCAGGCGGCGCACCTATTGTGGCGGGAGGCCGTCATATGACGGCCTCCCGTTTAAAACAGGGAATGCGCGCGATCGTGCGAGCGCATCCCTGTTTCTTCGGTGGCGGCGTGTCACGGAGACACCGCTCGCCACCGAAGTGGGTGAACAGCCATTCGTTATGGCTGTTTACCACGTGATCGGCCGTGATGAAGTCACGGCCGATCACAGATGGTCACACCCCGAACATGCACGGCGCATGCGCGAGATCGCGAGCGCGCTGCGCGTGCACGTCGGTGGCGCCGTGTTCCCCGGGAACACTGCTCGTCACCGACGCTGGTAAACAGCCATTGGCCGGCTGTTTACCCACGTGATCGGCTGTGATCCTTTCACAGCCGATCACAAAAATGTAAACAAACTGCGGTAACGGGATGTTACCGGGTTCTCCTCCTCACACACCGATCGTGTGTGAGGAGGAGATTGCGGTAACATCTCGTTACCGCATACAGTGTACACCAATCATACTGATTGCCCCCCCCCAATAAAGAGGACCTGTCACCACCCCTCATAGTACCTGTCAATCACAGTCCATCAGAGTACCTGTCACAGTCCATCAGAGTATTTGAGTACCTGTCACAGCACATCAGAGTACCCGAGTACCTGTCACAGCCCATCAGAGTACCTGTCAGCCCATCAGAGTACCCGAGTACCTGTCACAGTTCATCTGAGTACCCGAGTACCTGTCACAGCCCATCAGAGTACCCGAGTACCTGTCACAGCCCATCAGAGTACCCGAGTACCTGTCACAGCCCATCAGAGTACCCGTGTACCTGTCACAGCCCATCAGAGTACCCGAGTACCTGTCACGGCACATCAGAGTACCCGAGTACCTGTCACGGCACATCAGAGTACCCGAGTACCTGTCACGGCACATCAGAGTACCCGAGTACCTGTCACGGCACATCAGGGTACCCGAGTACCTGTCACGGCACATCAGGGTACCCGAGTAACTGTCACGGCCCATCAGGGTACCCGAGTACCTGTCACGGCCCATTAGAGTACCGAGTACCTGTCACAGTCCATCAGGGTACCCGAGTACCTGTCACAGTCCATTAGAGTACCGAGTACCTGTCACAGTCCATTAGAGTACCCGAGTACCTGTCACAGTCCATTAGAGTACCGAGTACCTGTCACAGTCCATTAGAGTACCGAGTACCTGTCACAGTCCATTAGAGTACCGAGTACCTGTCACAGTCCATCAGGGTACCCGAGTACCTGTCACAGCCCATCTGAGTACCCGAGTACCTGTTCCAGTCCATCTGTGTACCAGAGTACCTGTCACAGTCCATCTGAGTACCCGAGTACCTGTCACAGTCCATATGAGTACCTGTCACCGCCCTTCAGAGTACCCAAATACCAGTCACCAAACCATCAGAGTACCTGTCACCAGGGCATCAGAGTACCCGAGTACCTGTCACCAGGCCATCAGAGTACCCGAGTACCTGTCACCAGGCCATCAGAGTACCCGAGTACCTGTCACCAGGCCATCAGAGTACCCGAGTACCTGTCACCAGGCCATCAGAGTACCCGAGTACCTGTCACCAGGCCATCAGAGTACCCGAGTACCTGTCACCAGGCCATCAGAGTACCCGAGTACCTGTCACCAGACCATCAGAGTACCCGAGTACCTGTCACCAGACCATCAGAGTACCCGAGTACCTGTCACCAGACCATCAGAGTACCCGAATACCTGTCACCAGACCATCAGAGTACCCGAGTACCTGTCACCAGGCCATCAGAGTACCCGAGTACCTATCACCAGGCCATCAGAGTACCCGAGTACCTATCTCCAGCCCATGTCTCATAGAATATACGTTGGGGTGTTTGCTTTCCAAAATGGGGTCATTTTGTGGGTAATTTCACTGTCCTGGTGGTCCAGGACCTTCAAAAGTGTGATGGGTAGGAATGAAATGAGATGTGTCATTTATGCTCCTAGAACGCCTGAACATACTACTTCAATGTTCGGCCTCTCGATGTGGCCAGGCTGTGTAAAAGTCCTACACATGTGGTATCGCCATACTCGGGAGGAGTAGCAGAATGTATTTTGGGGTGTAATTTTTGCTATATACATGCTATGTGTTAGAAATATCTTATAAATTGACAATTTTGTGTAAAAAAAAATGCGTTTAAATTTTTTTCCACATACCGTATATACTCGAGTATAAGCCGAGATTTTCAGCCTCTTTTTTGAGGCTGAAAGTGCCCCCCTCGGCTTATAGTCGAGTCATCGCTGTCTGCCCGCTCGATCAGCGCGTCGAGCAGACAGACAGCGCCCATTCTATAATTCAAAAGCCGCGCCTCCGGCTCCGCCTTCGCCTGTGATAGGCGGAACACTGAATTTCCCAGCAGCCTGTGTTCCGCCTATCACGGACATCGTATCATCCTCGTACTACGGACGAGGATGATACGATGTCCGTGATAGGCGGAACACAGGCTGCTGGGAAATTCAGTGTTCCGCCTATCACAGGCGAAGGCGGCGGCGCAGCTTTTGAATTTTACAATGGCCGCCGACGAAGAGGGCACGGGACGGAGGCAAGGCAAGGCACGGCACGGGACGGGACGGGACGGGACGGGACGGAGGCAAGGCAAGGCACGACACGGGACGGATGCAAGGCACGGCACGGGACGGAGGCAAGGAGGCAAGGCACGGGACGGAGGCTCGGGACAAAGGCTCGGGACACAGGTAGGCTGGACACACACACACACACACACACACACACACACACACACAGGGATGGATGGATGGAGACACACACACACAGGGATGGATGGATGGATGGATGGAGACACACACACACAGGGATGGATGGATGGATGGACACACACACACACAGGGATGGATGGACGGACACACAGGGATGGACGGACACACAGGGATGGACGGACACACACACAGGGATGGACAGGCATGTCTCACCCTCGGCTTATACACGAGTCAATAAGTTTGCCAGTTTTTTTGGGGGTAAATTGGGGGCCTCGGCTTATATTCGGGTCGGCCTATACTCGAGTATATACGGTATTCCAAAAACTTCTGGAAAAAAATGAACCGTTCAAAAGACTCATTATGCCTCACAGATTATACGTTGGGGTGTTTGCTTTCCAAAATGGGGTAATTTTATGGGAAATTCCATTGTCCTGGTACTCCAGAGCCTTCAAAAATGTAATAGGTGGTTGAGAAATGAGATGCGTAATTTTTGCTCGTAGAACGTCTGAAGGTACTACATCAATGTTAGTGCTCTGTATGTGGCCAGACTGTGTAAAAGTCTCACACATGTGGTATCGCCGTACTCGGGAAGAGTAGCAGAATGTATTTTGGGGTGTAATTTGTTGTATGCATATGCTGTGTGTGAGAAATAACCTGATAATATGACAATTTAGTAAAAAAAAAATAAAAAAAAATAAAAAATCTTCATTTTGCAAAGAATTGTGGGAAAAAATGACAACTTAAAAAAACTCACCATGCTACTTACTTAATACCTTGGGATGTCTACTTTGTAAAAAGGGGTCATTTGGGGGGTATTTGTACTTTCCTGACTTGTTAGTGTCTCAAGAAATGAGGTACACCTGATGCACTGAAGGCCTGATCAGAAGTGATCAATTTTCAGTGATTGGCACCATAGTTTGTAGACTCTATAACTTTCACAAAGACCAAATAATATATACTAATGTGGGTTATTTTTACCAAAGATATGTAGCAGTATAAATTTTGGCCAAAATTTATGAAGAAAAATTACTAATTAGCAAAAATTTATGACAGAAACGAAGAAAAAGGCATTTTTTTCACAAAATTTAAGTTTTTTTTTATTTATAGCACAAAAAATAAAAAACCCACTAGTGATTAAATACCACTAAAAGAAAGCTCTATTTGTGTGGAAAAAAGGACGCAAGTTTCATATGGATACAGTGTAGGATGACTGAGTAATTGTCATTCAAACTGTGAGAGCGCTGAAAGCTGAAAATTGGTCTGGTCAGGAAGGGGGTGTACCTGCACTGTACTGAGGTGGTTAATTATTTTTCATTTTTTATTCATTTATTATTTATTTTATATTTTTGTACACTATAAAATAATTGTTTTTAGTTTCTCCTCTCCTCTCCCCATTTTTCCATCCCCCCCCCCTTTTTTCTGATGGAGCATTATTATGCTCCCCAGCCCCAGTGATATTTGGGCTGGTTCCTGAAATAGCCTATGTTAGGTATTTGGGGCGATATGGGTGGGAGTTGAGTGTCACCATTAGACTGGCGGCGCAAATATGGCCTGTATGGGATTGTGCGCTGCTTCACATTGAGTGCGCTCTGAGGCGCTCCTGTGAAGGCTGGACTTGTGGGATGACCGCCGAGGCGGCCATAGGGTTAAATGTTGTGCGCTCATGTGGGTGGAGATCGGGCGCCGGACGGGACGCACTGGAAGTTACTGGATGATGACAGTGAGGCTTGGTAGTTCCTGATTCAGCCACATACCGGATATGACATACCGGTATGAGAGTGAGGCTTGGTTGGCTTGTCACAGCCACACACCGGATATGATCTACCGCAATGATAATGAGGCTTGACTGGCCTGAATATAGCCATGTATTGGATATGTCATACCGGAAGTGATCCGGGACCGAGGGCGAGGCTTGGTTACACCGGATGTGGCCGCAAACCGGTAGTAAGGAACCGGAAGTGGGGCAGAAGAAGGTTTAATCCAGTGTTTTTCGTTTTTTCTTTCCTGTCAAAACTGCTAGAGGTATGTTTTAACAACGATGGGCGTGCGTCCCAGGGAATACAGTGGATCATATAATACCCAGCGGTGTGTGTACCAGGCCACTCATTTAATTATAGTTTTGATAGACATCAGGAACGAATATGATTGGTTGTCTATATGGGGGGTGGGCTGTTACCTGACCTAAGTCAGTCCCTGATTGGCCCTTGGGGGTAAGATCTGACGAATCAGATTGGGACACTGAAATGAGGCTTGGTTTTGGCGGGAACAGCCAGGTGCCCAGAGTGAGGCTTGGAGGGCTAGAGACAATATAAATGGAGGTGACGCAGCGTGCTGCTCGTGCTCTGGATGACGCAATTTTGTTGGTGAAACGCGTAGGGCTGAGCGGTACGCTATACATTACCTCGTGTTTGTGACGGTTTCCAGGAGAACGGGTCTGTCCGTGTGCGTCCGGCCGGCGCAACGGACTTAAGGCTTTTTTGCTTCTACATATTGTAAGTGCAATTTTACTTTTTTATCTTCAGTAATAAAGGGTTTTACACTATTTGGAGTTCTATTTTTCCTTTATGGTTCTGATGTCCCTGCTTTGAGTCCCTTTGGACCTATGAGGAAGACGTCTGGGAGCAGTTTCCACTTAACTCTCATTGGAGTGGTGAAACCAGGAGAATACTGAGGACCCCTTCTGGCTGGAGGTTGAATCTACTCTTATAGGTCTCGTGTGACCCTCTGTAGCGGGGGGTCATGTTTTTCTGGTAAGCGGCAAATTTTATCGCATGTTGGTGGTGGATCGAGCACTGTTTCATTGGAGCCAGTAGTGGATCCCCTATGATTTCTGTGGTTCATCTGTGAAGGACTTCATTCACAGTTTTTGAAAACTAGTTCCTTGTGGGTCATATATACGGACTTATTGGTTATACACTGGGTGCTTTTTCCATGTTGTTATAGGTTTATATACCGTATATACTCGAGTATAAGCCGAGATTTTCAGCCTCTTTTTTGAGGCTGAAAGTGCCCCCCTCGGCTTATACTCGAGTCATCGCTGTCTGCCCGCTCGATCAGCGTGTCGAGCAGACAGACAGCGGCCATTCTATAATTCAAAAGCCGCGCCTCCGGCTCCGCCTTCGCCTGTGATAGGCGGAACACTGAATTTCCCAGCAGCCTGTGTTCCGCCTATCACGGACATCGTATCATCCTCGTACTACGGACGAGGATGATACGATGTCCGTGATAGGCGGAACACAGGCTGCTGGGAAATTCAGTGTTCCGCCTATCACAGGCGAAGGCGGCGGCGCAGCTTTTGAATTTTACAATGGCCGCCGACGAAGAGGGCACGGGACGGAGGCAAGGCAAGGCACGGCACGGCACGGGACGGGACGGGACGGGACGGAGGCAAGGCAAGGCACGACACAGGACGGATGCAAGGCACGGCACGGGACGGAGGCAAGGAGGCAAGGCACGGGACGGAGGCTCGGGACAAAGGCTCGGGACACAGGTAGGCTGGACACACACACACACACACACACACACACACACACACACACACGGATGGATACACACACACACAGGGATGGATGGAGACACACACACACAGGGATGGATGGATGGAGACACACACACACAGGGATGGATGGATGGATGGATGGAGACACACACACACAGGGATGGATGGATGGATGGACACACACACACACAGGGATAGATGGACGGACACACAGGGATGGACGGACACACAGGGATGGACGGACACACACACAGGGATGGACAGGCATGTCTCACCCTCGGCTTATACACGAGTCAATAAGTTTGCCAGTTTTTTTGGGGGTAAATTGGGGGCCTCGGCTTATATTCGGGTCGGCCTATACTCGAGTATATACGGTAAATGGAATTTCATATTGCAAGGAATAAGTTGTATGGTTTGAGCTACTAATGTATTTGTGTTTTTTACTATGCACGATATAGGCATATATTAATCTATATATAGTTGCTAATATTGGTTCACGATTTATTTCATTTTTTGCACAATTAGATGTTTGTGTGAGTCAAGCGTGGCTTATTATTTTTCATTTTGTTTTTCTGTATTTATGTGACACAGTGAAGCTGCTGCTAAACGTTCATTCCTAAGAGTATCACACTCGATTTTTATTTATTTTATGTTTCACCCTAGCGCAGTTTTTTCTTCTTTTTTTCTCTATAGCGTACTACAGTATATAGGGTTGAGTGAGGTACAGTCTGCTAATCACAACCTACTAGTTCCACAAAGGTTCTTCTAAGGACTGGTAAGGTATAGTGTACTAGAGTATATAGGGTTGAGTGAGATACAGTCTGCTAATCCTTAAGGACTGGTATAGGTCCACAATATATAGGGTTGAGGTGCACTACTGCTGACTGCTGCCCTATTCTGCAGCAGCCCTTTATCAGTATAGGGACTGAGATACAGTCTGCTAATCACAACCTACTAGTTCCACAAAGGTCCTTATAAGGACTGGTAAGATATAGCGTACTAGAGTATATAGGGTTGAGTGAGGTACAGTCTGCTAATACTTAAGGACTGGTATAGGTCCACAATATATAGGGTTGAGGTGCACTACTGCTGAATGCTGCCCTATTCTGCAGCAGTCCTTTATCAGTATAGGGACTGAGGTACAGTCTGCTAATCACAACCTACTAGTTCCACAAAGGTCCTTATAAGGACTGGTAAGGGTGTACTATTTGGTGTGCAGTATATAGTTGTGTAATACACGTATAAAATACTTGCACATATAGAAAGCATAGTATAGTGCGTTTCCACTGTGCAGCATTGTGACTGCTGAGCGGTTCTGCAGCGATACTACAAAGAGTGACAAATGCAATCCAAAAAAAAAGTATTGTAACTGGTGTGATAGACCAGTGGCCCCCCAAAACAACAGATTGAAGCGGGGTGTTATATACCTTCTTCCACATACATACTGCACGTCTCTAGAGAGTTTTGTCACAGGGTCATTTAAAAAATGACAGGCAGAGGAAGAGGCAGGCCCTTCCGCAGGGGTAGTAGGGGTAGGGCAGGAGCAACAGGCTTGAGCCAAAGTGGGAAATTACAGAAGGTGTGTGCGATTACATCAAAGGAAGCACCAGAATTGGTTGAGTGGCTCACTCAGCCTTACTCTTCTGCACCCTCCTCATCCTCTCGATCTGCACCCTCTTCTTCACTCTCTGCTATGTGCACCCCCAAAGACACTACCACCAACAACACCATCACCACCACCACATACCTTCCGCTTGAGTCACAGGAATTATTTTCCGATCCATATCAAGATATTTCTGATGCGCAGCCACTCTTGGCATTGGATCAGGAAGAGGAGGTAGCAACAACCGCCACTCGGTAGTCTGACGACAGTACCCAGATCAGCCCAAGGAGGAGGTTGGTCCCCGGTGTTGCTGCCTACTCCGAGATCTCTACTTATAGCGGTGGGGAAGGTGACGTCGATGATGACGTGTCTAGTGATGTCACGTGGGTGCCCACAAGAGAGGAAGAGGAGGGGAGTTCAGAGGGAGATATGGACCATCAGATAGGGAGGAGAAGCAGGAATAACTTACATTGCACAGGAGGGACAAAGCAGACTGCTAATGTATCAGGAGCAAGTCATCGACCATGTATGGTCACATCTGGCGCTCCCAGGATGCCGGCACATGGCTCCGCAGTGTGGGCTTTTTTTAACGTGTCTGCTGCTGACAATAGTGTTGCCATCTGCAATCTTTGCAGTCAACGCACTAGTCGCGATAAGCCCAACACTCACCTAGGGACGACCGCCTTAAGAAAGCACATGAGCTGCCATCCCCGAGCCCAGTGGGAGCAACGGAACACACAAAGCCACACTCCAGGCTCTCACCGTCCAGCCTCGTCTTCTACTTCTCCTTCTCCTCTCTCCTCACAATTGTCCTCCACTCTACCTTCCATCACGCCAAGCTCACGTTTTTCTGCAAAAAGGCAGGCTTCCGTGGGCCTAATGTTTGAGCGTAAAAAAATTATGACGCCGGATAACCCTCTTGCCCAACGGTTGACGCTGGCTTGTCAGAACTGATAGCCCGCCAATTACTGCCATATAAACTAGTGGACTCGGAGGCCTTTCGAAAATTGGTGGCCATTGGAACACCACAATGGTGTGGGAAGGAAGGAAGTATTTCTCAGAGAAGGGCATCCCAGAGCTATATGGCCATGTTCATCGGCAAGTGAATGTATCTCTGGCACACAGTGTCGGTGCCAAGATACATATGACCACAGACATGTGATCTAGCAAAGACGGGCAGGGAAGGTATATCACTTTTACTGCCCACTGGGTGAACCTTCTGACGGCCGTCAAGCATGTAACCCGTGGCACCCATGTAGATTTGGTTTTACCGCCACAAATTGCATGCAGGCCTGGCTCTTCTTCTCCTCCTCCTCCTACTCCATCCTCCTCCCTCTCCTCCTCGGCTAACTATTCCTTTTCCGCTGCTAGCGTCTCTTTCACTGTGCCGCCCAAGCTCCCCAGAACCTATTCGACATGCTAGGTGAGACGTTACCATGACGTGCTGCGTCTGTTGTGCCTGGAAGCCAAGAGCCACACTGGCCCGGCACTCCTTTCAGCTTTGCGTTCACAGGCAGATCAGTGGCTAACACTGCTCAATTTGACAGTTGGTAAAGTGGTGTGTGACAAAGGTGCCAATCTGCTTAGCGCATTGAAACAGGGCAAAATTACACACATGCCATGCATGGCACACGTCTTAAACTTGGTCGTGCAGCGATTCGTTGTCAAATACCCTGGGGTCCAGGACATCTTGCGGCAGGCAAGGAAAATCTCGGCCCATTTCAGAAGATCTTACACGGCCATGGCTCGCCTTGCTGACATTCAGCGGCGACACAATCTGCCGGTCAGGCGTCTTATTTGCGATTGCCCGACGCGATGGAACTTAACCTTCTATATGCTTGATAGGCTGCTCCAGCAGAAACGTGCAGTTAACGTCTACCTGTATTTACTCTGCGGTAGAACAGGTTCTGGGGAGCTGGGGTTTTTTTCACCGCGCCAGTGGCTGCTCATGCACGACGCATGCAGACTTCTGCGGCCATTTGAGGAGATCACCAAAATGGTCAGTCGCAGCCATGGCGCCATCAGTGACATGGTACCTTATGCCTTCTTTATGGAGCGTGCATTGCGTCGTGTCATTGATCAAGCTGTGGAGGAGCAGGAGCGGGAAGATGAGGAAGTCGCAATGCTGGATGAATTCCCAGGGGGGGCTACTCTATCTGAGACAAGTCAACAACAGGAGTCTGTAGAGGAGTCAGAGGAGGATGGTGCCTGGGCGGATGAGGAGGAGCAAGAAGAGCATGCTTTAAACCTTTCTGGGATCCTTGTTGCTGTGCGTGGATGGGGAGAGGAGAATGAAGAGGACGACATTATCCTGGATGATGAGCAGGAGCCAGGCCACCACACCGCTTCCAGTTTAGTGCAAATGGGGGCCTTCATGCTCCAGTGTTTTAACAGGGACCCCCATATAAAAAGCATAGAGGTCAAGGACCAGTACTGGGTGGCAACGTACTTGGACCCCCGGTACAAACACAAAATGGCGGAAATGTTACCGCCGTCACAGAGGGCTGTCAGAATGTAGCACTTCCAGTCCTTGCTTCGAGAAATGCTGCATTCTGCTTTTGCGTGCGCTGGCAGAGGAGCAATTCCAACTCACAGAGAAGGAGTTGCGGATACCAATCCAACAGCGCCTGCAAGAAGAGGCCGGTTTGAAGATGTGTTGGTGACGTCTGATATGAGGTAATTCTTTCAGCTGACCCATCGACAGGTGTCATCCGGATCCAGCATCAGGGAACGCCTAGACCGACAGGTGTCCGACTACATCGGGTTAACGACTGATGTGGACGCTCTGAGGAGTGATGAACGCCTGGACTACTGGGTGGGCAGGCTTGACCTCTGGCCAGAGCTTGCCCAATTTGCAATCGAACTGTTGGCTTGCCCCTCGTCCAGTGTCCTGTCCGAAAGGACGTTCAGCGCAGCAGGAGGGATCGTGAACGATAAGCGTACTCGCCTAGCTCACGACAGTGTTAACTACCTCACATTTCTAAAAATGAATGAGGCATGGATCTCGGAGGAATTCAACACATGTGACCAGTAGACCATGTATATGTCTAGAAACGATTTTTTTAATCAAGCACACAAACCTTCTTTCTTCATTTGGCTCACTTCCTTGTACTAAAAAAGCACACCGTACTATATGCCCGTACCCTCCTGTTTAAAGAGGTTGAGCGGTGTCATATTTCTACTGGGGCTGATTATTATGAGGGCTCCCACCATCCCTGTGATGTGCTGACTTCCTCCTGGGGCTGCTTATTATGAGGGGCTCCCACCATCCCTGTGCTGTGCTGACTTCCTCCTGGGGCTGCTTATTATGAGGGGCTCCCACCATCCCTGTGCTGTGCTGACTTCCTCCTGGGGCTGTACCTCTGCTGTGCATATTATGAGGGGCTCCCACCATCCCTGTGCTATGCTCATTATGAGGGGCTCCCACCATCCCTGTGCTGTGCTGACTTCCTCCTGGGGCTGCTTATTATTAGGGGCTCCCACCATCCCTGTGCTGTGCTGACTTCCTCCTGGGGCTGTACCTCTGCTGTGCATATTATGAGGGGCTCCCACCATCCCTGTGCTATGATCATTATGAGGGACTTCCACCATCCCTGTGCTGTGCTGACTTCCTCCTGGGGCTGCTTATTATGAGGGGCTCCCACCATCCCTATGCTGTGCTGACTTCCTCCTGGGGCTGTACCTCTGCTGTGCATATTATGAGGGGCTCCCACCATCCCTGTGCTATGCTCATTATGAGGGGCTTTGCTGACTTACTCCTGGAGCTGCTTATTATGAGGGGCTCCCACCATCCCTGTGCTATGCTGACTTACTCCTGGGGCTGTACCTCTTCTGTGCATATTATGAGGGGCTCCCACCATCCCTGTGCTATGCTGACTTACTCCTGGGGCTGCTTACGGTGCAGGTGTCAGTGCTGTATATCACAGTGCTGGTGTCAGTGCTGTATATCACGGTGCTGGTGTCAGTGCTTTATGTCACGCTGCTGATGTCAGTGCTCTCTATTATGGTGCTGGTGTCAGATCACTCTATCATGGTGCAGGTGTCATTGCTTTATGTGACGCTGCTGATGTCAGTGCTCTCTATCACGGTGCTGGTGTCAGATCACTCTATCACGGTGCAGGTGTCATTGCTGTATGTCACGCTGCTGATGTCAGTGCTCTCTATCTTGGTGCTGGTGTCAGAACACTTTATCACGGTGCAGGTGTCATTGCTGTATGTCACGCTGCTGATGTCAGTGCTCTCTACCACGGTGCTGGTGTCAGATCACTCTATCACGGTGCAGGTGTCATTGCTGTATGTCACGCTGCTGATGTCAGTTCTCTCTATCACGTTGCTGGTGTCAGATCACTCTATCACGGTGCAGGTGTCATTGCTGTATGTCATGCTGCTGATGTCAGTGCTCTCTATCACGGTGCAAGTGTCATTGTTGTATGTCACGCTGCTGATGTCAGTGCTCTCTATCACGGTGCTGGTGTCAGATCACTCTATCATGGTGCAGGTGTCATTGCTGTATGTCACGCTGCTGGTGATCATCTCCTGCACCCTCTTCTTTGCCTACCCTGATCTTCCCTCTCCTCCATTGCCTTCATGCACTCCACAGTCCTGAATTGTCACAATTTCACATATAAAAAAAGAATGCCTGTAGTTGTCGATCCCAGATTCACCTCATACATGTGTTATGTCATTGGCCATGTGGTGGGACTATGTGTGCACAGCTAGTAATTATTTTGTGGCTGCAAATTTGACCTATAGGTTTGTAAAGTTCACCTCTCATTGAAGTCAATGGGGCCCGCCGCGAACGTAGCGGTTCGCAAACTATCGGCTGCATTTGCGTTTCGCGTTCGCGAAACGTCCCGTCGGAAGTTCGTCCGTCACTATTGCTGACTGAAGATGTAGAGCTAGTCCAGGGTCAGCTGAGACCAGGACGAGATATCGTCTGACACCGACTCGGCTCCGGGCATCTGTTCAAAAAATGAAACAAAATTAAAACTGGAGGGCATCTGCTGCAAAATTGCGCCTGCCCGGGACAAATGAACAATAAACGTTGAATTGAAACTGTAATGACAGCTGAACCAGCCTACGCAGGAAGGACATCACTGCAAGGGTTTCGGACCTGCCTTTGTTTATGATCTCTGCTGTGGCAAGGTTATCCGTAGTGAAAGCCACGGTTTGACCAGTCCCGCTATGGCCCCAGAGGTGTGCGGCTGCCACTATAGGGTAGAGCTCGAAAAGGGAAGATGTGTTGGTGAACCCAGGGTATAGTTAGTATCTGTGGTGGCCAGGGAGCTGCGAACCAAAGACGGCCAAAAATTGCCACGAAGCCTGTGGATCCAGCTGCGTCTGACACTACCTGGGGTGACAGGGAAGACACGGTGGGAATGAACAATGATATACCATTCCAGGAAGAAAGGAACTCCTCCCACATAGAGAGCTCCGCTATTGCTGCAGAGTCGAGACTGAGGACTTGCTCGGGATCCTGCGTATTGGATAGGTACACTAGTAGGCGGGACACGAAGGAGCGACCCTGGGGGATGATACGCATAGCGAAGTTGAGTATCCCTAGAAGGGATTGCAATTGTTTCTTGGTGCATCCGCTGGAGCGGGTGAAGTCTCGCAGAACCGCCCTGATGTGGGCCAGTTTGTCTGGGGGAGGCTGGCCTGCATGGCGCAGGTGTCCAGGTTAACCCCCGAGGAAGGTGATGGACTGAGCTGGACCGTCGACTTTGTGTTCTGCAATGGGGACGTTGAGATTTCTAAACACAACCCTCAACTTGTCGAGGTCCCTGGGGGGTGAGCCGGGCGGCTCTATCAACAAGAAATCGTCCAGGTAATGGATGACCTCTTGGCACTGGGCTTTGTGTAAGAGGATCCATGTAAGCAATTGTGCAAATGTGTCGAAGAGCCAGGGGCTGCTTTCTCACCCGAAGGTCAATTTGGTGGCAAAGTAATACGCCTCCCTCCATTTGATGCCATGCCAGCACCAAAGAGACTGGTGGATGGGAAGGAGCTTAAAGGCATCTGAGATATCGGCCTTGGAGAGCCAGGTGCCAGTGCCCGTTTTGAGTATAGCCTGGATGGCCATATCCACAGAGGTGTACTTGAGAGAAAACTCTTCGGAGGGGATAAGGGAATTCAGACCGGGAATGGTAGAAGAATGAGGCGCTTACAAATCGTACACCAGACGTAATTTATTGGAGAACTTGCCGTTGACAAGCCCAATAGGGCTGACTCTCCATGTGTTGAAGGGGGGCTGAGTGAACGGGCCTATCATGAAGTTCCGATCTAATTCAACTTGCAGGAGCTGGTCTATGGCCTGAGCATATCACATCCCTCATCATGCCGAAGGCCAATGTGAACTCCGGCACTGACAGCTTCCTATCCAACCTGGGGTCTTTAGCCTTAAGGACTACAGACATGTCCCCCCAAGTGTATGCCTTATTCTCCGCCAAGTCGTGAATGGAGATGAGTAGGGAGGCAAGGTTGACGTCCTTGCCATCCAGGATATCCTTCCTGACATTGGCTGGGACCAAGTGGGAAGGGTACACCACGGAACTCCACCCTGTGATATCTGCAGAAGGAGTTGCCACTGCCTGGACTACCGCAGGGTCAGGGGCAGAAATGGGTGGGTGGGTCTCCAAGAGTGGAGAGTCAGGGATGACACCAAGGTATGGAGTTGTGCTATGGCAGATGAGATGGAATCCAGGGATGCTTGCTGGGTGCTGGATCCTGCCATGGCTGGTGGAGGAAAGAGAAGCCTGAAGAGCTCCGCTTTCCTGGCTGTAGCGGGAAAGGGCACACCTTTACGCCTCAGCTCTGAAGTTAACATCGGGATAGTCCATCCCCTAAGGGACTGCACACTTCCACTTTCTGAGACTGGAGAGGGGGACAACGGGGCCGTGAGATTTTCACTCCCAGCCTAGGACATGGTACAGTTGTCCTAAGCCCAGGTGTGCCGACTTGTCCTCGGGGTTGAAACTTTACTGACCGGAACCTAATGAGGGTGACATAGATTACAAGACTCGCTAGTGCTCCCTAATGGTATACCTACTCCTGCACCTTTCTCTTCCCCCCTCTTTTTCTTTTCTTACCTAGGGAAGCACCGTCCAAGCGGGTGCAGGGTGGACCTACTGAAACTCGACTGACCTGAAAATATGAGAGGCGAAAACTTTGTTGTCACAGATAATTGACTAAAATGGTGACTTTGATGGGCGGCACTGAGTTGAAATGAAATGAAATGAACAAAATAATGAAATGTTGCCTTGAATTAAATGAACATCTGTCATGACAGAGGCACGACTCGGTCATGTCGCAGATGCAACTGACAACGAACCGGACTCTGGAGCATGTACTGAAATGAGGAAATTCGTGAAATGAGGCCAACAACCAAGGCCCCCCGGGACGAATCGGAACATTGCAAGATACAACTGGACTCGAACCGGGGCGCAGAACGTGACAATGAAATGAATAGTTCTGCCATGACAGAGGCCCGGATCGCCATGCCGTAGTTTGCAACTAAGCAGGAAACAGACTCTGGAGCATGTACTGAAATGTGGCTTGTCCTGGGGCACGCCGAGATGAATTTAGTGCTTAAATGTGACTATATTCATATCGGAGCGTGATAGGTGACAAAGAAATGATACCCATGACAAAGACAAGAATCAGAGAGTGAGCCTACGATTGACAAATTAATCCTGTCTCTGGAGCATGTACTAAAAAGAGGCCAAACAACTGGGCACACCGGAGCGAATCGGTGCATCTTTAAATGCGACTGGATTTGAATCAGAGCATAATAAGTGACAAGAAACGATATACCTTGACAAAGACAAGAATCAGTGACCGAGCCAACGATTTGACAAGAGAATCCCTCTCTGGAGCATGTACTGAAATGAGGCCAAACAACTGGGCACATGGAGCGAATCGGTGCATTTCTGAAATGCCACTGGATTCGTACCGGAGCGTAATACATGACAAAAAATGATATGCCATGACAAAGACAAGAATCAGTGACTGAACCTGAACCTGCGAGTGAATCTGTCTCTGGAGCATGTACTGAAATGAGGCCGAAAACTGAGGCACACCGGAGCGAATCGGTGCATCGAAGATGGGACTGGATTCGAATCGGAGTGCGGTATGTGACAGAAATGAATGAAATGATTAGAAATGATGATTCGAAATGATTAGAAATGTTTTGACATGATAAGCAACGACTCGCAATGTCTTTTAGAAATGGTTAGAACCATTTGAAATGATTAGAAACGATTAGGAACAATTCGAAATAATTGAAATGTTTGCGAAATGAGTGCCTGATGTGGCATCGAACGATGTGTCACAAACAAGTGACTATGAGTCATTTGTGAAGCGTAGGAGCAACCGGTGTTTGGTTACGAACGCGTGCGAATGAGAGGTATACGTTTTACGATTACGAAAAGAGAGGCCACGGAGCAGCAGCCAAAGGCTGTAAGCGCAGGGACGGCATGACAGTTGTTTGTATGCACTGTCACTGGTTTTTAGGGACATATAGGTGGGCCGCTTTAAGAAGCCGGGTAGGCGGAGCTAAGGGGGCGGAGCTATCACGTTCGGCCGGGAAGCCAAGCGGAAGCTAGGTCACTTGGAGAGCGGAGGAGGAAGAGATTAGTCAGACCCTCGCCGCTCCTCCGTACATCCAAGATGGCGTCTGCGGAATTTCTAGCCCAGCTCAGGGCCGCCATTGATCGCGAAGGCGCCGCATGGCTACAGGGGCAGGTAGCGGCCATGGCGGCGGAGCGGGATGTGGCGACGAGCGGGGGACAGCGGAGACTCCACGGGCGCGGCGTTCCAGGCCGCCCGAGCGCTACAGTCCAGAAGCGGGCCGCGGGGGCCCCCGCGGGTGGCGCACACTTCCACGAGGAGCGAGGGCAGCGCAGAGCAGCGTCCCCAGTGGATGGCAGCGACACCGGCCTCCACCCCATCGGGGGAAGGGAGCACCAGGTACTCGGCCAGGAGTGGGGCCAGGAGGAGGGGACAGGGGAGCATGGCTGGGAGGCCTGGAGGATCGTCCCTGGAATCGGCGCCCCCTGCTCGGCGCAGGTGCATGGGCCAGGCCGGGGAGGCTGAGGGAGCTGGGGAGGACGGTCTGCGGGGGTCAGCAGTCCAGCTGGGGGGGGCACGGCCCGGCGTGGCGGCCCCCAGTCCCAGGGGTAGTGGCGGTGTTCCCGTGGGCGGCCTGGACACTGGAAGCAGCATGGCAGGGGGGCAAGTGGCAAGGAGTCGGCAAGCCGGGAGGCGTAGGAGCCCTTCGCCCAGACGCGAGGGAGGAGCGGGCGGTCGGGTGGGCCGGGCCCCCAGAGATGTCCATCGTAGAACCCCTGATGGTGGAGCGGGCCCGTCTGGGCGTCCTTCTTCCGGACCGGTGTCAGCCGTGGCAAGCGATCGATCGGAGGGCGAGCTGTCGGACTCAGATGGCGGTGATGTCCGTGACATGGAGTCGGCGGTGGGTCCAAGTGCGGCGACTGCGAGGCCCGGTCCTGGGCAGCCCGGTGAGTGTAACCCCTCTTTTTCTATTTCTACACTGTTGCATGATTTGTTGGGGCAGGGTAGCTTGCGGGGTGCGCCGTCGGCTGGCGGGGGCAGTGGGTCCGCGGGATTGGTGGGCGTGACCACACCTCCGGAGAGGGCAGCGGGTGGGAGGCAGGAGGGCCTCGGGGGGTTGTTGGCGGGCCTAAAGGAGCTGGTACAGAAATTTGAGGCGGGCATGGCGGGCGGGCCGGTCGGGCGTGGGGTCCGCTCCGGCGGTGGCCCCGGGGGTCCCAGCGGCTGGGGGGGAGACGCCGGCGAGCTCGGCGGCTCCCGCAGCTGACGGGATTTCTGCAAAGTCGGGGGAGCAGAGCGCTGACTTGGTCAGGCTGGCGGACGCGGCGAGGAGCGAGGTGTACGTTTGCTTCGAGGGACCCTTGGGGGCGCACTTGAAGCAGGAGGTGAAGGAGAAGGGTGAGTACATCGAGATCTTCACCCTGCTTCCGCTGGAAAAGTTCAACCTGGACCGGTTGAAGCCTGAGGAGCGGAAGAAGGAGGATGAGGAGAAGCGGAGGTATAGGTTGATTCCTCGTACTTTTTCTAATTGGCTCCAGGCGTTTGCCATTTTGGCGAGCGTTGTGGGGGAGAAGGCGCCGGAGCATTGCTCCGCGTTGTTCGTGTATCTGGAGGCCATCAGTGAGGCGCATAGGATGTACGGCGGGGTGGTGTGGCTCAGGTATGATGAACAATTTCGGCAACGGATGGCGGTTCGACCCTCGCTTCGCTGGGATCATAAGGACATCAGCTTATGGATGAAGTTGATGACGGCGGTGAGGGCTCCCAACCAGTTTTTTCCGCAGGGGGTCGGAGGTTCAGCTACCCCAGGACAGTCGACCGAGAAGCGCTGGGGCTATTGCTGGCAGTTCAACAAGGGCACCTGTAAATTCGGATCCACCTGCCGTTTCAAGCACTTGTGCTCGGGTTGCGGTGGGTCCCACCCCCTCGCCAAATGTTTTAAGAAGGGAAAAGGGCGCACTGGAGATGCTGTCCCGAAGAGGGACGACTCCAGTGCGGGTGGAAAGGATGCAGCCTTTTCTCAGTAGATATCCTGGCAGGGTGGGGGCACGAGTGCTGGAGGAGGGTTTTACTTTCGGTTTTCGGATCCCTTGTTCGATGTCCGCGCCTCCCGTGGCCAAAAATTTGGAGTCCGCATTGCAGCACCCGGAGGTGGTGACGGACAAGTTGAGCAAGGAAGTCGCGTTGGGCCGCATGGCGGGCCCATTTCTGGACTCAGCCCTCCCCCACTTAGTGGTTTCTCCGTTGGGGGTAGTCCCCAAAAAGGAGCCCAACAAGTTCCGGTTGATCCATCACCTGTCCTTTCCGAAAGGGGGCTTGGTGAACGACGCCATCTCGCCGGAGGATTGTGCGGTGATGTACACCTCCTTTGATTCGGCGGTGTCCTGGGTGAGGAGGTATGGACGGGGGGCCTTAATGGCGAAGTCGGATATCGAATTGGCATTCCGGCTCTTGCCAGTACATCCTGATAGCTTTTGGCTTCTTGGGTGCTGTTGGGATGGGAGGTTTTACGTCGATCGTTGCCTGCCCATGGGTTGTTCCATTTCATGCGCATTATTTGAACAGTTCAGTTCCTTTTTGGAATGGGCCGTGCGGGACGTGTTGGGCATCAACTCGGTCATCCACTACTTGGATGATTTCTTGTGCGTTGGCCCGGCCGGCTCGAATGTTTGCGCAGTCCTCATGGGGACGTTGCAGCACTTGGCGGGCCGCTTTGGGGTCCCCTTGGCGCCGGAGAAGACGGAAGGGCCCACGGCCTGCATTACGTTTTTGGGGATTGTGATCGACTCGGACAGGATGGAATGCAGGTTGCCTCAGGACAAACTGGAGTCGTTGCAGGAGGAAGTCTGGGCGACCATCGGGGTTCGCAAACTGCAATTGCGGCAGTTGCAATCTTTATTGGGCAAGCTCAATTTCGCGTGTCGGATCATGCTGATGGGGCGAGTTTTTAGCCGCAGGTTGGCCTCGGCCACGGCGGGGGTACGGTCACCTACTCATTTTGTGACTCTGAAACAGGATCACAAGGAGGATCTCGAGGTGTGGCAGGCATTTTTGGCCTCATTCAACGGGCGGGCCCTATGGATGTCGGGTCCCATTAGCAATTGGGATCTGGAGTTGTTTACCAACGCGGCTGGGTCGTCGGGTTTTGCCGCTTACTTCAAGGGTCAGTGGTGCGCGGCACCGTGGCCTACGGAGTGGGCCGCGGCCAGGCTCCTGAAGAACCTGGTGTTGTTGGAACTGTTTCCCATTTTTTTTGGCCTTGGAAATTTGGGGGGGAGTCTTTTAGGAATCTGAAGGTACGCTTTAATTGCGACAACTTGGGGGTGGTGCACGTGGTTAATCGGCTGACGGCGGCCTCTGGGCCGGTGGTCAGGCTTGTACGCCACCGGGTGTTGCGTTGTTTGCAGGTTAATGCTTTCGTCTATGCTGTGCATCTACCAGGGGTGGAGAACAAGTTGGCTGACGCTCTGTCTCGTTTTCAGTGGGACAGGTTTCGGGGTCTGGCACCGGAGGCAGAGTGTCATGGGATCGCCTGCCCGGCTTGGATGTGGAGCATAGCGGTGGAGTTGCAGCACGGTTGATTGAGATGTCAGTGTGTAAGTCGACATGGAGGGCATATGCAAAGGTTTGACAGGAATGGTCGGAATGCCTAACGGCGATCGGCATGGCCCCGGGTGAGGCGGGCATGGCTCAGGCTGTTTTTTACTTTCTTTGCAAGGATATGGATAGGGGGGTTTCGGCGGCCTCCATAGACAGGAAGCTGGCTGGGTTGGCCTTCTTGTTTAAATGGGAAGGGCGTCTGGATTTTACCAAAGAGTTTTGGCTGCGGCAAGCGGTAAAGGGGTACCGGAAGGCACATAGACAGAGGGATGGGCGGCGTCCGGTTTCCTTTCAGATGCTCCGGGGCCTGTGCACGGCGGTGGAGGTGGTTTGTGGTTCCTCTTACGAACGAAGCCTCTTTAGGGTGGCTTTTTCTTTGTCATTTTTTGGGGCATTCAGGATTGGTGAGCTGTTCTGCCCGGCCAGGTCTCGGGTCGGGGGGTTGGATGCGGGTGATGTGGAGCTGGGTCAGGATGAGGTGAGAATTTGGTTGCGCAGGTCTAAGACGGATCAAGAGGGGAGGGGGGTTCTGGTGGAAGTGGCCCCCATTGGCCCTTTACTCCAAACGCAGTCTGGTCTGGTTTAATGGGGTGTGAGGGGGTTTGGAGGAAAGGGAGGAGTTGGGGGGTATGTGGCAAAAGGTGGGGGGGGGAAGTGTCAGACAATACAAATGTCATGTTTGTGAGTAATTCGTGAGCTCTGGATATCACAGTTTAGTGACACGACAAAAATGCATGAAATGAGAAATGGGAGCCGAAGCCCTACCTGCGACAGCCAAACCAGACGCGTTGTACGACAACTGCAACTCTAGTGTTACGAATCTCGAAGGACGACAACTCACGAATGCTTAAACTCACGGACACAGATTTGATGAAGACAGACTTGTAAACACAAACTCACGAAGACGGGACTAATGAATACGAGAACTCACGAACACAGAACTCACAACGTATAGTCTCGAATAGTTGGCCCTAGATCTCTGACGTAACAGATATCGTGCACAGGAACCGACGAGGAACACAGCCGGACGGGCTGGTTAAATACCCCTCCGGGCTCCTCCCATAAATTCAGTACTGGCCTTCTTATATATATATATATATATATATATATATATATATATATATATATATATATATATATATATATATATATATACAGTGCCTTGCGAAAGTATTCGGCCCCCTTGAACTTTTCAAACTTTTGCCACATTTCAGGCTTCAAACATAAAGATATAAAATTTAAATTTTTTGTGAAGAATCACCAACAAGTGGGACACAATTGTGAAGTGGAACGAAATCTATTGGATAATTTAAACTTTTTTAGCAACTAAAAAACGGAAAAGTGGTGCGTGCAAAATTATTCGGCCCCTTTACATTCAGTGCAGCAAACTCACTCCAGAAGTTCAGCAAGGATCTCTGAATGATCCAATGTTGTCCTAAATGACTGATGGTGATAAATAGAATCCACCTGTGTGTAATCAAGTCTCTGTATAAATGCACCTGCTCTGTGATAGTCTCAGGGTTCTGTTGAACGCGCAGAGAGCATCATGAAGACCAAGGAACACACCAAGCAGGTCCGTAATACTGTTGTGGAGAAGTTTAAAGTCGGATTTGGATACAAAAAGATTTCCCAAGCTTTAAACATCCCAAGGAGCACTGTGCTGCTCTGCTCTGTGATAGTCTCAGGGTTCTGTTGAAAGCGCAGAGAGCATCATGAAGACCAAGGAACACACCAGGCAGGTCCGCAATACTGTTGTGGAGAAGTTTAAAGTCGGATTTGGATACAAAAAGATTTGCCAAGCTTTAAACATCCCAAGGAGCACTGTGCAAGCAATCATTTTGAAATGGAAGGAGTATCAGACCATTGCAAATCTACCAAGACCTGGCCCTCCCTCTAAACTTTCAGCTCAGACAAGGAGAAAACTGATCAGAGATGCAGCCAAGAGGCCCATGATCACTCTGGATGAACTGCAGAGAACTACAGCTGAGGTGGGAGAGTCTGTCCATAGGACAACAATCAGTCGTACACTGCACAAATCTGGCCTTTATGGAAAAGTGGCAAGAAGAAAGCCATTTCTCAAAGATATCCATAAAAAGTCTTGTCTAAAGTTTGCCACAAGCCACCTCGGAGACACACCAAACATGTGGAAGAAGGTGCTCTGGTCAGATGAAACCAAAATCGAACCTTTGCCCACAATGCAAAACGATATGTTTGGCGTAAAAGCAACACAGCTCATCACCCTCAACACACCATCCCCACTGTCAAACATGGTGGTGGCAGCATCATGGTTTGGGCCTGCTTTTCTTCAGCAGGGACAGGGAAGATGGTTAAAATTGAGGGGGAAGATGGATGCAGCCAAATACAGGACCATTCTGGATGAAAACCTGTTGGAGTCTGCAAAAGACCTGAAACTGGGACGGAGATTTATCTTCCAACAAGACAATGATCCCAAACATACAGCAAAATCTACAAAGGAATGGTTCACAAATAAACGTATCCAGGTGTTAGAATGGCCAAGTCAAAGTCCAGACCTGAATCCAATTGAGAATCTGTGGAAAGAGCTGAAAACTGCTGTTCACAAACGCTCTCCATCCAACCTCACTGAACTCGAGCTGTTTTGCAAGGAAGAATGGGCAAGAATTTCAGTCTCTCGATGTGCAAAACTGAGAGACATACCCCAAGCAACTTGCAGCTGTAATCGCAGCAAAAGGTGGCTCTACGAAGTATTAACGCAAGGGGGCCGAATAATTTTGCACACCCCACTTTTCATTTTTTTATTAGTTAAAAAAGTTTCAAAAATCCAATAGATTTCGTTCCACTTCACAATTGTGTCCCACTTGTTGGTGATTCTTCACAAAAAATAAAAATTTTATATCTTTATGTTTGAAGCCTGAAATGTGGCAAAAGTTTGAAAAGTTCAAGGGGGCCGAATACTTTTGCAAGCCCTGTATTTATATATATATATATATATATATATATATATATATATATATATATACATACACTTTGCCTCATAATGGCTTCTGATGACGTCATTTTTGATGACGAAACAAGTCACGCTAGGACACACGGTGCATTATGCAGAGCTCTAGGTGAAATGTATGCCACAACATTTCAGCGGTTTTACAAGTTTCATTTGCTGTTACGGATGCTTGTACAGGAAGAATTTGCAAAATCTATTTGTTGGAAGCTGAAACGGCCTGAAGGCTTTTAATAAAGAGTCAAAACTGTTTTTACGCTATGTGGAGCCCCTTTTCATTTTTTTCTGACTGCCATGAGATTCATCCTTGCAGGTATGGAATGCAGTAAGAAGGGAACGATTGAAGCCAGTTGGTGGAATTCTTGGTCATGGAGACTGCTTAAGCCTATTTGTCTCATTGACTGAACTTTCAGGGTTGCAGCAGTCGCACTTGCAACTGGGCCTTAGCATTCTGCTGCTGTGGGGAGGCCAAGACCTGGCATCTCCCCCTGTACCTCTGGCTGTCAATTTAGTATGCAGTGGGGGGAGTGGGAGGGGGTGATCGGCAGCTCTATGGTGTCCGCGAGACACAGGATGTTCCTGGGACTAGTAGTTCTCTTCCCGACTGTATACAGTAGAGAGAGGCCTATATCTGCATCACTCAGTTTACAAGTGAGTCGGCTCTGCTTCTACACTCTTGCTGATACCTGGTTGGGACAGAGGCCATAGAGGGGCTGATCATCACCTCCCACCTCCCCCAGGTGGGGGGTCCAGAGATGTGCTGGGGGTTGAAGGTGCATAGCGGAGACCAGCCAGGTACAGAGGAACCTCTGAAAGGGAAGGCAGCTGTCAGTTTGATGTTTAATAGTACCCCAGACAAAAAAGAACATTTAACCATTGCAAAAGTCATTTTGAAATTTCAATCCTAAATTGAGCTGCAGGATGAATAAAACTGGGAGTATGCTATAGGCCCCCTAACCTGAGAGAGGAAGGGAAGACAGATCTCCCATCACAATTTGGATTAGCAGCAAGGATGGGAAGTGTTATCATAATGGGGGATTTTAACTATCCAGACATAGTCTGGGCGGAAGGAATCACGCATTCATCTAAGGCTCGCCAGTTCTTAAATGTCTTGCAGGACAATTTTGTGGGTCAGATGGTAGACGTACCAACTAGAAATAAAGCGTTACTGGATCTACTGATTGCCAACAATACAGACCTGATCACGGATGTGGAAATACAGGGCAATTTAGGTAAGAGCAATTACAGGTCAATTGGCTTCAGTATAAATCACACAAATAGGAAACATAAGGGGAATACAAAGACATTGAATTTCAAAAGAGCCAACTTCCCTAAACTACGAACCTTGCTAGAAGGCTTAAATTGGGATAAAATCTTAGGAACAAAGAACAGGGAGGAGAGATGGGTTTGCTTTAAGAGCATATTATATAAGGGCATAAGCCAATGCATCCCATTGGGTAATAAATTTAAAAGAGCAAACAAAAGTCCTGGATGGCTTAACTCCAATGTAAAAATGCATATAAAAGCAAAGGAGAAGGCCTTTAAAAAAGGTTGAGGGATCATCATCAGCATTCAGACTTTATAAAGAACGCAAAAAGAAATGTAAGGATGCAATAAGGACAGCTAAGATACAACATGTAAGACACATAGAGGAGGAGACGGAGAGCAAACAAAATCCCCAAAAATTCTTGTATGTAAGTATGTAAAGTATGTAAACAGTAAAAAAGGGAGGACAGACCATATTGGCCCCATAAAGAATGAGGAAGGACATCTGGTTACAAAGGATGGGTAGATGGCGAAGGTATTGAATTTATTCTTCTCCTCAGTCTTCACAAGGGAATCGGGGTAATCGGAGTAACCAAAACTGCAGTGTTTATCCTCATGACACATCACAGGAAGCCCCTCCATGGTTAACAGAGGACAGAATTAAACTTAGACCTGGGAAACTTAACATTATTAAATCATCTGTGCCAGATGGCTTGCACCCAAGGGTACTTGGGGAACTCAGTCAAGTAATTGCCAGACCATTGTTCCTAATTTTTACTGACAGTCTACTGACTGGAATGGTACCAGCTGATTGGAGAAAAACCAATGTAGCACCAACATTTAAAAAGGGCTCAAAATACATCCCTGGGAATTACAGACCATGTATGTAAACTCGTGGAGGGGATGGTAAGGGACTATATACAAGATTTTAGCAATGAGAACGGTATGATTAGCAGTAATCAGCATGGCTTCATGAAAAATTGTTGTTGCCAAACCAATCTATTAACCTTCTATGAGGAGTTGAGTTGCCATCTAGATAAAGGAAGGCCCGTAGATGTGATGTATCTGGATCTTGCAAAAGCATTTGAAACAGTTCCCCATAAACATTTACTGTACAAAATAAGGTCCATTGGCATGGACCATAGGGTGAGTACATGGATTGTAAACTGGCTACAAGGGCGAGTTCAGGGGGTGGTGATAAATGGGAAGTACTCTGAATGGTCAGGGGTGGGTAGTGAGGTCCCCCAGTCTTCTGTGCTGGGACCAATCCTATTTAATTTGTTCATAAACAACCTGGAGGATGGGGTAAACAGTTCAATCTCTGTATTTGCAGAGAATGCTAAGCTAAGCAGGGCAATAATTTCTCCGTAGGATGTGGAAACCTTGCAAAAGGATCTGAACAAATTAATGGGGTGGGCAACTACATGGCAAATGAGGTTCAGTGTAGAATGTAAAATAATGCATTTGGGTGGCAAAAATATGAATGTAATCTATACACGGGGGGGGGGGGGAGAACCTCTGGGGGAATCTAGGATGGAAAAGGAACTGAGGGTCCTAGTAGATGATAGGCTCAGTAATGGCATACAATGCCAAGCCGCTGCTAACAAAGCAAACAGAATATTGGCAAGCATTAAAAAAGGGATCAACTCCAGAGATAAAACGATAATTCTCCTGCTCTACAAGACTCTGGTCCGGCCGCACCTAGAGTATACTGTCCAGTTCTGGGCACCGGTCCTCAGGAAGGATGTACAGGAAATGGAGTGGGTACAAAGAAGGGCAACAAGGCTAATAAATGGTCTGGAGGATATTAGTTATGAGGAAAGGTTGCGAGCACTAAACTTATTCTTTCTGGAGAAAAGACACTTGATTGCTATGATTTCAATATACAAATACCATACTGGTGACCCCACAATAGGGATAAAACTTTTTTGCAGAAGGGAGTTTAACAAGACTTGTGGCCACTCATTAAAATTAGAAGAAAAGAGGTTTAACCTTAAACCACGTAGAGGGTTCTTTACTGTAAGTGCGGCAAGGATGTGGAATTCCCTTTCACAGGCGGTGGTCTCAACGGAAGGCATTGATCGTTTCAAGACACTATTAGATAAGCACCTGAACGACTGCAACAAAGAGGGATATACAATGTAATACTGACATATAATCACACACATAGGTTGGACTTGATGAACTTGTGTCTTTTTTCAACCTCACATACTATGTAACTATGTACTGTAACTACAGAAATGATCCAAAACGTGTCCATGCTTAATATGCAAATTCAGTAGTTTCCAATCTTAAATTCCGTTTCTGAAAATAAGATAAAACCTTGGATTGTGAGCATAATTCATTCCTGAAACGTGCTTGTAATCCAAACCACTTGTATATCAAAGCGAATTTCCCCTTAAGAAATAAAGGAAACTCAGATGATTCGCTCTATAACCATTTATTTATAAGTCTTTCAGTCTACAGTCCATATAAAAAGATTATAGCAATGTGACTCCAAGGCAACTTCAAGGCAACTTCAGGAAATGCCAGGGTTATCTTCCTGTAATGTTGGATCCAAATCACCTCAATTAGGATGAAGATCCAACTTGGGGCTCACGCACACTGCAGCTCAAAAAAAAAAGCTGCCCTTACAGGCATTCAAGCTTTTGTTACAGCTTGAAGAAGCTTTTTCTTGTGTTTTACTTTGTTCTTGTGCCCTTTTTTTTTTCTCGCTTTTCTGAGCTCCTTAGAGAATAAACGTTTTTTTTACAAACACTACTTAAAGTCTATGGGCACAAGTCGGATAGAAGTCACCTTTAATTAGTACAGGAAACTTTTCTAAAGTCTGAGCGACTTCAGTAGTGCTAATTTAGATAGCTGCCATTGATTAAATGGCATTTCGCAAGTCACGTGACTCACAAGTTGGATCCCAAGTCACAGCAGTGTGAACCGAGCCTAAATGTTGTACCTTTATTAAATGTAACCATACTGCTAGACTTGGAGGCGCCTCTCTTTTCTTTTAATGCTCAGTTGTGTCGTGACCCTACTCGTATTGCAAGACCTCACTCGTTTATCAAGTTAAAACTTATTTAAAAAAATGTCCTTGTCTTGTAAAACACTCACAGAACAAGTTACTCGCAATCCAAAGTTTTACTGTATATGTTGCAAAGACCTAATTTGATTGTACTATCTTTCATCAGATCATGGACCACCGAAGGCAGTAATCCTCCTTGCTCTGCTTCCAGTACTTCTCTACTGATTCTCCATAGTTTGTCAAGGCTGTTATAGGTGTTCGGATGACAAATCCACATTCTTCATGCAACCACCGACTACATTTTCTAAAATGCAGCACATTGGACCATTTCTAACACTGGCTGCTTTTGGATCAGGGCCTGCTTCTGTATGATAATAATGACCAGGGGGTTGTGTGAACAAAAAGAGAATGACCAAATTAAAATATGACTTGCATTTTGATGCAAATTTATGAGCTCTCATGTTTTTCTGTGTGCATTGTCTTACTTTTTTATTGATATCATCATTTTTAATAAGGTTAATAAGGTTAAGAGTTAAAGTGTACCTCCACTTTCATGGGAAACAAATAATATAGCAAATACAATATACAATATAGCAAATACAATTGCTAAAGTCATATTTCATATTTGTAATTTCATGTTATTAAAGATTACTTTTTATTTTCAATCTGCAGCACTGTAGTTGTCTGTAAAATGCAATGTAATATATTAACCTGGAGGCATTCTGTACATAGATGGTGTACAGAATGCCCCCCAAAAATTTTGTTTTCTGCTTGCATGAATGGCTTACTGATTTTTCCAGATGTGTGTATCTGCACTAAGATACAAGTCACATTTTGGGCATACACTGCAACAAAAATTAAAATTTTGGCTAGATAGTGCAGCAACTGAATGAGAATTATAAAATCACTCCTATTCACTTTGCACATGAACAGTGACAAACGGCTATTTCTTCAGAATAACAAAAGGTAGGAATCTGCAACAAAGTTTGTTAATATCTTTCCAATATATAAATAGATCACAGGGGGGCGGGGGGGGGGGGGGATGTTTAAGTGCTATTCAACCAAAAAAACTGGGGACATACTGTAAATGCAGGATGTCATGGGTTCACCCCTTGAAGGGGGCATCATCAGGGTACTCTTCATTCACCATGTATTGATACAGAGAGCAGCATTGTTGTCATCATATCATCAGAGGATTGCCGTTTATGGTAGAAGACTGAAAAGAAGGAGGACCTAGGGTGTCACATGCCTGGCCTAAAGACTAATGAAAAAATTTGTATAAAATTTTTTATGTAAAACGAATTTTCTCTTATATTCACCGACCGACACAGCTCCTGTCTGTAACAAAATGGGTTGTCAGCCCTATCACTGGAGATTACTAGGCAAGTTGTAATACAACACTTCAGAACTTTTAGTTCCACCCTTGGGGCGGTCCCTAGGCTACAACCCCACAGCCTGCTCAGCCAAAACTCAGTTTTTTCTTGCCTAGTGAGGAGATAAGACCTAGGAACCCTGCGGGCCAGTAGGTCCATGCCTTTTTTTTTATGCAAAAGCTTGGCTTTTTGCGCAAGATGAATGATCCTGTAATCTTCTATCAACAGCCGGCTGGGTGACAGGCTGGCTCACTTATCCTTGTAGTCTCCCCAGTCTGGCCATCGAGCATGTGCAGGCCGCAGCTAAGGCTCGGCAGGCCATGACATACCTTGGCTCCAGAGGTGGTCGGTGAGCTTTATGCTCCGGGGCATACATATGACCGGGCTACTGATCTCTGCGTCACAGTATGCCAAGGCCAGTAGTCTTCCCTGTACTGATCAGGAGCTGACTACCGTGGAATGTCTCCCAGCATCAGGACTGGTAAGTACAGCTCTCCCAGCAGGGTGGAGCAGCTGGGCATTCCCTGGGAGATTGATTCGGGGGCCCCCCTCACTTCTCTCCCCTGTCTTTAACTCCCTCCTTTTCCCCCTCACGGGGGGGGGGGGGGGGCTGTGCATATGCTGAGCGATGTGTGTGTGTCTGGGCTCTCATCTGGGGGTTTTAGCTGTGCTGGGTACCTGGGCCTGATGCTTAGTCCCGCTGGATGCTTGTGTAGTCATGCCCCTGTGTTGGTGAAGCACTGTGCCTGCCACATGTTCTCTCTAGTCCCTCATAGCGCTGTTTGGTGGCCATTTTAAGTATGGGCAAGGGTCAGACTGGCTTCAGTCAGCCATTTTCCTGGTGATTCCCTATTGAGAACATCAGCAGCCATTTTCTTGTAGCCGGACCATGTTTTTGTGCTCTAGCAGTTGCCCCTGTGCCCTCTGCTTCCTGTTTGGTCATCACAGGATACTGAGAAGGTTATCCTGTGTTCTGAATGCGTACCCCTGGAAGACGTTATCGCTAATGAAACGGCGTAGGGAGGAGCGGCGTGCTGATGTCACCGCTAAAACTGCGCTGATCCCGGAAGCGACGGACACCGAATAGAAGCCGGCCGGCTAGATGTTTTTATGAAGGCTTTATTTTTCACATGTACCATGTAAGTGTGATTTTAAATTTTTTATTAAATTACTTTGGCAATGTAACGCTATGGTGGTTCTTTTCCTGTATTTACATGGAGGGAAATGAGTGGTGTGGCCGTAGGAGTATATTTCCAGCAGAGCAGAGTGTTTTCAAAGGAGTCCAACCTCTGACCGGGTGTTAAATCTTTATGGCGATATCTGATCTCTTTTAGGGGATCAGAACAGCTGGTAAGCGGCAGTGAAATTGGTGGTGGAGGACCTTATTTTTCTTGGTGGCACTTTCTCATTGGTGAAGTGTGGTTGGAGCACAGTGGAGATTATAGAGACTATTTGCATATCTATATGGAGATGGACTAAAGTATTACGTTTATTTAATAGAGTGGAGCACTAATCTACTTACAATATTTTTTCTTTTTGTGGAGAAAGGATTAATAATGTATATTCACAATTATCTATAATTGTTTTGGGCTGATTACTATAGCGCAGCTTTTTTGGTTTAACGTGTGTTTGATCGTTCACCGATCGCGCGACCGGCCAGCCACGACACAGTTTTCTGCTATCTCTGCATCTGAGAGCGCTGGGGATCATCAGGCACAGCACGGAACGGCCCAGGGTGGTGAGTCCAGCGGGTTAGAGCCCCTCAGCCAGTGGCAGCAGGAGGGTGGGACTGTCACTGTCCTAAATCTCCTTCGGGTGGCAGACAGGGTAGGGTCAGCATGGCTTCAGAAACTGGTGTTTCTTCCCCCGAAATCCAGGCAATTGCAACCGGGTCACCTGCGGACTGCGCAGTCCCTATGGACACCCTTACGGCAGTCCTCAATTCGTTTATTGCCAAGATAGAGGCGGAAAGGTGGGAAGAAAGGTGCTAAAAAGTGGCCCCTGCCCCCCCCCCGTCCTCTGGGGAGAGCTCTGACGCAGACTCGGGTCCTGCTGAGGCCAGTGACCCCTGTCTGTCAGATGACGGTGACCTGGACCGTTCAGACAGTGAGGATGAGTCCCCGTCCGGGTCTGTGCGTGACAAAACGCTAGTTGGAGCACTTATCACAGCTGTGTGTGATACCCTGAAGATTCAGGAACCAGCAGATCCCTCTGCTGATGTACCGGTCCCTTTTGGGTCCCGCAAACCAGCACGTTCACCTAAGGTGTTCCCATATCTGACTTATTTTGATAAGTTCATTTATAAGGAATGGGGTCGCCCGCAACGGACCTTTTCGGTCCCCAAATACATGGCGGTGCCTTACCCCTTTGAGGAAAGCCTTCTCAAGAAATGATTGACTCCTCCGGCCTTGGACCCCCAGTATCCAGGTTAAACAAAGTAACCACGATCCTGGTTGAGGGAACTCCAGCATTCACGGATCCCACAGACAGGAAGGCCGAGGCGGTGGCTCGTTCCTTGTTTACGGTTGTGGGGTCAGCCGTGCGACCTGTACTGGCATCCACACTGGTGTCGCAGATACTGACTGAGTGGGCAAAAGTGTTGCACCGTGAATTGGAAGAGCAACAGGCCTCCCCTGTCTGCGTGGAACTAGCAGACCAACTAGTGCAAGGCCTTAAGTACGTCTGTGACGTGGCCCTGGATACTCTCCCTCTGTTATCCAGGGCTTCAGTGTCAGCTGTGGTGCCCGATTTGGTTGAAATGCTGGTCTGCTGATCAGGCATCCAAGAAAGCCCTGACGGATCTTCCCTTCCTTGGCGACCGGCTCTTTGGAGCCTCGCTAGATGACATTATTAAAAATGCCACTGGTGTTAAGAGTACTCTACTCCCACAGGCCAGGAAGGCTAAGGCGCCACGCCGCAGGCAAGGGCCCTCTTTTTGCGCTCACAAATGGCTTTTTTGTCCGCCCAGTGCTCCGACAAAGCGTCCCCAGCCCGACAGGACACCCACGGATGGTCAAAAACGAGCTAACAATCCTGCGAACAAAAGTGCTGCCTTTGGGAGTTTGCAGCCCGGTGGTCCTCCCGGTTATCCGACCAATGAGTCTGCGATCTGATTTCCACAGGCTACAAGATAGAGTTTCTCTCTTGGCCACCAAACAGATTCTTCCCCTCCAGCATACCCGTATCCCTGGATCTGTTGGGGGCGGTAAGGGACTTGCTGAATCAGGGGGTGATTGTACCAGTTCCGGAATCAGAACGCTTCCAGGGATTCAACTTAAATCTGTTTGTGGTTCCCAAGAAGGAAGGGGTACGTCCGATCTTGGACTTGAAAGCCTTCAATCACTTTGTAAAAGTGCAGAGGTTCAGAATGGAATCAGTTCGCTCAGTAGTCGCTGCACTCCATCAAGGGGACTCCCTGGCATCCTTAGATATCCATGATGCGTATCTTCACATACTCATATGCCTTCGGCATCAAAAATTTCTGCGTTTGGCAGTCGGGGAAGCCCATTACCAATTTGTGGCTCTTCCCTTTGGCCTGGCATCAGCCCCCCGAGTCTTTACCAAAGTACTGGCTCCAGTATGGGCGTTGCTGCGACAAAGCGGGATCGTGATCTCTTTTCCTGAGAGCATCTTCCGCCTCAGAATTAGAGGAGGATGTGGCGATCACCATGCAAACCCTGCAAGAATTTGGGTGGCTGTTGAACCTAAAAAAGTCGGTGATTGTGCCGACCCAGCGTCTGGAGTACCTAGGTTTGCTGTTGGACTCCAGGGAAGCGAGAGTCTTTCTCCCTTCAGACAAATTGCAGACTCTCAGATCTGCAGTCAAATTACTGTTGAACCGCAAGTGGTCATCGCTCTTGCATGCGAGTACTGGGACTCATGGTAGTCTCCTTCGAGGCAGTACCTTATGCCCAGTTCCACACCAGAGTACTGCAGAAGGAGATCTTGTTGAAATGGGACAAATTTCAGTTGTCCCTGGATCGACAGATCCAGGTGGGCCAGCCAGTCAGGGACTCTCTGATCTGGTGGTTGATTCTGTCCGGAAAATCGTTCCTTCCTCTGACATGGACGGTGATCACTACAGACGCCAGTCTATCTGGCTGGGGTGTTACCGATCAATCTGCTCGAATTGAGAGCGATTAGGCTGTGCCTCCACACATGGTCGATGAGTCTTCAATGGCGTCCGATCAGGATACAATCGGACAATGCCACGGCTGTGGCTTACATAAATCACCAAGGGGGAACAAGGAGCTCAGCCGCTGCTCGGGAGGTCGCTCACATACTTCGGTGGGCAGAGCGTCACGTACCGGCCCTGTCGGCCATTTACATCTCGGGGTGGAAAATTGGCAGGCGGACTATCTGAGTCGACAGATGCTGGACCCAGGAGAATGGGCATTGTATCCGGAGATATTCAGGCTGCTGTGCCTGAAGTGGGGCACACCAGATGTGGATCTACTGGCCTCCCGTCTCAAGCGGAAGGTGCCAAGATTCGTGTCCGGGACAAGAGATCCGTGGGCAGACGCGCTAGACGTGCTGGTGGCTCTGTGGGATCAGTACCAGCTGATCTACGCCTTTCCTCCACTGAAACTGTTGCCACATCTTCTTCGCAGAGTGGAGGCCGAGGGGATCACAGTAATCCTGGTTGCCTCAGATTGGCCTCAGCGGCCCTGGTACGCAGACCTGGTGCGTCTGGTGGCAGACGCTCCCTGGCGACTGCCGTTGCAAGAGGACCTCCTATCTCAAGGTCCAATCTTTCATCCTGCTTTACCATTGCTGGCTTTAATGGCATGGCTATTGATAGCCAGGTGTTGAGGCACGGGGTCTGTTGGACTCAGCGATTCCAACCATGTTGAGGGCACGGAAATCTTCTTCTCTGAAGCTATACCATCGTACCTGGAAGGCCTACATCTCCATGTGTGAGGAGAAAGGGTGGCATCCGCGTTCCTTTTCCATAGCAAGGATCCTGCTGTTTCTCGAGCAAGGAGTAGACCAGAGATTGGCATTGAGCACCATCAAAGGGCAAATCTCAGCCTTGGCTGTCTTTTCTCAATGACCCCTGGCATCGCACTCCTTAGTGAGTACCTTCGTTCAGGGGGTACGACATGTTGTCCCTCCGGTGCGCCCACCGTTACCCCCATGGGATTTGAACCTGGTGTTGTCGGCGCTTCAAAAACCGCCGTTTGAAAATATCACGGAGATTGCCCTGTTGTCTCTTTCCCAGAAAGTGGTCTTTCTAGTGGCCATCATATCGGTCAGGAGGGTTTCGGAATTGGCAGCCTTGTCCTGCAAGTCGCCTTATCTGGTCATCCAAAGGGATAAGCTGGTGTTGCATCCGCAACTGTGCTTTCTACGAAAGGTTGTCTCGGCTTTTCATATCAATGAGGACATTGTTTTACCATCGCTGTGTCCTAAGCCAAAGTACCCCAAGGAGGTGGCCCTTCACGCTCTGGACGTGATTAGGGCCCTGAAGGTGTATTTGGGGGCCATGGCTCCCTTTCGGAAGTCAGATTCACTGTTTGTTTTTCGGTGGCTGGTCCAAAGAAGGGCATGGCGGCCTTGTCGGCCACCATTTCCAGGTGGATCAGACAGATTGTAGTACAAGCCTACGCCTTGAAGGGGCAGGTGCCCCCCTTTCCGGTCACGGCCCACTCTACGAGGGCAATCAGAACATCTTGGGCCTTTCGACACCAAGCGCCGGTGGCTCTGATGTGTCAGGCGCCGACCTGGTCATCTGTCTATACGTTTACCAAGTTCTACAAGGTAGACGTCAGTGCATCAGCGGATGCCTGTTTTGGCCGGAAAGTTTTGCAGGTGGCCGTGTAGTTGCAATTAAATATGCAATCTTTATTTTTTCCTGGTTTTTCGATAAAAACGCAGTATTGTTATGTTAATGCACTGTTGCATTACTTCTGCAATTGGTTGCGATCTTGGGGATCACTCCTGTTGAGGATACCCGGTTATATGGTGGTGTTTTTCTACACACTGCTGTTTTTTTTGTGGGTTTAGTTTCACTAGTTCCCACTTGCCATGGTGGATGAAGTTTTATGCTGTTTTCCCACCCCTCGTTTGGCACTGCTTGGGGACGTCCCATTTTGTTACAGAGAGGAGCTGTGTCGGTCAGTGAATATAAGAGAAAATAGGATTTTTGTACTCACCGTAAAATCTTTTTCTCTGTAATTCACTGACCGACACAGCACCCGCCCCTCCTTTTTCTCGTTGTACTGCTTGTTGACGTTCTGCCTGAGCAGGCTGTGGGGTTGTAGCCTAGGGACCGCCCCATGGGCGGAACTAAAAGTTCTGAAGTTTTGTATTACAACTTGCCTAGTAATCTCCAGTGATAGGGCCGACAACCCATTTTGTTACAGAGAGGAGCTGTGTCGGTCGGTGAATTACAGAGAAAAGGATTTTACGGCGAGTACAAAAATCCTATTATTTTTAGGCTTATATCCCCTTTGATTTTACCTGGTGATCCTGCCAGTGACACATTTTTGATGCTAACATGACAGTGCTCACTCACTGTCCGATATCTATGTATTGCTACCCCCGTATGAGCCGCTGGATGATCCTTGTTCTCTGGTGCTGCCCTGACCTTGCAAGCTCCGTGTCCCTTCTGTGTTCTAGGTTCAGACATGGTTTAGACAATCAGAGTTCAATAAATGGATTACCAATAATACATAGCTCAGAGTAAAGGGCAATAGACATAGATTTCAATGACCACAATTGTACTAAGTAAGTCAACGTGGTGCAAATTGGTATTGAGGGGGTTACAATTGGTCTACATTAATATACACAATAAAAAGAGAAAGAGTAAAGGTAACCCAAACCAAACAGCAGTAACTAAGTAGCACCAGTAAACTGCAATTACCCTGTAAATGTCTATAGTGACTAAAGAAGTTGCAGCACTGGTTGTGGGGGAAGAGGGCCTAGAAAAACAGCCAACTTTCTGTGAGCCACTGGCACAAAGTAAGGGGAACCAGGTGAGTGACATTTATTTATATATATATTTATTTTTGTGTGTGTATATATATATATATATATATATATATATATATATATATATATATATATATATATATATATTTTTTTTTTTTTTTTATATCAAAAGGAACTTTATTGAGAAATCAATAAAACAGAGAAACAATATAGAATTCCATATCGGTTAAACATTATGCTGAAACACCTTGCATGTAGTATACAGCACATAATCACATTTCAACTGCATACAATTCAGTTGCAACAATGGAATACATTTGGCCCCCCGCTTAAGGATCCAGCCCTTTCGCCACCGCTGCCAAGTTATATGAGTAAGCGGTCCATAATCAGGTCTACAGGGGCTAAACCAGGAACAGCTAGCCATGATGCCCAAATTTTGTTGCACTACCCCTGTGTTGGTAGATAATTTTTTCCAGCCCTACAGTGTCACCCATTTGGGTCAACCACTCCTTCACCGTAGGGGGATCTGTCCATTTCCAGTGCCTCCAAATTAATTTCCTGGCCTGGAAAAGAGCCCTAGCTATAGCTAGTCTAGAGGTCTCCTCCACCGGGACTTCATCTATAATTCCAAAAAGGCAAAGTTTAGGGTATTCTATAAGATTAATCTTAAATACACAATTAACCACTTCAGCTCCGGACGATTTTACCCCCTTCCTTACCAGAGCACTTTTTGCGATTCAGCGCTGCTTTAACTGACAATTGCGCAGTCGTGCGACGTTGCACCCAAACAAAATTTACGTCATTTTTTCCCCACAAATAGAGCTTTCTTTTGGTGGTATTTTATCACCTCTGCGTTTTTTTTTTTTTGTGCTATAAACAAAAGAAGAGCGACAATTTTGAAAAAAACACAATATTTTTTACTTTTTGCTATAATAAATATCCAATTTAAAAAAAAAAAAAACAACTAATTTTTCCCTTAGTTTAGGCCGATACGTATTCTTCTACATATTTTTGGTAAAAAAAAAAATCACAATAAGTGTATATTGATTGGTTTGCGCAAAAGTTATAGCGTCTACAAAATAGTGAATATATTTATGGCATTTTTTTTTTTACTAGTAATGGTGGCGATCTGCGATTTTTTTGTGACTATGACATTGTGACGGACATATTGGACACTTTTGACACATTTTTGGGACCATTCACATTTACACAGCGATCGGTGCTATAAAATTGCACTGATTACTGTGTAAATATGACTGGCAGGGAAGGGGTTAACACCAGGGGGAGCTGCAGGGGTTAATATGTTCCCTGGGAGTGATTCTAACTGTGGGGGGAGGGGACTCACAAGGGGAGGAGACCGAGCGGTGTTCCTCTGTACTGGGAACATACCATCGGACTCCTCTCCTCTGACAGGACATGGATCTGTGTGTTTACATACACAGATCCACAGTCCTGCTGTGTTCCCGGGCATTTGCGGGTGCCTGGCAGACATTGCGGCCACCGGGCACGCTCCCTGGGTCTCAAGCGTAGCTGTGCACACCCCCTAGGCGGCTGGGAATGGGAGGACGTCATATGATGCCCACCCAGGATGGGCGATCCCATCTGCGCACATTATATGACTATGGGTGGGTAGGGAAGTGGTTAATAATCCCCTTCGGCTCCTTCCAATATATGTGCAGTTTTGGGCACCTCCACAACATATGGATCTAGTCGTCTCGATCCCTCATACATCTAGTGCAAGATGGATCATCACACACCCCCATTCTCACCAGTTTAGCTGGTGTATAGTGGACACGTAAAAGCATGTACAATTGGGATAACCATTTGGACCACATTCAAAGAACACAGGGTAACTGCAGCAAGAGCATCCTCCCATTGGTCTTCTTCAAATGCTCTGACATCCCTTTCCCATCTGGATATCACCGCTGCTGTGCTGTCAGGAATGGACTTATTGAGTAACATGGAGTAGCTGCATGAGATAAACCCCTTGTAAGAGGTCACCTCATGCATGTAATTGAAAATTGGTATGGGACAGACTGCGTCCACTCATCAATGTCCATTTGGGTCTTAATGGAATGCTGAAGCTGGTAATAATAAAATTGCAAGGATGCGGGGAGTGTAAATTCTAGTTGTAAAGCATGGAAGGGGCATAGCTTGCCATCCCTTAATATTTCAGTCATATGAGTGATACCATATTGTTTCCATTTTGCAATATATTGTAGTTTCTCCAACTCCACGTACCGCTTATTCCTCCAAATTGGGCTGGACCTGGTGTATCCCTCAAGTTGTTGCACTGCCCTGACCTTATTCCATACTTTCTGCATCAAATTTTAAGTGGGGTACAGCTTATTTGTGTAGCACTGACCCCCGAAGGAGCTGCTGTTTTATTGGGCTTACCAATACCTCCTTGTTTGTTTCTCCATCTAGGGATTCCTGTGGTAGATGGCCCAAAGAATGTGGAAACTGACACTGAATCTTCTTTTGGGTTATTTATTTGGAACAGAAACAGAGTCTTTCCATAAAGGGTAGAGGGTTAGGAGTAAGTTCAGGTACTTTAGACTGCAAAAAAAAGGAAGTCCTTATAGAAAATCCAGAGAATAAAGACCGTTTCACAACTGGATTTTACAAACCCCAGATAGACCTCCTCTCACTAGGTCTAGCAGCCGGTAGGGTGTTTGACAAAGTCTCTGACACAGACTTGTGATGTACACTTGAGCATTACTGAGGGAGGTGGATAAATTTACAAAGCTATCATACGGTACCAGGTTCTCTCAGCCGATCCGGCGATACCATATAAGTGTGAATACAGGTTGCGTCCTAAGCATCCAGGCTCCTTCAGAGAAGCCAGCCTTGCGCACGGCCTTCTCCTGAAGAGTCCTCCCCTGGGGTTCTTCAGTTGCTGGGCCTCTCCCTTCAGATGAGACGGCACCGGATCACCCTTGGATCAATAGGCCCCGAAATCCACTCGGGCCTGTCCCTGCAGTTGTGTTGCCTCGGGCAAGCCGGCCACGAGACTCGGGATGCATGGTTCCACAACCTAGGCCAGGAGGGCCATGGGGCTGGGTCAGGAGGACCACCAGAACCGAACAGACAGAAAATCAAAGATGGAACCCTGAACCACGTGATGTCAGTACCTTAAATACCACCTAGCAGAATGCACAGCAGGAGAACCCTCCCACTGGGCTGGTTCTGAGAGAAACAGTGGCATTCAATACACCCAGCTAAACTGCATTTCTACTCTTGCCGGCAGTGACAGCAACACCTGTGGTCAAGGAAAACCCAGTGCAACCCAGCTGGACTGGTACTGAAACCAGAAATTTAGAGAATGGTCCTGAAACCTGTGACGGAACCAATCCCACACTCCAATTGAGTGCTTCCGTCAGTATATCCCGCCTCCAATCTGGCTATCAGAGAGATATATTCTCATAGCTGCATTGAATACAAGTCAAGCCGAAAATAGCTTGTAGAATCTTGAATCCTTTATTGGACAGAATACAGACTTTTATACACATTTTACATAAGGGGGTAGATAATGAGGTAGGGCTGCTCATGGATACTCCCCCCTCCCCTATAGCAACAAATTAAAAGACAATTACACAATTAACATGTTAATTACCCCAGCACTTAAGGCAGCCTAGGTGACCAGACAGTCCGTCTCCGGAGGTCAATGTAATCAGCTCTTTCAAGGATTGTGTATTCAGAATTAACAACCTAAGAACAGTCTTTACATATATCCTGGGAGATACTGTGGATAAATATTACTTACATTTTAAGTAATCCAAGATATAATTTTCTCACTCACCCTGTACCAGGATGGCACAGGGTTACTTAGACATAAGAGTTGTACGGGGAGCTGAAACATGGGTTTCCCAATCTTTCCAAGGGATTCTGGGTTCCATGTGCCCTCCCGTCACAAAACCCAACTGTGGTTTCAGGCAAATTAACTTTAGAAAAAAACCATAGTGCCTGCTCGTCAGGAGCCAGCGCTACATTTGATTTAGCAAACTAAAATGCTTCCAGGCCCTCTGCAATCTCCCCCCTGTAGCAATACGGAGAAGTTGCGCAGTTGGGTCTACCAAGTTAAATACTGGATCTTTATCTGGGCCTAGAACTCTGGCTATGTGTTGTAATTGCGAGGCCAGATTTTAGAGCCATGGGTTTGGAAGAGCCAACCCACCTGCCTCCTTGGGTTGCTGCAACTGTTCCAGTTTCAGCATGGCAGTCGAACTGTGCCAGATGAGAGACCATAAGATTGAATTAATGATGCAAAATTGCTTCAGTGAAACAACCATCAGATAGTTGTGGAGTATGTGAAGGATCTGTGGCATTAGGATCACGTTTATCCTACCTACCAGAGAGATTTTCAATCAGGACCACCAGGGTGACACTTTAATAATAATAGAATAAGTCCTGAAGTTGTAGTTAAGGTCTTCTGCTAGCAAGATGGTGTCCTTTACGGTTGAAGAGTGATTGAGGATGACAGAGACAGATCTGCAAACAAGTCAAAGAAGTGACAAGTGGGGTTTCCTCAACTGGCTTGGATGTACAATATATATGGATATCGGTGCACAGAAATTTCTCAGATGGCGGCAAAACAGTCTAAGCTCCAGCAGAATGAAGGTGATCACTGGGGAAGTTTAAAGCTGATCTCTAGGATTCAGTGAAGTTTATTTGGACCAAGCTGGTCCAAACAAACTATTACCTTCACTAATAGACACAGCAGCTGGGAGCACTATATAAACTGTATGTATTTTCAGCTACACAGTATACAGCACTGTGTTCTGCCAGCAGTATGGAGACTTCTTGTCCCGTTCCCAGGCCAAAAATTGAGTCAGCCTGAGCGTTGCTCAGCCATTCACAGGGAGCTTTGTATTCTATCAATACAAAGCTTCTTCTAATTGGCTGAGGGGGAGAGGCAGGTGGATAACATCATGTCACCAATCATCTGGGCCAAGGGGTGTGGCGTAGGTGGGCTGGAGTATTTTATTATACTTGGCAGACACATCCTTATTGCCAACTATCTTGAATATCTCTATATTTCCACCTAAAATCCAACAACTAGCGTGTTTTTTTAGCAGAATGAAATTATGATTTGTTAGTCACAAAATATAACATAGATCTTAAGCATATTGCACTTAGGAGGTCTATGTGTCATATTAGCCTTCTGGACTTTGTAAATTAGACATGTTTGGTGTCTACCTGTATCTTCTTATACCTTAAAGTATTACTAAAGGCAAAACATTTTTTTTTAGTTTTGGATAGATAGAAGGGAGAGGGATTAGAACACCTGTCCATTTTTATTTCTGTCTGTACCCCCGTTAAAGAGGTTCACTCTATTTCTCCTGTTTCCCAGTTGTTAATAGGGGTGAGCCGAACACCCCCCGGTTCGGTTCGCACCAGAACTTTCGAACGGACCGCAAATTCGTAGGAACTTTAGAACCCCATTGAAGTCTATGGGACTCGAACGTTCGAAATAAAAAGTGCTAATTTTAATGGCTTATATGCAAGATACGGTCCTAAAAAGGGTTTGGGGACCTGGCTCCTGCCCCAGGGGACATGGGTCAATGCCTAAAATGTTTTTAAAAATGGCCGTTTTGGCGGAAGCACTGATTTTAATGGTGATTAAAGTAAAAAAAAAGTGAAATATTCCTTTAAATATCGTGCCTGGGGGTGTCTATAGTATGCCTGTGAAGTGCCACGTGTTTCCCGTGTTTAGAACAGTCCCTGCACAAAATTACATTTAACGGAAATAACGTAATTTAAAACTGCTTGCGGTTTTAATGTTATATCTGGTTTCGGCAATATGGATGAAAATCATTGAGAAAAATGGCATGGGTAGCCCCCCCCTGCCCATTACCAGCCCCTTTGGGTCTTGTATGGATAATTAAGGGGAACCCCATACCCAGGCCCTATATACTCAGAACAGCAGTATACAGGCAGGGACTGTGCAGGTTTGTTGTGTTAAGTAGAATCTGTTTGTAATTTTCAACTGGTACATTTTTAAAGTGTAGCTCCAGTCAAAAAAATTTTTTTTAACCTTTTTGGAAAACATAGTTATCACCCCTGTATAATTTGTTTTGCCGTTCGTCTTTTTTCATCTCACTTGCTGTTGTCTCCTTCCGTTTGCAAGTAGGAGACGTTTGCAAGTTGGATGTTTGAAAGTAGGGGCCTGCCCTATATGCTCTACAGAAATGGCGGAACAAGGTGTTGGTGTTGCCACAACATTGTAAGCCCTCAAAGTGACTCTTGGTGGGCACTGGTGAACGATTATATCAAGAATTGTAATTACATGCCATTGTTGAACAGTGGTAGAAAAATTTACCTTTGGTGGTTGTGGTGCTGGTGCCACAACACTATAAGTCCTCACATTTACTCTGGGTGGGCACAGGAACAGGCCCTCCTGTGAACTATTATATCAAGAATTGTAATTACATGCCCCTGTTAAACAGGGGCTAAAAAATTGGGCCTTAGGCACTGGTGCTGGTGCCACCACACTGCAACCTCTCCCATATACTCTAGTTGTGGTGCAGGAATGAGCCCTGCTGCAAAGCATTGCATCAAAAATTGTAATTAAATGCCCCTGTTAAACAGGGGCTGAAAAATTGGGCTGGTGGCATCACCCAGAACCAAAAATGTTTTTCCAACATATCAGCGGAGGAGGAAGAGGATAGACAATCAACATACCAGCACAGTCACTCAGCATCAGCATAGGCAGTCTTGAAGGGATGTGATATTTAAAAAAAAAATATTCGGTTACATCAGCTTCAGGTGCTTGGTAGCTGTGGGTGATCCAAGACTGATTCATCTTGATGAAGGTCAGTCGATCAACTGAGTCGGTGGACAGGTGCACCCTGTGATCGGTAACAAAGCCACCAGCAGCACTGAAGGTGCGTTCCGAAAAAACGCTGGATGCAGGACAGGCCAGTAGCTCAATTGCATACTGTGCAAGCTCTGGCCAGTGATCCATCCTCAAGACCCAGTAAGCCAGAGGATTTTCGGTGGGAAAGGTGTCCAAGTCTGACCTTGCCCCTAGGTATTCCTGCACCATGTAAATCAGACGCTGGTGATGGTTGCTGGAACCAATCATACCTTGGGGCTGCGGACTAAAAAATTGTCTGAATGCATTGGTCAGACGGCTACCTTCTCCACCGCTCCTTCTGGCCGATGCCTCAGCAACACGTTGTCCAGGACCAGGAGTTTGTAACCTCCCAGTCTCTGGGTACGCGTTGCACAGACCTTTCTGCAAGGCCTCCCGGAGATGGCTCATCCTCTGCTCCCTCTGCAACGGCAAGATAAGGTCAGCAACCTTACCCTTGTATCGTGGATCAAGGAGAGTGGCCAGCCAGTAATGGTCCCTCTCCTTGATCCAAAGAATACGAGGATCCTTCCGCAGGCTTTGCAGGATCAGGGAGGCCATGCACCGTAGGTTAGCTGAGGCATTCGGTCCGGAGTGCTCTGGGTCACCAAGGACAACATGATCCGCAGCTACCTCCTCCCAGCCACATACAAGTCCACGGGTTTCTTGGGACTGTAAATCATCCCTACAAGACTGCTGCTGATGCTGAGTGCCAGCCTCCACCTCCATGCTGACACAATCATCCTCCTCCTCCTCCTCCTCATCGTCTTCCTGTGTGATGGGTGGCACAGCAGGAACACTGTCTGGATAAAGGGGGCCTTGAGAGGCAAGGAAGTCCTCCTCTTCCTGCCTCAAGTGCCCTGTCCATTATTCCACGCAGCGTATGCTCCAAGAGGTGGACAAGAGGTACAGTGTCACTGATGCATGCACTGTCACTGCTCACCATCCTTGTGGCCTCCTCAAACGGTGACAGGACAGTGCATGCATCCCTGATCATGCCCCACTGGCGTGGTGAGAAAAAAACCGAGCTCCCCTGGCCCTGTGCTGGTGCCGTAGTCGCACAGGTGCTCATCGATGGCCCTCTGCTGCGCGTGCACCTGCTGCAGCATGGCCAACGTTGAGTTCCACCTGGTGGGCATGTCACATATAAGGTGGTTCTTAGGCAGGTTCAACTCCTTTTGGAGCTCAGCCAGCCGAGCACAGGCATTAAATGATCGGCGGAAATGCACACAAACTTTCCTGGCCTGCTTCTGGACATCCTGTAAGCCCGGTACCTGCCCAAGAACCGCTGCACCACCAGGTAAAGGACGTGAGCCACACAGGGCACATGGGTCAGTTGTCCCTGTCAGAGGGCGGAGAGGAGGTTGGTGCCATTGTCGCAAACCACCATTCCTGGCTTAAGCTGGCGTGGCGTCAACCACCTCTCGGCCTGCCCCTGCAGAGCTGACAAAACATCTGCCCCAGTGTGGCTCCTGTCCCCCAAACAAACCAGCGCAAGCACGGCATGGCATCATTTTGCCTGCGTACTTGCGTAGCCCCTGGAACGCCTACGGAGCACCGCTGGTTCTGAGGACAGAGCACTGGAAGAGGCCATGGAGGAAGAAGAGGAGGAGGGGGTGGAGGAGAGAGGTGTGTCACAACCAATAGTAGCATTTTGGAGGCGTGGTGGCGGAACAACCTCCAACACTACTGCACCTTGTCCTGCATCCTTCCCAGCTGCCAGAAGAGTGACCCAATGGGCCATGAAAGACAGGTAACGTCCCTGTCCATGCCTGCTGGACCATGAGTCAGCGGTAATATGCACCTTACCGCTGACCGCCCTGTCCAGCGAGGCAAGGACATTGCCTTCCACATGCCGGTAGAGAGCCGGAATCGCCTTCCGTGAGAAAAAGTGGCGTTTGGGGACCTGCCAATGAGGAACCGCACATTGTACAAACTCACGGAAGGGGGCAGAGTCTACCAACTTAAAAGCAAGCAGTTGAAGTGCTAGCAGTTTAGCCAAGCTAGCATTCAACCGCTGGGCATGTGGATGGCTGGGAGTGAACTTCTTTCGCCGGTCCAGCAGCGGGGGCAGGGACATTTTCCTGCTATAATCGGACGTGGGTGTACTGCTAGCAGAGTGCCCGGAAGCACTTGGCTGTGACACACCTAATTCTACACCTTCATTCCTCTCAGAGCAGGTTTCAGAGAGGAGTGAAGGTCTAGTGGGGTTTGAGATCCCAGCTGATGAGTAGCAAGGAGAGGTCCGCTTTGTTCTTTGGTGTGGGTCTTTGAGGTACGCTTGCCAACGAGCTGCATGGCAGGTCAACATATGTCTGGTCAAGCATGTGGTGCCAAAGCGGCTCATGTTTTGGCCACGCGAGATACGCTTGAGACATATATTGCAAATAGCAGCGGTGCAATCTGATGCACTCGTCTCAAAAAAGGCCAACACCAAAGAACTTTTTGAATAATGCGCAGAGGCATCGCCCTGCACAGGCGGAGCTCTGCGGTGTGATTCAGTCGGTGTGCTGCCCCTAAGCTGGCCCCCGGAGAGCATCCTGCCTCGTTGGACATGTGCCTCCTCCTCCTCCTCTCTCCTACCAGGCACCCACGTGGAGTCAGTGCCCTCATCATGGCCTCCCTCTTCATCGCTGGAGCAAACCTGGCAGTATGCTGCAGCTTGTGGAACATGACTGCCAGATTGCTGTCCTTCTTGTGCATCCCCTCTCTCTGCGCTTGCGCTACTGCCTTCCTCTAGCTGGGTATCATCATCAGAGACTACAAAACACTGAGCAGTCTCCTGCAGCATGTACCCAACACTGTGCTCAAAGAGTTCAGGAGACTCCTCAGGAGGACGTGGTGGGTCTAGGGAAGGAGTCACTGATGATGACATTGAGAGGAGGGAAGACGATGCGTTGGCAGCTGCTTTGCTAGTACCCTGAGCCTGGGTGAGATGATGATGATGAGGAGGATGAAGAGGAGGATGAAGAGGGCTTGGTCATCCACTCTACCAAGTCTTCGGCATGTTGCGGCTCAACATGTTCAGCTGCGGAAAAGAAGGACAAGCATGTCCCATGGCCACGTGCTGATGATGACGAAGCACCGCGTCCACGACCAGCACTGTTGTCTCTAGACACAGAGCCTGCTTGCCCTCTTTTATCGGCTTGCGCCTATCTGCCTCTCCTTGCTGGCCTTCAAGACATGGTAATGGCCTGAAGGGAGATGGGAAAACCAGCAATTGGGTAGTGTATATTGTGCTGGAGGCACACACAACACCCACTAACTCCGGCAGATGGCAGATGGCTCAATTAGAGAAGAGCTATGTAGGTGTGGAAGACCAGGATCCGGTCTCTGCCAATGAAGGCGCTACCAGGGACGTGAGATACCGTATTGCCCTGGCGCTTGAACCGGATCCTGGCCTGCCAAGCCCCAGTCCAGACCCCGCGCTCGTCTAGGGACTTCCAGAACAGAGTCTGCAGCTGGCCAAACCTCCCGAGCCAGGTCAGGATGTCTTCTGGAGGGAGGGACTCATTCCTAACCAGGATGGTGATATTTTTCACCTCCTCCTGTCGGGAAAGGGGGACCACATGGAACCCCCCTCTGGGGTCAGACCTCCTCAGGATTTCGTATACAGTCAGAAATCTCTCCATCGAGACGAAGGAGAGGAAGCTGATGTCGAATTCTTTGGATGCCGTTGGATGAATGACAGCAAAGAGATCCGCCACCCGGAAACCGGCACCCAGTATCCATCCCACTACCCGACCCCTGGAGGGACATGCCCCCTCGCCCTCCCACTTAATCTGCATGACATTCCCACGTCTTCTCTCCGGGCCCCCTGTACCCCTTGACCAGGCATCTGGCCCTATAAGCTGGGTGGAGTGTGGCACCCTAAAATTCTGGGCGCCAAACTGGCCATACAGGGGGCCCAGAGGAACACTAGAACCGGCCACTTGCGCGAAAGAGCGCCCTGCTTTAAGTGCACCCAATAGTGCTGCCTCCTCCTCCACACCCAAGAGGCGTTCCACAGGAGCCGACACCGCGGGGTTACCCCCAGACTTTGAGGCAGCCGGGGGGACCACACCTCACTCCATGGTCTGACTCATATCTCCAGACCCCTGCGACCGGGACGCCACTTCCTGAACCTCACTGGTAGACTGGGGGGCCTCCTCCTGGCCACAGCCAAAGAAGGCATCCAATTGGCCCGCCCATTCCATTTCGGAGCTCCTGCCAACCTCAGCGTGAGCCCCGCAAGAATTGACCACTATACACTCCTCTACTTGGGTGCCCTCCAACTGACGGATAAACTCCATCGCAGGGCACTCCCTGTCCAAAGCCCCCATGGGCGACTCACCCCACACCTGCCGATTCACCGTCCCGTCATCCGCCGGAGCCGCAGCAGACGAAGCTCCGCCCACTTCCTGTCCCGCCGGCAAACCGGAAGCCGCGGACCCGGAAGTTCCGGGCCGGCGGGATCCGCCCCCAGGACTTCCTGCAGGCGCCTGCCCCTCAAAGGCCCGCACCAATCCCGGAGCAGAGTGTGGGACTCCCTCCCCCCTCCTCACGGAGGATGGCGTCCCACAGCAACCATCCCCAACCCACACAACACCCGCCATGGCGGGAGACCCACTCAACACCACCCCATCTGCACTGTCCAACTGTTCCGACAGTCTGGGCTTGCTGACCTGGGGATCCCCCCGTAGTGGAACGAGGACATCCGGGAGTGGGAGGTTGTCCACATCTAGCAGGGAATCTGGTTTGTCCACCGGAGCCCCTGTGACAGGTAAGCCCAAAGTTTCCAAGCGTCTCTCCACTAGGCCCAGGAGGCTCCCCCCGCCAGCCTCACCCCCTGCGGACATCCTGACCTCATTGGGTGCCCTACCCAGGCCTGCAGCAGCCTCTACTTGAGGACCGGCAGGATCCTGGGGACCCTCAGTCATTTTGTCAGGGGCTGGGTTTGGCATGATGTTCCAGAGGGAGAGTCTAGCACTCCTGCCCCATCTCCTGGGTCGGCCATCCGTCTCACCCCCCTGGTGTTTCCCGGGGGTCTCTGGTACTGCACCAACTTCTCCTACCTGGGAAGGCTTCTCCTCTTGGGAGTCAGCTTGCGGGGTCTGGCTCCCCTTCTGGCGCCGAGACGCCTGTCTCCCCTCCTCATTTGCTCTCAACAGCTCATGCTTTAGCTCATCCAAAAAGCACTCCTCGCCTGGGCCATGATCACATAGGTTCACCAGGAGGTCCAATAACTCGGCATTCTGCTGCTTTAGATTTGCAATGGCCACTCGGAATTCCGATCTCTTGGAGCTGCCGGAACGATCCCGCCGGTTCTGAAGAGAGGTTTAACAGGCCATGCGGCCATTGTACGCACGCGTTGCCTTCTCCATTAGGTTCTCAACCCTCACTTTGTATTTCTTATCATCCTCTCCTGGCTGGGCTTTGGTCCAGCTGGTAAGACCGACCTGAGTCCACAGAAAGAGCCTCTCCTCCCTGAATAGATCTTCAATTTCAGGGAGGGTAGCTGGAGCCCCAGGCCACGAAAGCAACCCTGGGCCTGGGCTAGAGGAGGCCATCCTCCCCCTTCACCTGTGGACACTGGAACTGTGCAGAGAGCACGCAGACAACACCCACAATCTCCCACAGCTGACTGCAAGCTTTTTTTAAAAAGAGCAAGATAGCTAGCTATATAGGTGGATATAGGTCAGGGCATGCAGAGAGCACGCACAATCTCCTACAGCTGACTGCAAGCTCTATTCAAAAAGAGCAAGATAGCTAGCTATATAGGTGGATAGGGATGGCCGAACGGTTCGCCCGGCGGTCGTTGCGCAGCGAATTTCGGCTGTTCGCGGTCCGCCGGATCGACAGACTATTGCCGCTGTTCGCCTGGCGGACTTCCGTGTTTACTGTGTAAAAGAACTTTGACCTATGATGACACATCCATCATGTGGTACAGGACAGCCAATTGAGACATTACAGCACATGGACACTTGGACATTCCCCCTAACTTATAAATAGACCCGATCCGGCGGCCATTTTACATTCTTTCGTATGTCACTATAGGGAGAGGTTGCTGTGTGGAGCAGGGAGAGACTGCAGTGACCCAAATCGCTAGCTATTAGGTCCACAAAAGTTCTTTTAAGGACTGGTATGGTATAGGTGTTAGGTGTAGTTCAGGATATAGGTTTGAGGCACTGCTATTCAAGTCATTGTTGCAGCAGCCTGTCTTTTGTCAGTGTAGAGAGAGGGACAGGACGCTGTGTGCAGCAGGGATAGTCAGTTTAATCCTTAGCTGTTACTATTAGGTCCACAAAAGTCCTTTTCAGGACTGGTATGGTAAAGTAGTACAGGATGTAGTTTTGAGTGCTATTCAAGTTCTTGTTGCAGGAGCCTGTGTTTTGTCAGTTTAAATAGGGACAGGCAGGAAGCTGTGTGTGGCAGTGAGGAAAAGTCAGTTCAATCAGTAGCTGTTACTATTAGGTCCACAAAGGTTCTTTTCAGGACTAGTATGGTAATAGGCTTGTACACGTATAATATTCTTTCTTCCAAATATAGAAAGAATATTATACTTGACTGCTGCCCTTCTGCTGCAGTAGTCCTTTAGGAGTATAGGGACTGAGGTACAGTCTGCTAATCACAACCTACTAGTTCCACAAAGGTCCTTATAAGGACTGGTAAGGTATAGCGTACTACAGTACATAGGGTTGAGGGAGGTACAGTCTGCTATTCCTTAAGGACTGGTATAGATCCACAATATATAGGGTTGAGGTGCACTACTGCTGACTGCTGCCCTATTCTGCAGCAGTCCTTTATCAGTATAGGGACTGAGGTACAGTCTGCTAATCACAACCTACTAGTTCCAAAAAGTTCCTTATAAGGACTGGTAAGATATAGTGTACTACAGTACATAGGGTTGTGTGAGGTACAGTCTGCTACTCCTTAAGGACTGGTATAGGTCCACAATATATAGGGTTGAGGTGCACTACTGCTGACTGCTGCCCTATTCTGCAGCAGTCCTTTATCTGTATAGGGACTGAGGTACAGTCTGCTAATCACAACCTACTAGTTCCACAAAGGTCCTTATAAGGACTGGTAAGGTATAGTGTACTACAGTACATAGGGTTGAGTGAGGTACAGTCTGCTATTCCTTAAGGACTGGTATAGGTCCACAATATATAGGGTTTAGGTGCACTACTGCTGACTGCTGCCCTATTCTGCAGCAGTCCTTTATCAGTATAGGGACTGAGAGTTTTGTCACAGGGTCATTTAAAAAATGACAGGCAGAGGAAGAGGCAGTCCCTTCAGCAGGGGTGGTAGGGGTAGGGCAGGAGCAACAGGCTTGAGCCAAAGTGGGAAGTTGCAGAAGGTGCGTTCAATTACTTTAAAGGATGCACCAGACTTGGTTGAGTGGCTCACTCAGCCTTACTCTTCTGCACCGTCCTCATCCTCTCGATCTGCACCCTCTTCTTCACTCTCTGCTATGTGCACCCCCAAAGACACTACCACCAACAACAACATCACCACCACCACCACCACCACATACCTTCCGCTTGAGTCACAGGAATTATTTTGCAATCCATATCAAGACATTTCTGATGCGCAGCCACTCTTGGCATTGGATCAGGAAGAGGAGGTAGCAAGAACCGCCACTCAGCAGTCTGACGACAGTGCCCAGGAGGAGGTTGGTCCCCGGTGTTGCTGCCTAATCCGAGATCTCTACTTATAGCGGTGGGGAAGGTGACGTCGATGATGACGTGTCTAGTGATGTCACGTGGGTGCCCACAAGAGAGGAAGAGGAGGGGAGTTCAGAGGGAGATATGGACCAGCAGATAGGGAGGAGAAGCAGGAATAACTTACATTGCACAGGAGGGACAAAGCAGACTGCTAATGTATCAGGAGCGACTATTTGACCATGTACGGTCACATCTGGCGCTCCCAGGACGCCGGCACATGGCTCCGCAGTGTGGGCTTTTTTTAACGTGTCCGCTGCTGACAATAGTGTTGCCATCTGCAATCTTTGCAGTCAACGCATTAGTCGCAGTAAGCCCAACACTCACCTAGGGACGACCGCCTTAAGGAGGCACATGAGCAGCCATCACCGAGCCCAGTGGGAGCAACGGAACACACAAAGCCACACTCCAGCCTCTCACCGTCCAGCCTCGTCTTCTACTTCTCCTTCTCCTCTCTCCTCACAATTGTCCTCCACTCCACCTTCCATCACGCCAAGCTCACGTTTTTCTGCAAAAAGGCAGGCTTCCGTGGGCCTAATGTTCGAGCGTAAAAAAATGATGACGCCGGATATCCCTCTTGCCCAACGGTTGACGGCTGGCTTGTCAAAACTGATAGCCCGCCAACTACTGCCATATAAACTGGAGGACTCGGAGGCCTTTCGAAAATTTGTGGCCATTGGAACACCACAATGGAAGGTCCCAGGAAGGAAGTATTTCTCACAGAAGGGCATCCCAGAGCTATATGGCCATGTTCAGCAGCAAGTGAATGTATCTCTGGCACACAGTGTCAGTGCCAAGATACATCTGACCACAGACACGTGGTCTAGCAAACACGGGCAGGGAAGGTTTATCACTTTTACTGCCCATTGGGTGAACCTTCTGACAGCTGTCAAGCATGTAACCCGTGGCACCCGTGTAGATTTGGTTTTACCGCCACGGATTGCATGCAGGCCTGGCTCTTCTTCTCCTCCTCCTCCTACTCCATCCTCCTCCCTCTCCTCCTCGGCTGACTGCTCCTTTTCCGCTTCTAGAGTTTCTTCTGCTGCGCCGCCCAACCTCCCCAGAACCTATTCGACATGCCAGGTGAGACGTTGCCATGCCGTGCTGAGTCTGTTGTGCCTGGAAGCCAAGAGCCACACTGGCCCGGCACTCCTTTCAGCTTTGCGTTCACAGGCAGATCAGTGGCTAACACCACTCAATTTGACACTTGGTAAAGTGGTGTGTGACAACGGTACCAATCTGCTTAGCGCATTGAAACAGGGCAAAATTACGCACGTGCCATGCATGGCACGCGTCTTAAACTTGGTCGTGCAGCGATTCGTTGTCAAATACCCTGGGGTCCAGGACATCTTGCGGCAGGCAAGGAAAATCTCGGTCCATTTCAGAAGATCTTACATGGCCATGGCTCGCCTTGCTGACATTCAGCGGTGACACAATCTGCCAGTCAGACATCTTATTTGCGATTGCCCGACGCGATGGAACTCAACCTTCTATATGCTTGATAGGCTGCTCCAGCAGAAACGTGCAGTTAACGTCTACCTGTATGAACTCTGCGGCAGAACAGGTTCTGGGGAGCTGTTTTTTTTTTACCGCGCCAGTGGCTGCTCATGAGCGACGCATGCAGACTTCTGCGGCCATTTGAGGAGATCACCAAACTGGTCAGTCGCAGCCATGGCGCCATCAGTGACATGGTACATTATGCCTTCTTTATGGAGCATGCATTGCGTCGTGTCATTGATCAAGCTGTGGAGGAGCAGGAGCGGGAAGATGAGGAAGTCGCAATGCTGGATGAATTCCCAGGGAGGGCTACTCTGAGACAAGTGAACAGGAGTCTGAAGAGGAGTCAGAGGAGGATGGTGCCGGGGCGGATGAGGAGGAGCAAGAAGAGCATGCTTTAAACCTTTCTGGGATCCCTGTTGTTGTGCGTGGATGGGGAGAGGAGAATGAAGAGGACGACAATATCCTGGATGATGAGCAGGAGCCAGGCCACCACACCGCTTCCAGTTTAGTGCAAATGGGGGCCTTCATGCTGGTGGCAACGTACTTAGACCCCCGTACAAACACAAAATGGCGGAAATGTTACCGCCGTCACAGAGGGCTGTCAGAATGGAGCACTTCCAGGCCTTGCTTCGAGAAATGCTGCATTCTGCTTTTGCGTGCGCTGGCAGAGTAGCAATTCCCACTCCCAGAGAAGGAGTTGCGGGTACCAATCCAACAGCGCCTACAAGAAGAGGCCGGTTTGAAGATGTGTTGGTGACTTCTGATATGAGGTCATTCTTTCAGCCGACCCATCGACCGGTGTCATCCGGATCCAGCATCAGGGAACGCCTAGACCGTCAGGTGTCCGACTACATCGGGTTAACGGCCGATGTGGACGCTCTGAGGAGTGATGAACCCCTGGACTACTGGGTGGGCAGGCTTGACCTCTGGCCAGAGCTTGCCCAATTTGCAATGGAACTGTTGGCTTGTACCTTGTCCAGTGTCCTGTCCGAAAGAACGTTCAGCGCAGCAGGGGGGATCGTGACCGATAAGCGTACTCGCCTAGCTCACGACAGTGTTAACTACCTCACATTTCTAAAAATGAATGAGGCATGGATCTCGGAGGAATTCAACACATGTGACCAGTAGACCATGTATATATGTCTAGAAACAATTTTTTTATTCGAGCACACAGACCTTCTTTCTTCATTTGGCTCACTTCCTTGTCCAAAAAAAAGCACACCGTACTATATGCCCGTACCCTCCTGTTTGAAGAGGTTGAGCGGTGTCATATTTCTACTGGGGCTGCTTATTATGAGGGGCTCCCACCATCCCTGTGCTGCGCTGACTTCCTCCTGGGGCTGTACCTCTGCTGTGCATATTATGAGGGGCTCCCACTATCCCTGTGCTATGCTCATTATGAGGGGCTCCCACCATCCCTGTGCTATGCTCATTATGAGGGGCTCCCACCATCCCTGTGCTGTGCTGACTTCCTCCTGGGGCTGTACCTCTGCTGTGCATATTATGAGGGGCTCCCACCATCCCTGTGCTAATGCTCATTATGAGGGGCTCCCACCATCCCTGTGCTAATGCTCATTATGAGGGGCTCCCACCATCCCTGTGCTATGCTGACTTCCTCCTGGGTCTGCTTACAGTGCAGGTGTCAGTGCTGTATATCACGGTGCTGGTGTCAGTGCTGTATATCACGTGCTGGTGTCAGTGCTTTATGTCACGCTGCTGATGTCAGTGCTCTCTATCACAGTGCTGGTGTCAGATCACTATCACGGTGCAGGTGTCATTGCTGTATGTCACGCTGCTGATGTCAGTGCTCTCTATCACGGTGCTGGTGTCAGTGCTTTATGTCACGCTGCTGATGTCAGTTCTCTCTATCACGGTGCTGGTGTCAGTGCTCTCTATCACGGTGCTGGTGTCAGATCACTCTATCACGGTGCATGTGTCATTGCTGTATGTCACGCTGCTGATGTCAGTGCTCTCTAGCATGGTGCAGGTGTCATTGCTGTATGTCACGCTGCTGGTGATCATCTCCTGCACCCTCTTCTTTGCCTACCCTGACCTTCATGCGCTCCACAGTCCTGAATTGTCACAATTTCACATATAAAAAAAGAATGCTTGTAGTTGTCGATCCCAGATTCACCTCATACATGTGTTATGTCATTGGCCATGTGGTGGGACTATGTTTGCACAGCTAGTAATTATTTTGTGGCTGCAAATTTGACCTGTAGGTTTGCAAAGTTCGCCTCCCATTGAAGTCAAAGGGGGCCGTCGTGAACGTTACGGTTCGCGAACGATCAGCCGCGTTCGCGGTCCGCGTTTGCGAAACGTCCCGTCGGAAGTTCGTCCATCACTATAGGTGGATATAACTGTGTATTCTCCGGTCAGGGCACGCAGACAGCATGCACAATCTCCTACAGCTGAGTGCAAGCTCTATTTAAAAAGAGCACTATAGCTAGCTATATAGGTGGAAATAGCGGTGTATTCTGCGGTCAGGGCACGCAGACAACAACCACTACAGAAGAGCAAGAACGCAAAATTGACCGATAATGAACGGTGTATACTGTGTTGAAGGTATACAGAACACCCACTAACTCCTACAGACGCCAACACACTACACAAGACCGCCGCGCTGGCGGCCTTATATAGTGTGGGGCGTGTACTAAACAGCCTGAGCTATGATTGGCCACAGGCATTCTGCCTGTGGCCAATCATGGCTCTGCTCGCTGCCGATGCTGTGATTGGCCAAGCATGCGGGGTCACAGTGCATGCTTGGCCAATCATAAGCCAGCAATGCACTGCGATGGCGCAGTGGATTGTGGGCCGTGAGCGCCACACAAATTTGGCTCGAACGGCCCATAACGTTTGGTATTCGCCGAACAGGTGAACAGTCGATGTTCGAGTCGAACGTATGTTCGACTTGAACACGAAGCTCATCCCTAGTTGTTAATATAGTTCTACTTTAATGTAAGCTATTTAGTGGGAAATGAGCATGGCACGTTGTTTATTATGACTCTCCTTAACTTGCTGGTAGGATCAGATACACTTGGCTTGTTTGCAAACACTTTAATTTGTAAGACATGCACTTTGCCATGACAGAAAACTCGTTTGGGGGTTGCCAGATCCCATTATCATCAACCGCCTCAAGAAATACCCACATAGACATGGGGAGAGTATGTACACTCTGAATATTTTCGTAGTGGGCCCCGACCAAAAGGCAACACTGCTAACCGCATATACACCATGCTGCAGACAAGGTGATATGATTTCACCATATTATTAAAAAAATTATCAGCATCTCTGTATTTACTTCTTTCTCCTGTGTTTGCAAACTCTGATAGTATTGCTGGATAGCCAGTCGTGCCACTCTGTGCCTCAAGTATTCTCCACCGCAGGCTTTGTATGTTTACCCACTGAACCCTGTCCAAGTCTAAACCACCAGGTGTGGGAGTATAACTCTAGAATAATTTATATTTTAAAACATTTGAAGAAATAGAACACCAATAGAATAAGGACTCACCTATAAGGCCCTTCCTGATTTGCTTCACAGAAAATTAATATATAACATTTTAGGTAGAGTTTAACAATGACTCCTTGTGGACAAAAAGCCTTATTTGAAAAATCAACAAAACAAAGGCTTAAAGCTATTGTACATATTGATTATTAGAGGATGTGATTATGGGTGAGGTGTTACCATTTAGGACTCATGCACATGGGCGTATGAAAAAAAAAAAAAAAAGCTTTAATCGGCTGTCAAAAGTTGGCAGAAAAAAATGCCTCTAATGCTGTGTTTTTATGCACGTACAGTGCATCCGGAAAGTATTCACAGTGCTTTTTCTACATTTTGTTATGTTACAGTCTTATTCCAAAATGTATTAAATGAATTTTCCTCAAAATTCTACAAACAATATCCCATAGTGATATTGTGAAAGAAGTTTGTTTGAAATCTTCCCAAATTTATTAAAAATGAAAAACGAAAAAAATCACATGTACAGAAGTATTCATGACACTCAAAAATGAGCTCAGTTGCATCCTGTTTCCACTGGTCATCCTTGAGATGTTTCTACAACTTGATTAGAATCCACCTGTGCTAAATTCAGTGTATTGGACATGATTTGGAAAGGCACACATCTGTCTATATAAGGTTCCACAGTTAACAGTGCATGTCAGAGCACAAACCAAGCCATGAAGTCCAAGGAATTGTCTGTAGACCTCCGACACAGGATTGTATTAAGGCACAGATCTGGAATAGGGTACAGAAAATGTCTGCAGCATTGAAGGTCCCCACAGTGGCCTCCGTCATCCATAAATGGAAGGAGTTTGGAACCACCAGGACACTTCCTGGAGTGGGCTGCCTGGCCAAACTGAGCGATCAGGGAAGAAAGTCCTTAGGGAGGTGACCAAGAACCCGATGGTCACTCTGACAGAGCTACAGTATTTATTTGTGGAGAGAGGATAATCTTCCAGGAGAACAACCATTTCTGCAGCACTCCACTAATCAGGCCTGCATGGTAGAGTGGCCAGACAGAGGCACTCCTCAGTAAAAGACACATGACAGCCCACCTGGAGTTTGCCAAAAGGCACCTGAAAGACTCTCATGCCATGAGAAACAAAATTCTGTGGTCTGATGGTCTCTTTGGCCTGAATGGTAAACGTTGTGTCTCGAGGAAACCAGGCACCACTCATCGCCTGGCCAATATAATCCCTATAGTGAAGTATGGTGGTGGCAGCATCATGCTGTGGGGCTTTTTTCAGTGACAGGAACTGGGAGACTAGTCAGGATCAGGGGAAAGATGAATGCAGCAATGTACAGAGACATCCTTGATGAAAACCTGCTCCAGAGCGCTCTGGACAATGACCCTAAGCGGACAGCCAATGTATAAAAGGAGCGGTTACAGGACAACTCTGTGAATGTCCTTGAGTGGCCCAGCCAGAGCCCAGACTTGAACACAATTTAACATCTCTGGAGAGATCTAAAAATGTATGTGCACTGACGCTCCCCATCCATCCCTTATGGAGCTTGAGAAGTCCTGCAAAGAAGAATGGGAGAAACAAGCCAAGAGTAGGTGTGCCAAGCTTGTAGCATCATACAAAAAAAAAAATTTGAGGCTGTAATTGGTGCCAAAGGTGCTTCAACAAAGTGTTGAGCAAAGGCTATGAATATTTATATACATGTAATTTTTATTTTTTTTATTTTTGATAAATCTGCAAAGATTTCAAACAAACTTCTTTCAAATTGTAATTATGGGGTATTGTTTGTAGAATTTTGAGGAAAATAGTGAATTGAATCCATTTTAAAATAAGGCTGTAACATAACATAATATGAAAAAAGTGAAGCGCTGTGAATACTTTCCGGATGCGCTGTATACAAGCGTATTGTGTTTAGATGCATATGAAAAATAATTCTAAAATGTTATACTCATTCTAATGGCTAGAATATGAATTTATTCTAGCCACTAGAATAAATTTACATGCATAAGTACGCATTTACATGTGTACAGTCGTAAATTGAGGTGGAAAACTATTGTATGAAGGAAGGATCCCATGCGTGAAAATTAAAGTCTGTGGAAGCAGAAGAGTGTGAGTGTGGCCTGTCACAGTTAAGAAGAGGTTGAATTGACTATCATTTTATGCAGAGCAGAACACAGCGTCACTGCCCTCACAGCAGAGTATTCTGTCAAAGCATAATGGTGGTTATTTATGAAAGGCAAATCCACTTTGCGCTACAAGTGCAAAGTGCACTTGGAAGTGCAGTCGCTGTAAATCTGGGGGGTAGATCTGAAATGAGGGGAAGTCATGCTGATTTTATCATCCAATCATGTGCAAGCTAAAATGCTTAGGTTTTTTTCCCCCTTACATGTCCCCCTCAGATCTACAGTGACTGCACTTCCAAGTGCACTTTCAGTGCAATTTCAAGTGTAGTTTGCACTTGTATTGCAAAGTCGATTTGCCTTTTGTAAATATCCCCCATTGTGTGTCTTACAAATTAAAGTGTTTGCTAGCAAGCCAAGTGTATCTGATCCTACCCGTAAGTTAAGGTGATGTTAAGCTGCAAGAACAAATAGTACAGCAGTGCAAAAACACTATACATTAATTGTAAAGTATTTAACCACCTGAGATCCGCGCTATAGCCAAATTACGGCTACAGCACGGACCTGCATTGCCGGGACTATGTCTATTGACGTCATCCCGTGCACGAGCGGCCCGCGGGCCCCCTGAAGGGCGCGTGCGGTGCGCTTTGTGATTAGCGAGTCTACGAGACTTGCTGGATCACAGAACGGAGTAAGGGGTCAATCCCGACCCGTTACCACGTGATCAGCTGTCAGCCAATGACAGCTGATCATGTGACGTCAACACAGCCGGTAAATCGGCTATTTTTTCTCCTCCTGCTGACAGCGTGAGGAGAAAAAAAAAAGCCAATCACCGGCGGCAGTGAGAGGGACATCAGTCCCGATGACTGCAAGCTGCCGCCAGCTCCTCAGTGCCCACCTGTGCCCACTACAAGTGCCACCTAGCAGTAGGCAACAGTGCCAACTACCAGTGTCCACCAGCACCACCTATCAGTGCCCACAGGGCCACCTGTCAGTGCCCACAGTGCCCTTTGTCAGTGGCCACAGTGCCACCTGTCAGTGCCCACAATCAGTGCCTGAACAGTGCTGCACATCAGTGCCCATCAGTGTCACCTACCACTGTCCATCAGTGCCATCTATCAGTGCCCATCAGTGCCACCCACCCGTGCCACTCATCAGGGCCCATCAGTGCCATCTTATCAGTGGCCATCAGTACCACCTTATCTGTGCCCATCAGTACTGACTTATCTGTTCCCATCTGTGCCTATCAGTGCCGCCTTAACAGTGCCTATTAGTGCAGCCTATCAGTGCCCACCAGTGCCGCTTCATCAGCGTATATCAATGAAGCAGAAAAATTACCTGTTTGCAAAATTTTATACCAAACTATTAAACATGATTTTTTTTCCTTCAAAATTTTCCATCTTTTTTTGTTTGTTTAGCAAAAAATAAAAACCCCAGCTGTGATTAAATACCACCAAAAGAAATCTCTATTTGCGATTGTGAAAAATTATAAAAATTTAATTTGGGTACAGTGTTGTATGACCACGCAATTGTTATTCAAAGTGTGTCAGCACTAAAAGCTGAAAATTGGCCTGGGCAGGAGGGGGGTTTAAGTGCCCAGTAAGAAAGTGGTTAAACATGATATAGATCTTCTTAAAGCCTTATTGAAGCAATAATTCAAGTTTTGTTACACAAACTTCCGTATAATACTAGAGCTGACATTTTAATAATGGACATATTAAATAGTTTAGGTACCTGAATAGCTGTCCTGGATTCAGATACATCAGCAGGAGGGGGCATGGCATTCTGGGTATATTTCCCAGGTAGAAAAATAATTTTTCCACCACCTAATAAGCAAGAATGTGTGAATTGGACGCAAAGCCCAACAACAACAGGATCTGGTGGAGGTTTTGCACTCCTGTGACCCGTTTTCAGCAGACAGCAGGCTGAACCCACTGTCAGCTGACATCACAGAGCCGCTCCAGGCTTGGTAAAGATCGTGAAAGGTCGTCCACATGCCTGGACTGGTGTCCCATCATATAAGGTCTCCCATCAGATAGTGTCTGCCGTGTACTGCAGTACACAGCAACACAGTTTCCGAAAATAGCCGAGGATGAACGGCGCCTGCGCCGTGAGTCCAGGTTCTAGCCCCACCATCCAAGTGGACATAGAGTAGGAATAAAAAAGAGCCGAGCGCAGCGAGGCCGAGCCCGAAGTGTGGCGAGTGAAGCTCGTCCCCGAGGGGCGTCTAATTTTCACAACCCTATGTCCGCTTGGATGGTGGGGCTACCACCTACACTCACGGCGCAGGCGTCGTTCATCTTCGGAGATCTTCCGAAGCTTCTTCTGCCCCGTACTGCGCATGCGCAGTACGGGGCGGACGCTATATGATGGCAGGACACTATCTGCCAGAACACCGGCACTTGACTCAGCCTCTCAGCGAGCCTGTATAATTGTGGATGGTGATGCCAAGCATGTATAACAAGGCGCTTTGTAATGCTGCATTTTTCTATTTAAACCACCAGATGGGGTGCTACTACACATGATCGACACCTCTCTGAGACTGCACATATACTAAACACATTTACCAATTAAATCCTCACATTTCACTTACTATATGAACTGCATGGGTTCTGTGACTGAATAATAAAACAGTGACTCTACAACTACATAACCTGGTTAATATTAAAGTGTTAGTAATTTAAGGATACTTTAGGAAAGATTTGGAGGAGGTTATAACTGACCATAAAATAAACCTGGTAAATTACATTTCTAGTTGCCAATGCAAAGTAAAAACTCAGATATCTCTTGACTTCTCTGTGACATAGAAAGGGCTGAAAAATAGTTGGGCAACTAACAAGATCAGAATCTTTTGCTTTTGCCCACAAGGCTGCTATGGGACCTGTTGTAGGAGCAAGATCCAGAAAAAACAGCAATGTTTCCAGTATGTAGGGCTGAAGTCAGACTCTAGGATTTAAAGCGGAATTCCACCCAAAATTGTTTGTGCCCCCCCCTCCGGTGCCACATTTGCAACCTTTCAGGGGGGAGGGGGGGAACGAGGACCTGTTTTTGATGGGTCCCCTTCCCCACTGCTTGGAGGCGGGAGCCACGGTGCCATCTCTCGGAAGTTTGGCCCCCTCCTCCTTCCTCCACTGCCAAGCCAATTAGATAGCGCAGCACGCTTCACGCACGCGCAGTAGGGAACTGGCTGTGAAGCTGAAAGGCTTCACTGCTGGGTTCCCTTAGCGGCAATGGCGAAGATCTTCTGCGGCGCTGACATTGTGGGCTCCCTGGACAGGTAAGTGTCCATATATAATAAGTCAGCAGAATTATGAATTATAATATACTAAATAACTATAAATAATTATACCAAATATTAATATAATAATAAAAAATATTCCATAATGTAATCAAATCAAAAACACTGAAATTTGCTCAGTTGTAGAATTGTCGCTGTCATTACTTTCAGTGTTTGATGACGGATCTCCCCACAAATCACTATCTCTCAATTCTGCAAGTGATTCTAATTTATTATCGCTGTTTTCTAGCTGGTCTAAAACCACTTTTGATGCAAAGGGACAGTTTTGGTTTCTATGTACAATCTCCAGTTTCCAGGCAGAAAGAACAGTATTTGTAATATAAAACGACATGCAGGGCACTGAACCGACCACTAGGGGCAAAAGGGATGTGAAATAATTTCATACAGCAATGTAATCTGTAGGATTACAGTGTACTGTATGTATTGTGTAGGGATGAGCTTGTGTAGGAATTGGCTCATGATTGGCCAAGCATGCACTGCGACCCCTCATGCTTGGCCAATCACAGCGCCGGCAGCGAGAAGAGCCATGATTTATTATGTAAATTCTGTATCTTCCTTTAGGAATACATTCAGGAGTAGGGATGAGCTTCGTGTTCGAGTCGAACATACGTTCGACTCTAACATCGGCTGTTTGTCCGTTCGGCGAATACCGAACGTTATGGGCCGTTCGCGCCAAATTCGTGTGGCGCTCACGGCCCACAATGCACTGCGCCATCGCAGTGCATTGCTGGCTCATGATTGGCCAATCCCAGCGCTGGCAGCAAGGAGAGCCATGATTGGCCACAGGCAGGATGCCTGTGGCCAATCATAGCTCAGGCTGTATAGTACACGCCCCACACTATATAAGGCCGCCAGCGCGGCGGCCTTGTGTAGTGTGTTGGCGTCTGAAGCAGTTAGTGGGTGTTCTGTGTACCTTCAACACAGTATACACCGATCGTTATCGGCCGATTTTTCGATCTTGCTCTTGTGTAGTGGTCGTTGTCTGCGTGCCCTGATCGCAGTGTACACCGCTATATTCACCTATATAGCTAGCGATATATCTATCTTTTATAAATAGAGCTTGCAGTCAGTGTTAGGAGCTTGCGCATGCTGTCTGCGTGCTCTGTACCCAGTACACACCACTATATCCACCTACATAGCTCTTCTCTATTTGAGCCATCTGCCATCTGAAGCTGTTATTGGAAGTTGTGTGTGCCTCCAGTACATTATACCCCTTTATCTACCCTTTATTGCTGGTGTTCTATAATAAAGGCATCTGCAGGAGTTAGTGGGTGTTGTGTGCCTCCAGCACAATATACACTACCCAATTGCTGTTTTACCCAACTCCCTTCAGGCCAATACCATGTCTGGAAGGCCAGGAAGGAGAGGCAGACAGGCTCTGTGTCTAGAGACAACAGCGCTGGTCGTGGAAGCGGTGCATCGTCATCATCAGCACGTGGCAGCTGGACATGTTGAGCCGCAACATGCCAACGACTTGGTAGAGTGGATGACCAAGTCCTCTTCATCCTCCTCATCCTCTCTCACCCAGTCTCAGGGTACTAGCAAAGCAGCTGCCAACGCATCGTCTTCCCTCGTCTCAATGTCATCATCAGTGACTCCTTCCCTAGATCCACCACGTCCTCCTGAGGAGTCCACTAAACTCTTTGAGCACAGTGTTGGGTACATGCTCCAGGAGGATGCCCAGTGTTTTGTAGGCTCTGATGATGATACTCAGCTAGAGGAAGACAGTAGCGTGAATGCAGAGAGAGGGGATGCTCAAGAAGGACAGCAATCTGGCAGTCATGTTCCACAAGCTGCAGCATACTGCCAGGTTTGCTAAAGCGATGAAGAGGGAGGGGATGATGAGGGCACTGACTCCACGTGGGTGCCTGGTAGGAGAGAGGAGGAGGAGGTACATGTCCGACGAGGCAGGATGCCCTCCGGGGGCCAGCTTAGGGGCAGCACACCGACTGAATCACACCGCAGAGCTCAGCTTGTGCAGGGCGCTGCCTCTGCACGTTATTCTAAAAGTTCTTCGGTGTGGGCCTTTTTTGAGAGTGCATCAGATTGCACCGCTGCTATTTGCAACATATGTCTCAAGCGTATCTCGCGTGGCCAAAACATCAGCCGCTTGGGCACCACATGCTTGACCAGACATATGTTGACCTGCCATGCAGCTCATTGGCAAGCGTACCCACACCAAAGAACAAAGCGGACCTCTCCTTGCTCCTCATCAGCTGGCATCTCCAACCCCACTAGACCTTCAGTCCTCTCTGAAACCTGCTCTGAGAGGAATGAAGGTGTAGAATTAGGTATGTCACAGCCAAGTGCTTCCGGGCACTCTGCTAGCAGTACACCCACGTCCGATTATAGCAGGCAAATGTCCCTGCCCCAGCTGCTGGACCGGTGAAAGAAGTTCACTCCCAGCCATCCACATGCCCAGCGGTTGAATGCTAGCTTGGCTAAATTGCTAGCACTTCAACTGCTGCCTTTTCAGTTGGTAGACTCGGCCCCCGGAGTTTGTACAATGTGCGGTTCCTCAGTGGCAGGTCCCCAAACGCCACTTTTTCTCACGGAAGGCGATTCCGGCTCTCTATCGGCATGTCGAAGGCAATGTCCTTGCCTCGCTGGACAGGGCGGTCAGCGGTAAGGTGCATATTACCGCTGACTCATGGTCCAGCAGGCATGGACAGGGACGTTACCTGTCTTTCACGGCCCATTGGGTCACTCTTCTGGCAGCTGAGAAGGATGCAGGACAAGGTGCAGTAGTGTTGGAGGTTGTTCCGCCACCACGCCTCCAAAATGCTACTATTGGTTGTGACACACCTCTCTCCTCCACCCCCTCCTCTTCTTCTTCCTCCATGGCCTCTTCCAGTGCTCTGTCCTCAGAACCAGCAGTGCTCCGTAGGCGTTCCAGGGGCTACGCAAGTATGCAGGCAAAACGATGCCATGCCATGTTTGCGCTGGTTTGTTTGGGGGACAGGAGCCACACTGGGGCGGATGTTTTGTCAGCTCTGCAGGGGCAGGCCGAGAGGTGGTTGACGCCATGCCAGCTTAAGCCAGGAATGGTGGTTTGCGACAATGGCACCAACCTCCTCTCCGCCCTCCGACAGGGACAACTGACCCATGTGCCCTGTGTAGCTCACATCCTTAACCTGGTGGTGCAGCGGTTCGTGGGCAGGTACCCGGGCTTACAGGATGTCCTGAAGCAGGCCAGCAAAGTCTGTGTGCATTTCCGCCGATCATTTAATGCCTGTGCTCGGCTGGCTGAGCTCCAAAAAGGAGTTGAACCTGCCCAAGAACCGCCTTATATGTGACATGCCCACCAGGTGGAGCTCAACGTTGGCCATGCTGCAGCGGCTGCACACGCAGCAGAAGGCCATCAATGAGTACCTGTGCGACTACGGCACCAGGACAGGGTCAGGGGAGCTCGGTTTTTTCTCACCACGCCAGTGGGGCATGATCAGGGATGCATGCACTGTCCTGTCACCGTTTGAGGAGGCCACAAGGATGGTGAGCAGTGACAGTGCATGCATCAGTGACACTGTACCTCTTGGAGCATACGCTGCGTGGAATAATGGACAGGGCACTTGAGGCAGAACAGAGGCAGGAAGAGGACTTCCTTGCCTCTCAAGGCCCCCTTTATCCAGACAGTGTTCCTGCTGTGCCACCCATCACACAGGAAGAGGATGAGGAGGAGGAAGAAGAGGAGGAGGATGATGATTGTGTCAGCATGGAGGTGGAGGCTGGCACTTAGCATCAGCAGCAGTCTTGTAGGGATGATTTACAGTCCCAAGAAACCCGTGGACTTGTACGTGGCTGGGAGGAGGTAGCTGCGGATCATGTTGTCCTTAGTGACCCAGAGGACTCCGGACCGAATGCCTCAGCTAACCTACGCTGCATGGCCTCCCTGATCCTGCAAAGCCTGCGGAAGGATCCTCGTATTCTTCGGATCAAAGAGAGGGACCATTACTGGCTGGCCACTCTCCTTGATCCACGGTACAAGGGTAAGGTTGCCGACCTTATCTTGCCATCGCAGAGGGAGCAGAGGATGAGACATCTCCGGGAGTCCTTGCAGAAAGGTCTGTGCAACGCGTTCCCAGAGACTGGGAGGTTACAAACTCCTGGTCCTGGACAACGTGTTGCTGAGGCATCGGCCAGAAGGAGCGGTGGAGAAGGTAGCCGTCTGACCAATGCATTCAGACAATTTAGTCCGCAGCCCCAAGGTATGATCGGTTCCAGCAACCATCACCAGCGTCTGATTTACATGGTGCAGGAATACCTAGGGGCAAGGTCAGACTTGGACACCTTTCCCACCGAAAATCCTCTGGCTTACTGGGTCTTGAGGATGGATCACTGGCCAGAGCTTGCACAGTATGCAATTGAGCTACTGGCCTGTCCTGCATCCAGCGTTTTTTCGGAACGCACCTTCAGTGCTGCTGGTGGCTTTGTTACCGATCACAGGGTGCACCTGTCCACCGACTCAGTTGATCGACTGACCTTCATCAAGATGAATCAGTCTTAGATAACCCACAGCTACCAAGCACCTGAAGCTGATGTAACCGAATAATTTTTTTTGAAATATCACATCCCTTCAAGACTGCCTATGCTGATGCTGAGTGACTGTCCTGTTATGTTGATTGTCTATCCTCTTCCTCCTCCACTGATATGTTGGAAGAACATTTCTGGTTCTGGGTGATGCCATCAGCCCAATTTTTCTGCCCCCGTTTAACAGGGGCGTTTAATTACAATTTTTGATGCAATGCTTTGCAGCAGGGCTAATTCCTGCAATAAAACTAGAGTATATGGGAGAGGTTGCAGTGTCGTGGCACCAGCACCAGTGCCTAAGGCCCAATTTTTCTGCCCCTGTTTAACAGGGACATGTAATTACAATTCTTGATATAATATTTCACAGGAGGGCCCGTTCCTGTGCCCACCCAGAGTAACTGTGAGGACTTATAGTGTTGTGGCACCAGCACCACAACCACCAAAGGTCAATTTTTCTACCACTGTTCAACAATGGCATGCAATTACAATTCTTGATATAATCGTTCACAGCAGGGCGCTCCAGCGCCCACCAAGAGTCACTTTGAGGGCTTACAATGTTGTGGCAAAACCAACACCTTGTTCCGCCATTTCTGCAGAGCATATACGGCAGGCCCCTACTTTCAAACATCCAACTTACAAACATCTCCTACTTGCAAACGGAAGGAGACAACAGCAAGTGAGATGAAAAAAGATGGACGACAAAACAAATTATACAGGGGTGATAACCCTTCCCTATGTTTTCCAAAAAGCTTAAAAATAGTTTTTTTTGACTGGAGCTACACTTTAAAAATGTACCAGTTGAAAATTACAAACAGATTCAACTTAACACAACAAACCTACACAGTCCCTGTCTTGTTTGCACCGCCTGTATACTGCTGTTCTGAGTATATAGGGCCTGGGGGGCCACACGCATTTCCTTTTTTTAATATGGGTACGGGGTTCCCCTTAATATACGTACAAGACCCAAAGGGGCTGGTAATGGGCAGGGAGGGCTACCCATGCCATTTTTCTCAATGATTTTCAACCATATTGCAGGAACCAGATATAACATTAAAACTGCAAGCAGTTTTAAATGATGTTATTTCCGTTTATTGTCATTTTGTGCAGGGACTGTTCTAAACACGGGAAACACGTGGCACTTCACAGGCATACTACAGACACCCCCCAGACACGATATTTAAAAGGAATATTTCACTTTTTTTTCACTTTAATCGTCATTAAAATCAGTGCTCCCACCAAAAATGGCCATTTTTAAAAACATTTTAGGCATTGACCCATGTCCCCTGGGGCAGGAGCCAGGTCCCCAAACCCTTTTTAGGACAGCATCTTGCATATTAGCCATTAAAATTAGCACTTTTAAATTTCGAACGTTCGAGTCCCATAGACTTCAATGGGGTTCTAAAGTTCATACGAATTTGGGGTCCGTTCGAAAGTTCTGGTGCGAACCAAACCGGGGGGTGTTCGGCTCATCCCTAGTATTGTGCTCGTTTCACTTTTTGAATTTGGTGCCGTTCTCCGTCCCCGTGCGTTGCAACGCTCACAGAGAACGAAGCCTGGCTCCGTGATGAATCGAGCGGAGGACGAGCTGCTCATACTGCAGGGAGACATCGCAGGATCCAGTGGACAAGGTAAGTAAACTCTTCCTGGATCCTGCAATGTGAAATGGCTTGGGGCTACAGCTTTTGGTTCTGAAATTCCACCCTGAGCCAGACTGGGGAATACTGCCAGGGAAGTTAAAGCCAAAGTTAACCCTTATGCTGCTAACATTAGTAAATAAATAGGAAAGTATGTGGGCAGTGCTTAATGCCTAAGCTCTAGAGATGTACACAATGTAAAAATATGTTTTGTTTTGGATTTGTTCGTTTAAATTAATAATTTTGTTTTGTCATATTCGTTGTGTTACAACAATTCTTTTTTTTTTTTATTTGTTTCATTATTTTTTAATCAAATTGGAAAATGGATTTGAATTTGAAATAGGAATATATTGCAATAAATACAGCAAGGAATAAAAGTGAAATAAGATGATTATTCCTACTTCGGCTGCTTTTACACTGCTCCGTTGCTCCGGTAAAAGCGCATATGCGTATGTTCCACAGGATTTAATGGTCGTACGTTTTTCATATGCCTTTTTCCCGCAAAAACAGAAGATAAACTGATCACTCTAAAAAGCAACCTTAGGCTGTTTTATAGAATAGAACAGAAAATAAAAAGAACAGAATACAATAAAGCTGAATTATAATCAAATAAATGAAAATTATAAAAGGATTATTAGAATAAAAAAGAAAAGAAAATATTCTATTAATTTTTTTTCTATTCTATTCTTTTCTATTCTGTTGTATTCTATTTTATTATTTTCTATCCCTTTATTTTATATTCTATTCTATTTTTTTCTAATCTATTCTAATTTTATCTACTTTGTTCTATTCTGTTTTATGCTATTCTATTTTATTCTATTCTGTTTTATGCTATTCTATTCTATTCTGTTCTATTCTATGCTATTATAGTCCTTTATTTTCTATTCTGATCTTTTCAATTCTATTATTTTATTTTCTATTCTATTATTATCTATTCTTTTACAAAAGGTTTTATTTGAAAAAATTATTGGATCAGACAGATTATGTAAACAATGAGATGGTTACAAAGTCCCAACAAAAGGATGAAACACGATAAATTGTATAACTTCCATGGTCAACTTATCACTATAGCTTAAAGTCCCTGGTTCAAGAGTCTCGAGGTTACGGATTATGTTATGTGATGAACTAAAGCAGAGACATCTGGCATAATGTTAGAAATTGCGAAACATTTAAACATGTTAACAGTGGACGTCCATACATGTAAGCATACGGTAAATTGTTAAAAGGATAGGATCACTGTAACCATCCAGCTCAAACCATGTCCTTCAACCTAGTGGGCGTTAAAAGTGAACACACACAAAAGGAAAAACTGGAGGGAAAACTAAGAAATAGAAATAAAAAGAGGAAAGAGAACCAAAAGAAAGAGAAGAGGAGTCCTACGTGGTGTGTGCTGGAGCGTCACTAAATTAAGGGAAGCTTATTATCAAATCTGGAAGGTTGGATACATGCAATCCACAGTTGCCAGACCCTAAAAAATATATTATGTGTATCAGAGGTTAATGCGGTCAGCTTCTCATTCACCATGATATCGCTCATACGATTCTTGGCCGCTTCAAAGCTGAGTAGAGGAGTTTTCCAAGCCCTCACTATTGTCAAATTAGTTACAGTAAAAAGATGCAAGGCCAATTGGCATTCTGCATAAAGCAATTCTACAACTGGCTTATAAAGAAGGACCTCGTAAAAGGTCCCTTTTGATGTTGCCGTGGAATATGTTTTATAGAGAAGGGTATATACCCTAACCCATAGTCTGTATACCTTAGGACAGGCATGTCCAAAGTCCGGCCCGCGGGCCAATTGCGGCCCACGGTTCGGTTTTGAACGGCCCGCCTGGTCTTTCTCAATTTAGTGTGCCGCGGGATCAGGGCTGTCAGATGAGCCAATCCCCGGCACTGTGAGAAGCTCCGTGAGCTTCAAAAGTGAAAGTAAAGTGCAGAGGATTGTGCTATGCTCTCTGCTTTCCCCTACAGTGCAGTACCCGGCTGAATGAGGAAGCTGCAAAGGTACTGTACTATGCTACAAGCTAAATTAGTGTGAAAAAGGGCTTTATTCATGTGTGTGTGTGTGCACATGTGTCTGTGTGTGTGTGTGTGTGTGTGTGTGTGTGCACATGTGTCTGTATATGTGTGTGTGTGTGTGTGTGCACATGTGTCTGTATATGTCTGTATGTGCGCGCACATGTGTCTGTATGTATGTGTGTGCGCGCACATGTGTCTGTATGTATGTATGTGTGTGCGCGCACATGTGTCTGTATGTATGTATGTGTGTGCGCGCACATGTGTCTGTATGTATGTATGTGTGTGCGCGCACATGTGTCTGTATGTATGTATGTATGTGTGTGCGCGCACATGTGTCTGTATGTATGTATGTGTGTGCGCGCACATGTGTCTGTATGTATGTATGTGTGTGCGCGCACATGTGTCTGTATGTATGTATGTGTGTGCGCGCACATGTGTCTGTATGTATGTATGTGTGTGCGCGCACATGTGTCTGTATGTATGTGTGTGCGCGCACATGTGTCTGTATGTATGTGTGTGTGCACATGTGTCTGTATGTATGTGTGTGTGTGCACATGTGTCTGTATGTATGTGTGTGTGTGTGCACATGTGTCTGTACGTGTGTGCATTTATGTCTGTATGTATGTGTGTGTGCACATGTGTCTGTATGTATGTCTGTGTGTGTGCGCATGTATGTGTGTGCACATGTGTCTGTATATCTGTATGTGTGTGCATGCATGTCTGTATATCTGTAGGTTTGTGCATGTATGTCTGTATCTGTGTGTGCACATGTGTCTGTATGTATGTCTGTATGTATGTATGTGTGTGTGTGTGCACATGTGTCTGTATATCTGTATGTGTGTGCATGTATGTCTGTTTATCTGTAGGTTTGTGCATGTATGTCTGTATCTGTGTGTGCACATGTGTCTGTCTGTATGTATGTATGTGTGTGCGCGCGCATGTGTCTGTATGTATGTCTGTATGTGTGTGTGCACATATGTATGTCTGTATGTATGTGTATGCATGTGTCTGTATGTGTGTGCGGCGTGCATTTGTCTGCAAGTGTGTGCATGTATCTGTGTGTATGTTACGTTTAATCCGGACCCCCCCCCATTCTCATACCATCAAAACTGCTTTTGTAGGGCTTGTGTGTGATATTAGCCAGGACTGCTGCTCCTCTGAAAAGCAATCCATGCACAGAACTCTTTTCAGAGGCATTTGAATGGCGGTAAAGAGGCATTTTGTTGCCTCCTCACCATCTGTTTTAAGCCCATAAATGCAACATCTGTGTGGCTGCGTACTGTGTGTAGGGCAGCCCATTAATTTCAATGGACTTCCCTACTCACAAATGCAGGGAAAGAAGTTCCCGAGTTTTTTTTTTTTTTTTAATTGCACTGCACCAAAAGCACCCTACATTTTCCAATGTGTGGGGTACCATTAAGAATTAACGGTACCCCCTAAAGTGCAGAGCATTCGTCTGTGTGTTGGGAACGAGCGCGACAAAGGCAAGAGAATTCTTGTTGGGCCGTGTATTAGCGCTCGGATGGACACACTCAGACCGAATTTTCAATGGTTCAAAGAATGTCAGGCAAAATGGTCGGCCCTCACACATGTTCACTTCATCAAATCTGGCCCTCTTTGAAAAAAGTTTGGACACCCCTGCCTTAGGACAAGACCACCAAATATGTGCAATAGTGCCTTCGTGAGAACATCCCTGGAAGCAAAGAGGGGAATAAGATGGAATATATTGTGGCAGCTTAGCCAGCATATAGTACCATCTCTACAATACTTTGTAAGCATTTTCCAATATTAGGACATTCTTAAAGCTTTTAGGCTGGGTTCACACTGCTGCGGGGGGAGATCCGGATGTGATTCGCACCGCAAATCACATCCGATCTCCGTAGCGATGCGAGATCAGCCATACAGATAGTATGGCTGAATTCGCATCGCTCCCGCAGCAAACTCGCACGGGACCCTTTTTTTGGTCCGCAACAGAATCGGATCGCATGGGTGTTCACACCATGCGATCCGATTCCTGTGCGAGTCGGCAGATCGCACTGCGATATGCGGACGGATCTGGGGGTGTCATTAACATATCATTGACACTCCCAGCCATCCGCATAGGGCAGTGTGAACTGCCGGCGGGAGGTGTGCGATGCGGGAAAACGCAGCGGATTCGCGGCGTTCCCGCATCGCAGCGGTGTGAACCCAGCCTTAGAGAGAGCTATTGTCATGATCTGGATCTAACTTTTCCCTACTTCCTTCTCCCATTGCAAATGATAGGAGAGCACTGGGGGTCTCTTAGCCCCTGTACACACGGTCGGAGATTTCCACAACCAAATCCGTCGGATCTTGTCCGAAACTGTTGCATACACACGGTCGGACAAAGTTGGTGAAAAATCCGATCTTTCAGAACGTGATGACGTAATTTCGTTACGAGGGGACTACATTCAGGCTAGTAGCCAATAGCTTTGATGTAGGAATTTGATTTGAGCATGCGTGGCACTTGGTCCAATCAAAATTCTCTACACATGATCGGAGTATGTCCGATCGGCCCAGTTGGTCGGGAAATATTTCCAACATGTTGGAAAATTGGGTCCGACGGATATTCCGACGGAATCAGTCCGATGCATACCACACACAGTCGGATTATCCGACGACACGGTCCGATAGGACACATTCCGACGGATTCGCCGACTGTGTGTACAAGGGCTTAGAGGAGATGATTGATGAGTACAGTAATATTAGGACCAGGGAAGGAGGATGGGCTCTACAAAGGCTTTCAAAACAGGGTAAATGTGTATGGAGTAGGTCAGGATTTTATTAGTTGCTGGAGAAAGTGCCAAAGTTGTAGATAACTATAATGTTCACAGAGAGGAATATCATGAGAGGATCTAAGAGCCTCAAATGTCATGATTCTCATGGGGGTGAACAAAGAATGGATATCAACAAATCCATTATCTATTTACCAGGAAAACTACTTAGGGTTTTCACAGCTGAGTGGAAATAACGAGCAATATATCATTTTTATACCTTACTGTATTTATTGCAATATTTGTGCATTTTGAATTAAAATTTATTTTCAAATTCGAATTTGCATAATTTATTTTGGATTCATTGAAATTGAAATTCGGATACAACCAATGCTCCGAATAACTAAAATTTCGTCTGAATTTCAATTGTAACAAGACGAATCACACATGTCTACTAAGCACTAGGCAGGAGTTTGTGGTCATGGGAAATCAACATTAAGGTACAACTTCAGATTTAGAGGCGGGCAGCAATTTACACAGTTAACTCCTTGTAATCTGTGGCTGACTTCTTTACACTGTTGATACTTGAACACTTCAGACACACACTTTGTTAGAGAACACCACTTTCCCAGGTATGCATCACTTAGGGCCCAATACCAAAGAGCTTGAACCGGTCTCTACCAATCAACCAATACCGTCACCTCTCTCCCAGTGATTACCAGTGAACCAGTCCTGCTATTGGATACAGGAAATGCTCTCTCTATTCTCTGTGCTTGCTCTCATTTCCTGGGGCCACTCTAGCCTCTTTCTCCCATGACTCCAGGCTGGGTCCTAGGCACTCGGTGCCATGGGTGCGGTCCCAGAGTGGGGAACCGGCCGCTAGCAAAGGTGTCAAGCACATAACCCTCTTCACTACCAGAGTTACCGTCACCTTTACCATGTCACCTGTCTCCTGGCTGATTGGCTGCTTTGCATCTGACACAGACACTGTAGTTATTAGCAACGACATTCCAGTTTCATCTGGGTAGTACTTTGTATGTTAGATACATATACTTTATCTTCTCTAACTCAGTCACCTTTGTAAGTCCTGTTTTTGTGATACACTGTGCATTAGGGTGTTTCATTTTTCCAAAGATGTGATTTTCATATGAATTTGCTTACGCCCTGAGTCTCAGTGATGTAAAAGATATATATGGCAAATTTCAAAAAGATTGGATAATATTTAGGGGTTGCACACATTGATCACTTTAATCAAAGCAAAGTCTGTGGGCTTCCCTTGATAAGAAGTCATATACAACATGAATACAGTATAACTGATGTTGCCCACCTTATTTGTAGCTACCCAGCCACCCAATTACACCCTCCAACTTTCCCATTAAAGAGACCACACTTTTAACTTGGAGTAATTAGTGGAAGTAGCAGCCTCTTTATTAAGGCTGCTTTCACACTGGGGCGGTATTCAGGCGTTACAGCGCTAAAAATAGCGCCTGTGTAACGCCTGAAAAAAAACGGCCCCTTTAACTCCAGTGTGAAAGCCGGAGGGCTTTCACACTGGAGCGATGCGCTGGCAGGACGGTGAAAAAAGTCCTGCTAGCCGCATCTTTGCAGCGGTGAAGGAGCGGTGTATTCACCGCTCCTATACCGCTCCTACCCATTGAAATCAATGGGACACCGCGGCAATACCGCCGGCAAAGCGCCGCTGCAGCGGCGCTTTGCGAGCGGGTTTAACCCCTTTTCGGACGCTAGCGGGGGTTAAAACCACCCCGCTAGCGCCCGCACACCGCCGCTAAAACGACGGTAAAGCGCCGCTAAAAATAGTGGCGCTTTACCGCCGACGCTGCTCCCGCCCCAGTGTGAAAGCAGCCTAATTAAAACATATAATAAACATATCAAACCAACAATGAACTTATCAGTTAACTGAATAGACTGGAAAACGCGTTGGTCTTCGGCAGGGCCTTCCCTCTCCCCACCCCATTAATATACCAATCAACCGGCACTGCAATCGTATTAACTGTACCAGGCCTAAAGCTGATATGCTAGCTCAGAGGGCACCAACTCTTTGACCACAGTGCCCCCCATTCACCATCTTCCATATAACCCTTGTTATATGGCTTCAGCAATGAGCCCATCTCTCCAATGGGTCCCGCATCAACTTCTGTGGGGAGGGGTTATCTTCCTTTACCTGCACCGACCAACATCCGCCACAGCAAGCAAGGATAAAACCTTAACCTTGCGCGCACCTCCATACCCTCAAAGCTCGTTCGATCCCCCCCTGGAGACCTAAGGACCACAGATCAATCCCCACGTCGTTCAGGTGAACCCCATCTGCCCGTAGGTACCTCCATGTGTCCACCTCCAGCTCTACATGTCTCACAGCCAGCCCCCCATTGCGAACTACAAAACGGCTGACGTCCTGGTTCACCTTCCTCCTAGCCTTGTTGACCTTATCTACGGACCTGGTGACCATGTCTGACCACACTATGATCATCCCAGGAAAAGCCGCCCTAAGGCGTAGGAAATCGTATTTTATGTCCCGGGTAATGTCCAATTTGGTGCGCAAGCCCAAATCATTGCCCCCTAAATGTAAGACCAAGACGTCCGGGGGCCGATCAAAACCCGCGAACCGATGCACCTCCCGGACCATCCTGCTCCAAAGCATGCCCGGGAAACCGAACCACTTCAGGTAAGCCTCCCGCCTGGAAATGCCCAGTTGCCGACCATCCGGCCGGACATCACCCCTCCTAGCTCCCCAGCACACATACGAGTGACCCATAATCCAGACCAACCCTGGTGGACCATCTGAAAGAAAGAAAGAAAAAAAAAAAAAAAAAGAAAAACCAAATAACCTTCACAGTGCAAGTATGAACACAAACCCATGCCGACATCCCCCCAGAGCTACCCAACTACACACATAACAGCTCCGGTCGCACATAGGACCGAAAACCTCCACGATTCCCACCGGCCGATCCGTTTTACCGATTCCTCATCCAATCCCCACCGAACCGCCTCCGTTGCGGCCCCGATCCTGAACGAATGGGAGGAAAACTTCCCCCCCCCCCTAAACCCAATGCCTGTAGGCATTTTCGAAAAGCCCCTATAAATTGGAATCGCGACAAATAGTCCCCCCCCCCCCCCCCGTGGTGTAGCAGCAACGGACCCAGCAAAGCCGGTCGGCAATCAAGAAACTCACGCAGGACGAGAACAGGACACAGCTGACAGCCCGGAATTGCGAAAACCACAACTTCCTTGCCTTTACCGCCCTGATCCGTTTTAGACCTGCGCACCTTCATGGTCACTCTGTCGGTCAAGCAAGCGACGTCCTCCATAAACAAACCTCCCCACCCCCGTTTTGAAGGGCTGACCAATTCCCCTATGCGGAACGCCCCAAAAAAGGCCAACACGAACGCGGTTCTAAACAAGAACTCGTACCCCGAAGCACACACCGCCCGCAGCTTCTCACAAATCCTGCCCAATAATTCAAAAGACACCGGCCTCCTGTCGTCCTTCACCTGGCGACCCTTCCGATAACCCCGCACCGCCTGACGCACCCAAAAGTCTTTTCTTCCAATCCGGCTCACCTCTCAACTTGAACCAGAACGCTAAACCAGCCAACTTCCGCCCCACACTGGAAATCGATATACCATCTTCCAAATTCCTAGCGACAAAGTACAGCACCAGCAGCCGGTGATCCCTTATCCCCGCCTGCACCTGTCCACACAATGCTTCCCACTCCGCCCATGTCCTCTCATAAGCCGACCACGTTCCCCCACTCACCGACCTTCTGATCCAATCGGCGAGTCTGCCAACACAAGCCTCCACAGGCACTCTGGGCAGGGTGTCCCATGCTCCTCCGCTGTGGGAGCCAACTCCCGGAACTTGTCCCACTGAAAACGAGATAGTGCATCAGCTATAACGTATTCAACCCCCGGCAAATGCACTGCATGTACAAATATGTTCAGTTGCATACAGCGAAGGACCAAATGTCGCAGCAAATCGCACCACCGGCGGGGATGCCGCCGAAACCCTGTTCAGCACCTGTACCACCCGTAGGTTGTCCACATGGAATCGCACTTTCCGATCCCGGAAGGCTTCCCCCCAAAGCTCCACTGCCAGCACCACCGGAAACAGCTCCAGCAGCACCATGTTCCTTAGCAGTCCCCCAGTCCTCCAGGACGAGGGCCAGGGGCCCGCACTCCACGCCCCTTGAAAGAAAGCCCCAAACCCCGCCGCCCCAGCAGCGTCGGTGTACAGCTCCAGGTCAAAGTTACTCACCGGCCCCGACATCCACAAAGCCCGTCCATTGAAGCGATCCAAAAACATGTGGCATACCCAGAGGTCCTCCCGATGTTCCTTCGACAATCTCACGAAGTGCTTCGGGGAAGCCACCAAACCTGTACTGGCCGCTAACCGCCGACTGAAAACCCTTCCCATCGGTATAATCCGGCATGCAAAGTTTAACTTCCCCAGCACAGACTGAAGAGTCCTGAGCTGAACTTTGCGTACGCCCACCAACCCCCGTATCTCTGCCATCAAAGCCTCCAGTTTGTCCACCGGGAGTTGGCATTCCATCGCCTCCGAATCCAAAACTATGCCCAAAAAGCTAATCACCGTGGTCGGCCCTTCCGTCTTGTCCGGGGCCAAAGGAATGCCAAAACTCTCCGCCACCTGTTCCAGCGTTGTCAACAGAACCGCACAGATCGCCGACGCTCCCGGTCCCACGCACAGAAAATCATCCAGATAGTGGATGACCGAGTTCACTCCCGCGACGTCTCTGACCACCCATTCCACGAAGGAACTGAAGCGCTAGAAACAACGCACAAGACACGGAGCACCCCATGGGCAGGCACCTGTCCACATAGTACTCGTCCTGCCAACAGCAACCAAGCAGGCGAAAACTTTCAGGGTGCACCGGCAACAATCGAAACGCAGCTTCGATGTCCGTCTTCGCCATCAGTGCCCCCTTACCGTATCGCCTTACCCAGAAAACCGCTGCATCAAAAGACATGTATGACACCGCGCTCAGCCTGGGGTCGATGGCATCGTTGACTGATCCCCCCTTTGGGTGCGACAAGTGGTGTATCAGCCGATACTTACCGGTTCCCGTTTGGGCACCACCCCCAATGGAGAAACCACCAAATCCTTGATGGGCATACCCCTAAATGGGCCAGCGACACGCCCCAGCGTCACCTCCTTCCGCAATTTCTCTGAAACCACCTCCGGATGAAGCATGGCAGACCGCAGGTTCCTCGATACCGGAGGGCCCCCCCCTATAACCGCCGGTATCCGAAACCCCTCCGCAAACCCCTGACCCAAAATCCGCGCCGCCTCCCTATCCGGATATCGATCTAGGAAAGGCTGCATCCTTTCCAGTCTCACCGGCATTGTCCCTCTTATGCGCAGAATCTCCAACCCTACCTTTTCCCTGTTTAAAACATCTAGAGACCGGATGGGCTCCCCCACATCCAGAGCACTCGTGTTTGTACTTGCAGCTCCCCGCAAATCTACAACTGCCCTCGTTGTATTGCCAGCAGACTCCCTTCTTCCTAGCGGCCGATTGACCGGAAGTCCCAGATCCACCGCCCCCCCCCCCCCCTGAAAAAAGTCGGCATCCGTGCAGAAGACATCAGGCGCATCCACAAGCTGATGTCCTTATGATCCCAGCGCAGCGCAGGTCTGACCGCCCTCCGTTGCCGAAACTGCTCATCATACCACAGCCATGCCAGTCCCCCGTAGACTGTGTGCCTCCCCGATGGCGTCCAGATAACAAAAGAGAGCCGAACACTGCTCCGGGTTCTTCTCCCCTATCACACTGGCCAAAATCGCAAACGCTTGCAGCCAGTTCGGGAAAGTTCGCGGAATCAGCCGATACCGTCTCTTCTCCTCATCCTCCTTCTTGGTGTCATCCGGCTTTACCCTGTCCAAATTGAATTTTTCCAGGGGCAACAGTGAAAATATTTCCACGTATTCCCCTTCCAAATCTTCTCTCTAACCTCCTGTTTCAAATGCGCGCCCAGCGGTCCCTCAAAACACACGTACACTTCGCACCGCGCTGCATCCGCCAACCTGATCACGTCCTGTCTCTTGCCCGCTTCCCCCCCCAGTCCCCGCCCTGTCCCCCGACGTCCCGGGCGGCACTGCGGCCACCACCCCAGTACCTGACCCCGCCAACCTCTGTGGGCGCAGCGGGCGGAGGTGCCACCACCGCTTCCCCACTCAGCGCTGAGGCAGGCAGCACCGTGGCCCCCGACCCCTCCCCCCCACCCCTGGCACCGGAGCAGCCCATGCGGCCCCTGGCGCACTCCCAGTTCGCTCATACCTGCCTACCAACTCCTTCAGCCCCACCAGGAAACCCAGTAGCCCACCATCCGGCGGTGCGCCGTCCGGGACCCGCGGGGCCAGATGGGGCGAAACGGGGAGGATGCCCCTCCGCCCATTACTGCTTCGCAGACCCCGTCACCACCCCCGACCCCCATCCCCCCCACTGCCCCCTCCCCCCCTTAAATGTCCCATAGGAAAAGCTGACTTACCGGGCCGCCTGGAAGAACTCCACCAGCCGCCGACCGACCACCGACCGTTGAGGGACCGCCATCCGGCACCTCCTCCTCGGACACCGACAGTTCGCCTTCGGAACGTTCCCGACTCCGCTCGTCCTCGCCATTCAGCCGACTGGCTCCTCCTGCCCGCTCCGGAGGGGAGTTGCGCCTGGGCCTTCCCCGACTCCGCCCGGCGGTTGCCTTGCCAGCCCGCTCACTCTTCCTCTCGGCTCCGTCACCCAGTCCCTGCCGCAGCATGCTGGATCCACTCGGGCGCCCGTCCGGTGACTCGCTGCTCTCCCTGGGCGGCGTGGTGCACCTGGCTGCGGCCTCACCTCTTCTTCGCTGGAGCCCCGCCCCCGCCGATGCTGTGCCAGGGGACAGGCCCGAAACTGATGCTGGCAGGGGTCTCACCCCCTGTTCAGCCGCCACCGGACCGGCCTGCGGCTGTGTGGCACTGCACCCGCCCGACCGCCTCCTCCTCAAGGCCTCCGCTGACGCCCGTGCCGGCCGTTTCGCGGGAGGCTCGCGGGGGGCGGAGCCAGCGTTCCCCGCTCTGCGGAAGGCAGCAGCCCCAGGAGATTCCGGGCAAAACCGAGCCGGCGGGATTGCCGACCCCGACCCGAGTCCTCCCCCTGTGCACGGCCATCCTCCGCAGCTGTCCCCAGCACCGCCGCCACCTGGTCCCGGAGCCAGCGCTCTCCGTTGGCCGCCGCCGCGGCCTTCATTTGGGTCACAAGGTCCTGCAGGGAGGATGCCATGATGTGTCCCAGCAAACTTTCGGCCGCAACTGACGCTGGGGTGGGCTGCGCTCTGTCTTTGTGGGGCAAAGTCCCGCCCCCTAATTCTACCAGCCTATCCTAGCTTTCCCCAGTTAACTGCTCTTCATGTCCGCTCTACGCTTACCCCCCTTGCGTGGTCCCTCTCCGAGCTCTCTATGGTGGATGAAGAAAGTCCCGGTCAAGGCTTTCTAGAAGAACGAGTGAAAATGGTTAACTACATCCAAAATGTCCTAAAAGATGGAAGTCATCCAAGAGAAGACTACAAAGATTTATTACAACTCTCACTCCTGTACCTAGGAGGTTGGTCTAAAAACTACGTCAGTTTCAGGATCCCAGGGGCACTGCATCCAGCAAGGCGGATGGCAAAGGCAATATATGCACTTAAAATTGTCCTCCACTAAACAGTTTAATATTCCTTAACAACAATTGGAAGGACTGAAACGGGTTGCACATTTTGTCAGCCTCATATATGTTTAAAATGTATTAAATTGTGTAGTTTCAGCTACTTCTACTGAGGTGTCCTCATTGTAAGGATTTATAGTCGCAATTTGGTGACCATTGTCATAGAGAAAGAAAGTGAGGAAAAAAAGACAACATATTGAAAATTATTCCCAAAACAAAATCTAAAGCCCCGTACACACGAGAGGGATTAAGTCTGACAGACCTCCAAAGGAGTTCCGCCGGAGTTCCGCCGGAGTTCCGACGGAGTTCTGGCGGACTTTTCGACCGAACGGACTTGACCACACACCATCACACCAAACTCCGACGGAGTCGAACGTGATGACGTACGACTGGATTCGACGTAGGAAGTTCATAGACAGTAGCCAATAGCTGCCCTAGCGTCGGTTTTAGTCCGTCGGAGTAGCACACACACGAGCGAATTTTTCGAAGGGGACCGGGTCCGGCGGAGTTCCGTCGGGAAAATTTGAAGCATGCTTCATTTCTAAAGTCCGTCAGACTTTGGCGAAGCTAAAGTCCGTTGCAGCCCACACACGATCGGATAGTCTGACGGACTCGGTCCGTCGGAGTTTGGATGTCGAAAAGTCAGCTCGTGTGTACGGGGCTTAAGAAAAACCTTGAGATTGGTACACCCTGTTTTTTTTTAATATGTTCAACCCAGCAGGCTAAACGAAAAAAATAAAAGAGCTCAGGAGGAGCCGCTGTACTAACGATCCAATGTTAGAACACAATAGCTCAGCAGGGGCATTCGCTGTACTGACAAGAGCATGCCCACCCTGACAGAACACACCGGCCAATGCTTTCAGCCATTGACTGAGCGTGCTGAGCGGGTGCCGATTGGCAAACTTTTTTTGGCCGTGCCCCTTCGACAGAAGCCAGCCAAATGGGCAGCTTCCATCGGACCAGCTGCCGTACACAGGCCAAATGTCAGCCGGTTTCTATTGAACCGGCCGATACCGCCTGGAATTTGGCCTGAGTTCTAGGCTGTTCCAGGAACTAATGTCCAAGAGGGGAATTGCCCTTGTGGCAATAATGAAGTCTGCATAATTAACGTCAGCTTCAGACGCAAAGCAAAACATAAATTCCTTTACAATAGCTCAGTCTAGATCAAGGTGTCATTTACAAAAACAGTGGTTAGAAATTGGAAAATTGCCCGATGAAATCATGTCATAAATTGCTAATTGAATGTCTAAACAGCATTGGGCCAGAGACTTTTTATTGAACCCTATCATAAAATAGTCTTTAAAAAATTACATTTTACAGCAAATTTGACTGGGCAAATCTGTAGTGTCATTAAACCCATTATCAGGATTTTTATTAGGCCAGAGCTTGTCAATAATAGAGTCTGGTTTTTGAATCAGAGTATAAACAGTATTAAATCTAAAAACAAACATGTATTATATTGCAGCTCACCAATCTTTAGATTGACTGTATTAGTTTTCGTTCTTTTATTCTCACATAATGATCCAGCCAGTAAGTCTGCTTTTCTGATTTAGGATGAATTCACACAGTGTGGTGACAGACCTTTACTGCATTGTAAAACGCCTGTCATTGCTAACACACAGAAAACAATTGTTTTTCGTGGGCCCCGTTCAATAAAATGCAGACATGCTGGCTGTATTTTATCAAAGGGCACTGTACAGAACCGCATGGCACTGTACCACAGTGCATCACGATCACTGAATTGTGCATCACACCACCCCCCTACTGCAGCCAGGACGGACAGCTGCCAGAGAGGAAACTGCTGTGCTTTACTTCTCCGGCAGCTGTCCGTTGTGCGTAAACACAGCCTTATATAAACATTTATCCCAAAAAAAAGAAACTGTTGCTGTAACTGATTATAAAGTATTAGTCAGAGTTCAGCATTCATTTGTTGGTGTATCTATATCTAACAGTACATCTAACATTTTCCTCCCTTCAAATGAACAATCCTGCTGTCCAAAAGTGCCCCTGTACTTTCACTCAGAGTGGGCCCCTCTAATACAGGAGGTGTGTTACTGGCCAGATCACCAGGTAAAAATAAAGGGGGGGGGGGCTTTAAAAAAAACAAAAAAACAAATGCAGTCACCACATCTATTGATTGATAAACTGCAATATATTACATGTTTGGTTTTCGGTTTAATACAGTTTCCATTAATTGTGCGATGGTGCTATATTTATGACTTATGCCACGTACACATGATCGGACTTTCCGGCAGACTAGGTCCGATGGTTTTCCCGACAGCCTTTGGCGGAGTTCCGACGGACCTTCCGAACGAACGGACTTGCCCACACACGAAAGGACCAAGTCCATTCGAATGTCCATTCGTTTTGAATGTGATGAAGTAAGACGGGACTAAAAAAGGAAGTTCAATAGCCAGTAGCCAATAGCTTCCCTTGCTTCCTATTTGATTCGTTGGACCAGCATACAGACGAACGATTTTCCTGATAGGAATTGACTCAGTCGGAAAGATTTGAAACATGTTCTATTTCTAGGTGGAGCGGCCATAACCTTTGTTGTGCAGCCTTGACTTGTTGGGCTTACCAGTTACCTTCTCTCGGCCTGCTCTTCCACATCTAGGGGTTCCCAGGGTTGATACCCAACGACTTGAACACTGACACAGATGAAGTCCTCTTTAAAAGGTTTTATTTCGCGATAATAACTTCCACAGTCTCTTAGGGAACAGAGGTGAAGAACTCAGGCACCTTGAACTGCAGGTCTAGCAAGACTCTAATTCCACCCAGAGAGTAGCCACTCGCAGCTGGGCACTTCAAGGCTGAACAGATCTCTAGCCAGAGATCATGGCAGTAAGCATGTTGAAACAAAACTTGAAACAGTCCCATGAACGTGGACAAGTTGTAACTAAAGGTGAACAGGAACCCTTTCCTCAGTGCCCGGAACATTTCCCATCTCCTCAATGGTACTAGAAAAGCCTGAATTCCTCAATGTCCTTCCCAACCCAGTAACCAGGCACTTCCCAGGATGCCACTTACCGGCCCTCCTCTGAAGAGTCCTCCCCTGGTGTTACGGAAATAAATTACCGTCTAAGACCATCCTCGAGGCAAGATAACATTTATTGCATATGCAAGAGAAATGAGTTGCATTACATGTTCAGATCCCTCATTTCTGATTTAACATTATAGCGTATTCTCCTTTTATATGCCTCGGACACGCCCCTTTCCTTTTACAGAAGTGTCCATTCATATGTATTTTCACTTTATTCTGAACAATGGCAGGAAAGGTGGCAATGTCCGTTTACAGACTTTCACATTCACGATTGTTATACAGGATACTTTCTAGAAACTCCCTAAGCCTTTTGCAAACATCATGAGTTTCCAATTATGCAAGTCTAAGCATTTTGTTATAAGTCTAAGCTATATCAAATAAAACTATATTAATATGAATATCAAATGTTTTTCATAGATGACATAAAAAGTATAATTTCTCTGACATCTCCCTCCTTTTATACTTATAATGTCAATAATTCAAATATCCAAGTTCTTTGGTGTACCAGGTATTATCATTTAGACAGATGAGTCTTTTGAAAGGACTGTAAATTAATCTTCATCGGGTTTTGGGTATAGTTCACTGTTGTTCTGAAAAAGCATAGTCTTAGTTAAAGATGTAAAAAAGAGGAAAAAACACTGCGCTCAGGTGAAACATAAAAATTAATCATATGTGATACTCTTAAATACGAAAGATTTGGCTGCAGCTCAACTGCGTCACATAAATACAGCAAAACAAAATGAAAAATAATAAGCCACGCTAAATCACATAAACATCAAATTGTGCAAAAAATAGGAAATGAATCATGAACTATTAGTATCCTCTACACATAAATTGATATGCACTTATGTTATAGATAGTAAAATACATATATGAGTTATAAATTCAGGCCATGCAAATCACTCATTCCTTGCAGTATAAGATCACATAGCATATGTCTTTAATAGTACAGACTCTAAAAAAACAGCTCTAAACAAAACACACACCCAGTGTATGAACAATAAGTCCGTGTGTATAAATCACAGCAAACTACTTTCAAAAACTGTGAATAAAGTCCTCCACAGATAAACTGTAAAGGATCACAGAAAATCCACTGCTGGGTCCATTTAAATAGTGCTTGATCCACCACCAAAACACGATTAAATTTGCCGCTTACCAGAAGGACATGACCCCCCACTACAGAGGGTCACAAAAAACCTTTGGATATAAACTCGTCTTCCAGCCAAGAGGGGTCCTCAGTCACCACTCCAAATAAGGGTTGTGAAGAAAGCACTCCCAGAGTTCTTTCTTATAGATCCAGAGGGACTCAGGGTAGGAGCATCTGTATGGAGATTGGTGGCGTTAGAAAGAAAAGATCAGCCTCTGTGTCCTGGCAGAAACGAACACATCCTAAAGATGTGTCAGTCTTTGAAGAATTCCTCTAATACAGAGAATACAGCAACATCCACACAGCATAAGAACTGCGGCTGCCATGACAATAGAGATGAGCAAACTTTTTGCGAGATCACCCCACTTACCAACCTTTTTTCGAAAAGTACTGTTAGGGGTTCTCTACACCAGAGTTCTCAGCTAATTCTTCAGATAGCATTTGTAGGCCATGTAAGGCCTTAGTGATACTTCCATCAGGTGCCATATTGTTTGGAATAAAAGTGCAGCAGAAGGTGCCGAACATTTTGCATACCCCGCCCCTTTCTGCCAGCAACATACCCAATGCTATACGGTTCTACCACGCTGTCAAAGAGGTGGCACCCAATTGTGCTGCTATACCTTTGATAGCATCTCTGGTGCAATTCACAAACCTCTGCTGGTTGTAGCAGATGTAGTTTATCCATTCAACTTTCTTATTGGGCTGTACCCATAGGAAGAGTGAGGTGAATTCTGCTGTTACTGGATTCTGCGCTTTAAATTCATCCGGAACTCCTCGTGAAACACGGTTGTCAAATGATCCTAGACACTTAAGTCACTTAAAATAGTGTTTACCCGGTAGTCTCATCAATTTGTTAGTCATAGGAACAATATAAAAGGGAAGCAACAAGCGGGTAAGGGCACAACTACCCTCCCATCTAGGTGGCAGTCTGGGCCTTAGTTGCTTGTCCCCACACAGCCACCAAACATCAGCCAGTTACCGTTTCTCTTCCTGAAACCATTTTAGTTGGTACTTAATGTCTCTAGTTGATGTTGTAGTTACATAGTATTCAGGCGATAGAGTGCCAACCTTTGTACCATCCTTATCTTTGTTAGAAAAACAAGTAAAATTTTCTGGTAGTGCTTGTACTGAAGGTGGTACACTTTGCATTTAAGTCTTAGGGTAGCTCTTTTTCTCATTTACACATTCTAACTCACTAATATTTTTTTGAAACATTATACAAGTCAAGTCTATTTTCTCTTCAGGGAGAGGAAAGGTGGTTAGTTGTAGTCTTGGGTTTGTACAAAAAAAATATATAATCACTTAACCCCTTTGCTTGGGTTGTGTATCTGACCCATTCATATTTGTCTCCAAATCCTGTTTCTATACTTAATTGTTCCTTGTAAGTAAAATCTGTTTTAAACAAGGAAAGATTAAGTTGAAACAGAGTTGGCTCTGGGGCTGGGGTGTTTTTAACAGCGGTTATAGCCTAAATAGTGATTCTCCCTAGTAGGTCAGATATTGTACCATATATCAATTCGTTGTACTGTTTAGTTTACAAAATGGGAGCCATTGTTACTGTAAATCAGAGAGGGGATCCCTTGACGTGGAAAGACCTCTTTGATTAGTACTTTGACCTGTCAACAATAACCATACAGTACTTATTCTCACATTTGTTCAATTCAATAAAATCCATGCAGCCCTAAAATGTTCTACCGTATAACCTCACTTTACTCCACTCCCACAGCCCGTGTCCGCATAAATGGCTCTCTGAGTGAATCATTCTCGCTGTACAACGGGACCAGACAGGGCTGTCCTTTATCCCCGCTCCTATTCGCTCTTACCCTCGAACCCTTCCTGTCCACCATTAGGCATAATATTAATATCCATGGAGTTCAGATAGGTCCCGCGACCCATAAATATGCAGCGTATGCTGATGATATTTTATTTTTTGTTCAACAGCACCATATCTCCCTGCCTAATCTGATGTCAGCCCTCTCTACCTACCAAAAACTCTCCAACTTTAAAATTAACTTTTCTAAATCGGAAATTCTAAACATTAACCTCCCCAGATGAGAAGCAGATCTAATCCGGCCCCTCTTTCCTTTTAAATGGGTTCAGCGCAGTATGAAATACCTAGGAATCTACCTTACACCAAATATTCACTCCCTCTTCCGATATAACTACCTCCCACTACTGAACAATCTCAGGGAAGACCTGAGAAAATGGAAGAATCTTTCACACTCCTGGTTAGGGAGGGTTAACATAATTAAAATGAACATATTACCCAGAGTCTTATTCCCATTCCAAATGATCCCCATGGGGGTACCCATAGGTTTTTTTTGCAACGTTACAGACCATGATCTCCCGCTATGTTTGGAGGAACAGTCATCCCAGAGTATCTAGGGACGTCTTATATCGTGCCAAAGATGCTGGGGGCCTGGCCCTACCAAACTTTAGGATGTATTATCATGCAGTCATACTCTGCAGGTTAGCAGACGAAGTACGCTGCTAACGCCAAGCTGTGGGTGGCCATTGAGCACTTTTTCGTGTGGGGCAGACCTCACAGTTGCACCATGGATCCCTCGAATACACAGACACCTTGGCACTGAAACCTCTTCGCTTACTTCCTCCACCCTGGCTATATGGGACAACCTACACAAACAGTGCTCCTGGTCTTACAACTCCCCTCTAATGCCACTTCTTCACCATCGGTACTTTCTACCAGGTCGGCTAGATCCGGGCTTCCGTGCCTGGTCCTCGGATGGGCCCCTGATGCTGCACTAGGTCCTCCGGAGCACTGCCATTAAGTCTTTATCGGACATACTCGGCGCTAAACCAGCTACATTCCTGGACAGGTGGCGATATGCTCAGTTACAGTGCTTCCTGAGGGCCTTGCCCAAACCACTGAGAGGTACCGAGACTTTGAATGAAATTGAGGTAGTGTTTTACCCCAAAGACCCTCCCTTACGCTGTATTTCGTTGTTCTATAAGGCCCTCATCAGACTCCTCCCCAACTCATTCCCGCCCTATCTGGCTAAATGGGAGGAAGATTTAAGTACAAGCCTCACAGACCTACAAAAAAGGAAGGTACTACAACTATCTCATGTCTCATCCATTGCTGCACAAATGGCTGAAGTTAATTACAAATTGCTCACCAGATGGCACTACACCCCAGTGAAATTACACCGGATGTTCCCTGAAAACTCCCCATTATGCTGGAGGAACTGTGGGTTCAAGGCCACTCATGCACATATCTGGTGGTCATGCCCCCTTATTAAGCCGTTTTGGTCTAGCGTCATCCAGATTATACAACGCATCTCTGGCATCCTCCTCCCTAATGAACCCTGGACCATTCTCTTCCATGCTACTACAGATCCGGTGGGCCGGTACAAACGCTCCATCATCCCCCACCTGCTGAACGCAGCTAAGGCACCCATTCCTGCCCACTGGGGTCAACCCAAGATCCCGTCACTGAAAAACTGGATGCATAAAATTGCGGCAGTTCACCTCATGGAGGACATTACTCATACCAATAAGAATACCTCACAAAAAACCCTCTTGACTTGGTCTTGTTGGAGGGAATGTACCTCCACTACATTCTACAAAGATATCTTAGCGCAACCCCACTGAGCAGCGTACCCTGAATGTTATCACAAAGGCCACCGTTCCCTCATCCTCTCTCTCTCCCCTCCCTGACTCTCCTCTTCTTCTCTTCCCCCCCCCCCCCCTTTGCACTCTCTTGCCTCTTCCTGTTCTTTAATTACATTTCTCAGTTTCTGTGATAGACAACAACATGATGCCCGGTCCTTGTATCAGTGCTGTGCACTTTGCTCATGCCTTCCAGAATGTTTGTTTTACTGTATTGGTTCCAAGATGCTCTGATGCTAATTGATAATCCTGTTCCCTGGTTTGTGGGATTGGGCGTTGTATGTATGTATGTATGTATGTATGTATGTGGATTCTACAGTACATGTTTGTTGTTTATCTCTAATAAACATTTATTAAACAAAAAAATAAAATCCATGCATATTGTGTGAAGTGAAAGGGATAAGGGGGTTGTGGGAAAATCACCCCTTAAGAGTCTTAGGGCACTTTGTGCATGGTATCTGTTAGAAATCGGAAATTTGAGACAAAATCTTTAGAGTAGTTTTGTAAACCCATTTGTGTACACCCTGTACCATCCCTCCTTTTGAGGTATGGGCCCACCCATGACTCAATAACACAGCATACCAGAATAGTGATGTAGATAAGTTGGGTTTACCTTCTGTACATGTGTTTGTACTCGGAGTCACTTTGTGGATAGTAAGGAAAGGAACAAAGAGCAACAAAGAACATAGACCTGAAGTGTGCCAGGGTCACGTGGTCAGTATGCCTAAAAGGGGGCACACCCAAGCATGAAATGTAATGAATGAAATGAAAAGAAAAAAGGGAATGGGTCGGTGGGACAGGAAAGCCGGCGACCAAGAGAGGAGGCGGCAGAGGAGGGCAGGATTTATGCAGCCTGACTCCTCCTACAAATACAGGCTGACCTGCGGTCAGCCTTACACTTGTACTCGGAGTCACTCTGTGGATAGTAGGGAAAGGAACAAAGAGCAACAAAGAACATAGACCTGAAGTGTGCCAGGGTCACGTGGTCAGTATGCCTAAAAGGGGGCAAAAATAAACACAGTAGGATGAAAGCTTAACAACCAGATTACACCATAACTTCTAACCTGGGGTTGGGGCAAATGTATTTACCTGCAGAAAAGGAAGCGCTAGGAAAAGCAGTAGAGGACCAACCCAGCGCTAGACAAATGTAATACAAACAAGCTTGGTATAAAACCCAAACACCAAGCACCACAACATGCCAGGCACCAAGGACCTGATAACAGTGCCGCCCAAGAATGCTGTGTCTTGCGAGTATGCAGATGTAACAGAAAGGGCCGGGTTGCCAACCAGTAGATAGGCTAAAGTAAGTGAGACCCTGGGCCAGAGGCACCACTCCCCTGGCTTAAGGCACCACAAAGCCAGCTATAGCCGCCCCCCCCCCCCCCCCTTGAGCCCCAAGCTGGTAACTCACGCAAAAGGAGACCTGAGAGTATGTCAAAAACTTCACGAAAATGAGACCCATGATGGAAAGTCAGCTGAGCACAGCAGGGAGCCTACTCTGCTGAAACCCTGAATGGCTTTAAACAAAAGTGCAGAAAAAAATAAAACAACCTGACGGATCATTCAACATGAAATGCTGAAACTGAACTCGATATGCCCAGAAAGTGCTGAGGGCCAATACAAGCTGGAAGAGGCAAAAAGAAAAAACAGAAAAGCAAATAGGAACTGGATGTTAACCATCAGGACTGAAAACCTAACCCGGGAAGCCCAGAAAACATGCCAAGCAGTGTCATGAGCCTTCCTAGTATTTAAAACAAAACCCAATGATCAAGGCTGCTGCGTCAGCAAAAAGGAAAACCAATCTACCACAACTGGAACTGAAAAGAAAGTGCGACGCTGGTACCTGCTTCCGAGACCCGAGCCTATAGATATTGGCCCGGGCCCCGAGAGGGCCCCAGGATCCACGAAAGCCCCTGAGCCAGTGGAAGTTGCGGAGCAGCGAAAGGCTGACTAACCAATCGTTCCATACCTTAGCGCAACTCCAGGCCGGACGCAGCTAAGAAATTTGAAGATAGTGAGGAATGACCCCCAACTGGTCAGGAACACAACTAGCGAGAGAACCGTGAGCAGACAAAGAAAACCTGCGACAAAAACGTTACCAGCGAGAAGGAAACGTGACTGAATGAGAAACATGAGTAGCGTGATCTGATAACCGTGAGCAGCAAAAGAACCAAGGCTGCTAGAAAACACGACCTGCCTGGAAATGCAGGTTGCATGAGAAACGCAAATCGATGAAACCACAAGAAAACCCTGGGGACGCGAGAGGAAACCCTGGGGACGCGAGAGGAAACCGAGAGAAACATAACATTAACCGGAAACAGTAACATTGCATTAGAAACAAAACATTGCATGAGAAACCGTAATCAGCCTGAGAAACGTAAATTGCATGAGAAACAAAGCGTATGAGAAACTAACTGCATGAGAAACGTGAGTTAGAACAAAATGTGAGTGGTGTAAGAACAGATGAGAAGACTTGCCACCGACCAAGCCAATTAAAAACAATCACCTCAATCTGTTACACCCATAGGCGTGATGGGTAACCCGCGGTGGAAAAACACGGACAACCCAGCTGTGTGTGACAACCAGAAAACCTAACAACCACCCGCCGGTGACACCACAAACCCCCTGGCACCTGACAAGTAAAGGACGTGGAACCTAAAGTGTAAGGACATAGGCCAACAGCGCATGAATGTGAACCTGATGACACCACCCTAATGAAAGCAGAAGTGAGCCCGAGCAACCTGCAGCGCCAAGACAGGAAATTAAAAACGTACACTCAGGGCTAAGGTACCCACAGACCGTTGTGGGTATTAGTAAAGGTGTAACGGCGAACGTATACGTATGATGTGTGGACTACAGGCGAGAAGATTGTGGGACGACAATCAACTAACAACAAAACCTCAGCCCGTATGGACCTGTAGACGTCACAGATCCTGGATGTATGTACCAGCTAACGGAAAAGCCGCAAACGAAGGGCCACATGAAACATACGACACATGGGAAAACGTACCCATATGGGAAAACGTGAACATGGGAAAAAAAAATATGAGAAACACGGAACACTTATGAAAACATAAAAAGTTGCCTGAGAAAATGTAAAACCTGGGAACCATAACTACCCATAAAAAACCCCATAAGAACTGAAAAAAATGTGAAAACGTCCACCGCCAGAGAAACGCAAACGCATGAGCAACGCAAAATTGCAAGAAAAACCTGTAAATTTGGCGAAAAACTGTAAATAGCATGAAATGTAAAAAGCATAAAACCATAAATCGCACGAGAGAAAACCATGACCACATGAAATGTCCACACACAAATTTGCATGAGAACCGTAAATTCTGTCAACCGTAATTGCATAAAGCCGTAAATTGCAAAACACGTAAATTGCGTAATGACCTGTAAATTGCCTGAGAAACCGTACACTGCATGAGACCGAAAAATAGCATGAGAAACCGTAAATATGTGAGAACCTGAAAATTGCATGAGGACCCCCACCAGGCGGACGGACCCCCCCTCCCCAGCAGAACCCACAGGAGAAGGAGGCAGGTGTGAGAATCAGCTCCCCGGAGCCACCAGGCGGACGAAACCCCCCTCCCTTCCCCTGGCAGAAACAGGCGACCTGAACCTTCCCCATCCCCCTGGCAGAAACACCTGAACCCCCCCCCCCCCCCACGGCAAGCCAGAGAGCAGGAGAAACGGGCCCCCGCGGAGATGGAGGAGTCATCAGGTGGCCAAATACCCCCCCCCCCCCCCCCCGCGGAACAACTGGGAGAAAAGGGGTCAACGAGTGGAGCTGATGGGGTGACGAAACACCCCCCCCAGCATGAATACCAGGAGAGGAGGCGGCTGAAACAACAGGGGGAGAGAGGGGCGGACCAGCCCCCCGGCAGACGACCAAACCCCCCTCCCCCCAGCCAAACCCCCAGGATAAGGAGGCGGGCTGACACCTCCCTCCCCCCTGTAGCAGAAGCAGCCGAAGGAGGCGGGCAGGAGAAAGGCTCCCTCGTGGAGACAGGAGCCGTCAGAAACCCCCCCCCCCCCACAGAACCATACGGGAAGCCTATGACAGTACCCTCCCGCCCCCTCCCTTCCAGCAGAGGCAGCCAGAGAAGGAGGCGGGCGGGAGATAGGCTCCCTCGTGGAGACAGAAGCCATGGGTGAACCCCCCCTCGGCAGAACCACACGGGGGAAACCTGCAACAGAAACCTTCCGCCCCCCTCCCCTCCACCAGAGGCAGCCGGAGAAGGAGGCGAGTGAGAGATAGACTCCCCTGTGGAGACAGGAGCCGCCAGCAAACCCCTCCCTCCCTCCCCCGGCAGCACCATACGGAGGAAGTCCACAGCTGGCACCTGCCCCCCCTCCCCTCCGGCAGTGACAGCGGGAGAAGGAGGCGGGCGGGAGACAAGCTCCCCCGTGCAGACAGAAGCTTCCGGCGGGTGAAACACCCCCCCCTCCGTAGGAAGTTTGAGACCGATGCCCACAAGCGGAGCCGGCGGGGGCCAAAACCACCCCCGTCCACAAGAGCCAGAGCAGCAGAATGTAACCACCTGCCTCCTCTGATCTGCCGGAAGTGACGTCAACATGAAAGCCGGCAAACACGAGAGGAGGCGGCAGAGGAGGGCAGGCTTTATGCAGACTGACTCCTCCTACAAATGCAGGCTGACCTGCGGTCAGCCTTACACATATACCATTGACCAGTTTTGACCCTGTGGATAACCACTTTTGATTTTCACCTACTGGTGATGTTGTCTGCATTTCTGATAACCATGTTTCATCAATTAGCTTTCCGTACCTCATCATTTACTTGGAGATCTGTATTACATATGTGTTATTTGCTGTCCTTGCTAGTGCATTCCTTAGGGTAATTGGATCTGTTCCCTTTCTATGTGCTGCACATTTACAAATAGCCACTTGTGCTGGTTTTTGTACATGTTCTAGAAGGGTAAGAATGATCTCTATGTGTGATAGGTTAACCTCTGGACGTAATCATACCCCTATTTTTCCATTGCTGGGCAAATATGTGTATAGTAGAGAAAGCGTATTGGCTGTCAGTATAAATATATATATATATATATATATATATATATATATATATATATATATATATATATATATATATTTCACTTTTTTTTCTTCCCCTAGACTGCAGGCCCTAGACAGGGCTATAATTTCAGTTTGTTGTGCAGAATAGGAACTGGGAAGGGGTCCAGCTTCAAAGACCTGGTCATGTGTTACTATAGCATAAGCCGTTTGATTTATCCCTCTATCATTGTTTCTACAAGACCCATCAACAAAAAAGGATATGTCAGCATCTAGAAAGGGAACATCAGTGAGATCCTTCCTAGGGAATACCCATTCATCGATTTGAGCTATACAATCATGTGGATCCCCGTCACCATGCCTGACTGGAGATAAATAGGAGATTTTAGTAAGAACACTGAAATAACATGCGAGACCTTTAAATACCAGGGGTGGAACAATACTATCAATGCAGATGACCATATGGCCAATGAGGCTGCCACTACAGCTTGTACACAAAGGGGCAAATTAGTTAAGTAAAATGCAATTAGTTTGTGTTTGTTCCCATAAACCTGAGTGAGAACAGAAGTCATGTACCCCTCTTTACAATCTACAGTCTGATAAAGGGTTTCTGTAATTGGGCAGGCTAAGCACAGTAGAATCCACAATCAGGTGCTTTACCTTTGTAATTACATCCTCCGCTTGCACATTCCACTGGATGGAACCTTTTGCAGACATTTGTGTACCATAGATGAGATCAGAAATAGGCACCACCTCCGTAGCATAATTAGCTACCCATGCTCTACAAAAATTTACCATGCCAAGAAATGACATTTCTTATTTTTTTACGTGGTTTGGGGGCTTGAAGGATGGCCACTTTTTGGATCTCATCCAGATGTCTGCCTTTTTGAGATATAATGTAACCCTGGTATTTCACCTTGTTTTTCAAAAGTTGTAGTTTAGTTTGATACATTTCCTCGCAGAACAAGGTCACAAGGTTAGCAGAGCCAAGGTGTCAATTTTACATTGTCGCTCCAAAGGAGCTGCTACCAGAATGTCATCCACATACAACAGAATTTGACTCCCACTGGGAGGTACAACTCGAGACAAGTTATTGAACATTACTTGTGAGAAGATAGTTGGATTTTCACAATATCTCTGGGGTAACCTGGTGTACCCTTTTTTGTTTTCCCTTGTACATAAGTAACCAGAACTGACTGTCTTAATTAGTCCTACGTCTGTGTTTCCTTTTGATCACAAGAAATCAGGGACGTCTTTTAAGGCATCCCCTTCCCCTTGGGTCAAAAGGTGTCAGTCACTGTCTTGTCAAAACTTCAATCAATCACGCAAGTTCTGGTTGTACATTCAACAAACCCCGCTAATCTGTACCTCTGAATCCCTCGGAATTTTAGTTCTTCATCTGTTATGCCGTGTACACACGATCGAATTGTATGACGTCATACAATCCTACGGACAATCCGGCGTACTTTCTACTGAACGGACTTGACCACACACGGATACACAAACAGTCCGACGAAAGCTTGCGCGATGACGTACAGCACGTACGACGGGACTAGAAATAGGAAGTCCAAGACACAGCAAAGCACCCTTTGGGCTCCTTCTGCTGACTTTGCGTTAGTGGAAGTTTGGTTAGAGACGATTCGCGCTTTTCAGACTTCAGCTTAATTCGTCCGTTTTTTGTTTTTTTAATTTATTCTCGAATTGGAATATTAATCATAGGATGAGGATGAATAAAGACATTTGTGATAACTCTGTGTGAATATAAGCAGCAAAGCAACTTCACTTTTCTTGCATTATGAAGAAGAAAAGAATGTGCTATATTAAAAAAACACAAAATTAGCAGCATAACGAATATGCTAGCTTCAATACGAACACTAGTTTTACAAGACAGAGCGCTTCCGCCCTGTAAATCCTTTCTGGGCATGCGCCATTCTTAGTCCGTCGGACTAGCATACTGACGACCGTATTGTCCGCTGAAACCAAAGTACGACGGAAAGATTGTTGTGCAAACCGAAATTCTTAGTACTCCGGACTGCACGCTGAAAAAGTCCGCTGAAGCCCACACACGAGCGGATTGTCCGTCGAAATGTGTTTCAACGGACTAAGTACGTCATACAGTTCGATCGTGTGTACGCGGCATTAGTTGGACCCAGTCTGTGATAAGTTCTCATAGCTCACGCCATGATACCTCGGAGTTCCGGGTTACCGAAACATGAGGTACAGTATCCTGCCTGTATATTTGCAGAATAGGCTGTGGTAGGAGACAAGTAGCCATACTATTTCCTTCCTTATCACAGTACAGGTATCTTAAAAGCACTTCAGTATTAGAGAGACTCATGAACTGTTTCTCATAGGACTTATCGGCCCAGAGGTCTTTTTGTAGTAGTATAATAGAGGTTCGTCTGGACCTTGCAACCTTCCCTCACAGGCTCTTCAATTATTTCTGTCAGGGTTTTGGGCATCTTTAATCCCTCAGTTTGCAAATCCAAGCTGTATCAGTATTGGGGCTCATTATTATATTATGCGATTTGTTTTTCACACAGCCAATGGGCTTTGAGGCCCCCCCTCCACTGGTACGACAGAAATATCAAGAGCATGCAACAAGTCTCTACCCAACAAATTAACAGGACATTTAGTTGAAATTACAATTTTACACTGAGCCTTTTTACCTGTCTGTGGCTCTTCCACAGTAAGGCCTTCAGACACCTCCTCCTGGTGCACCAACCCATTTGCAGATTTTACATATACTAAACCTTTTTCCCTTTACGCCTGGTGGCATATCCAGTGGGTGTATCTGGGTCCTACAAGCCCCAGCGTCACAGAGAAATGTTACCCAACTACCCTTTGGAACCAAGGTTATTTCTGGCTTGGCTTCAGCATGCAAGCAAGTTTCAACATTACACACATCCAAAATTTCTGATTCTTTCTCATCCTTTCCTTCTGCTTCTCTCTGCAGACACACTTTTACCATACAGGAAACACTCACCCCTCATAATCTTGAATGCGTTTCCCAATCTTCTGATTCTCAACCACATACACATTACCTTCGAAGTGCCCCTCAGCATGCCTCGCATAGTGGATCAGTTCCTAGGGTCTGCAGATCCTATGGTTAATCATGTATTTGGTAACAAAACTTGATATAGGTGCAAGCAGCCCCTTCAAGATTGCATTCTTTAGCTGTTGCTAATATGGGCTATCTTTCACTTGATTTACTGGGACTTCTATTCCAGAGTGATTATTGAAAATCTCCCTCATCCTAACAATGAAATTATTCACTGATTTATAATGGACCAGTCAGCTTGACGTATCCATCTATTCTCTATCCTTGCTATAAGAGCATCTCATGTTTTTTTTTTTTTTTTTTAAAGCGGTAGTTAACCCGCACATTTTTTTTTTTTAAACCTGCAAAGCAAAAGGCATAGTGAGCTAGTATGCACTGCATACTAGCTCATTATGAAATACTTACCTTAGAAAGAGGCCCCGACATCTGGCCCGATCCACGCCGAGGGAGCTGACATGCTCCCTCTGCGTTTCTTCCGGGTATCGCGGCTCCGGCGCTGTAAGTGGCCGGAGCCGCGATATCGTCACTCCCGCGCATGTGCGCGGGAGATTTCATTCCGACCGGCCGGCCATTGCCGGATTTTCAGGCCGAGAATCCCCTTGTGCGCATGCGCCGCTGCAGTCAGCGGCGCATACCGAGGGGAATATCTCCTAAACCGTACAGGTTTAGGAGATATTTTTTTTACCTACAGGTAAGCCTTATTATAGGCTTTCCTGTAGGTAAAGGTTAAAAAAATCAAGTATACAACCACTTTAAGTGCTGCATCATCGTGAGGCAACACCCCTCCCTGGTTGTTTAATCCACTCCAATCTCCCACTACATGATGCCAGTCAGGTTCCAAGACCTGTCTGGTGACCTGCTCTATTTCCCTCCCATTGAGATGGTATCTAGCAACCATTCCCATGATACCATCCCTGAATTGAGCTATGTTGACCTTGGTATTGCCGTAAGGGGGGTCAGCGGGGTGGCTTGTTGCATACCTCTGTCCCATACGGCGGTGGGGACTGCAGGTCTGCAATAGGGTATAGGGAATTGGGAGCGGGTGATGAAGTCAGAGAGGGAGCAGCGACTGTCGTAGGGGTTGGGGAGTCAACTAAAGGGTATGTAGGGGCTGTCGGTTGCATTTGGTTTGTTGCGTTTTTGTTTAGTCATTACTTGCTGAACTAAACTTCAGAGGACGGTCATATTATTGTCCTCTTTGTCTAAAAACATAGTGTTTTTATGATTTTAACCTACGATTAGCCTCCTCAAGCCACTTTTTTGCCTGGGGAAGACCTAATTTCTTCTGTTTCCTTATTATATATATATATATATATATATATATATATATATATATATACACACACACACACACACACACACATATACACACAATTTGTAAGCTTTCTACACTACACAACAATCCTTATTTAAAAATGCATCAAAAACATACTTTGTTTTCCATATCTTAAAGAGTTTCACAGTCTTTGTCTGGGCTACACATATACTTTGCATCATCATTCAAACCATCAGATTTTCCATGGATCACACCGATTTTAACGTATACACAGAGTTTTTTTGTAATGTCTTCTCATACTGACACAATAGATGCACACAGTATCTTATCACTTTTACAGCTACTCACAAACTTTCTAGTCGTGACATATCACTTCTAGAATATTGATCTTGTGTTCTGCTAAAATACTGGGGTATTGTCTTCTTACTTAATGTTTTATTCATTTGTAGGGAGCAGAACAGAATTACAAGCGAACGTATTTTCACCTGACTGTTCACCTCACTCCTTATCAAAACATTAATATTTCAGTAAACTGTAGGGAGCATGAACAGAATTACAAAAGAGACTTTATTTCTCCCCACTGTTCCCACACTTTATCAAAACATTAGTATTTGTTGCTACAAAAAGGTATTTATATGCCCCTCAGGGTTTTACACAACATATGAGGCTGATTGAGCACCAGGGCTCGTCAAATGTCCTCTATTTGTTACCTGGAAATCTATCAGGTCATACCTTTGTATCAACAGGGGTTTGTTTTTTTGATGTAGGAACATTTATGTGTCCCCCACGGGAATTTCTGCAGTTTACAAGGCTGTCAGGACCTAGGTCCTTTGTCGACAAATTTCCTTTATCTGCACCCGGGTTTTAGAATGGGACCATACTCCTATATCAAAGGTAATTAAACTACGGACATATCTACTTATTTTTCCTCAGTCTAGAGAAACAAACAAGAACACACAAGAGAGAATCACCTGCAGTGTTCGACTGCCGCCAGGACGCCCTGTGCGCGTCTTCCCAAAATGCGGGTTAGTCACTAAGTCTACCCATCCAGGATGGCCACAGACGGATCTATACATCAACAAGGGTAAAGAAGATTGAATATTTATCTGTTTCTGTTCTATCAATCTCTATATTGTATTTATGTATTCAAATCCCTTAGTCATTAAATTCCTAATCAAGTCTAACACAAAATGTTAATAAAATAAAAATCTTACCTTGTCCCGAGAGCGGTCTCTTGTGCCGATCCGGTAAGTCGCTGCCTGGGAAGCACTAGTTCAGCAGACCGGCCTCTCTAACTTGAGACAGAGGACTTACAATTTTTGCCGTACGGTCAACGGTCACTGAATTGATCCAGTGCGTCTCAGGAATTTGGACTTCCGGTCCGAAGGACCAAATTGTTACGGAAATAAATTACCATCCTCGAGGCAAGATAACATTTATTGCATAAGCAAGATAAATGAGTTGCATTACATGTTCAGATCCCTCATTTCTGATTTAACATTACAGCGTATTTTCCTTTTATATGCCTCGGACACCTCCTGTTACAGAAGTGTCCATTCATATGTATTTTCACTTTATTCTGAACAATGGCAGGAAAGGTGGCAATGTCCGTTTACAGACTTTCACATTCACAATTGTTATACAGGATACTTTCTAGAAACTCCCTAAGCCTTTTGCAAACGTCATGAGTTTCAGTCTAAGCATTTTGTTATAAGTCTAAGCTATATCAAATAAAACTATATTAATATCAAATGTTTTTCATAGATAACATAAAAAGTATAATTTCTCTGACACCCGGTCACTTCCACAAGCTGTGGTGCCTCTCTAAGCCAAGAGCACATCCAGACACCTTGAATCCTTCCTCAGTTACTGCGCCTCGGACCAGCCGGGTCCGAGACTCGGGAACAGACGGATCCCTACCCCAGACCAGACAGGTCTATCAGAGTCTCTCCACTAACACGTGACCCACACCCCTTAAGTACCCCTTCCCAGACTCCTCAGCAGCCCGAGGAACTCCCACTGCTTGGTTCCGAGAAGGCTGATACTTAAACATCCAACCAGACCTGGTTCTGGTCTGTCATGTGTACCTCCCCGTTCACATGACTAGGCAGAACTTCCAAACACAGCCTAGCCAGACTGGTGTTAAGGCCTACCTACTCAATTAACCCTCAGAACCCCTACTGTTCTGAGGCAAAAACAAAATTTACATGCGTATGACATTTTATCCAAAACGTCATCCGCTACTTAGGTCCGTCTGATTTTGTTTAAGGAAAAACGATCGAATTAGCCCACACACGATCGGATTGTCCAACAGACTGATTCTGTCGGACCTAGTCTGCCAGAAAGTCCGGTCACATGTACGCGGCATTAGTGACACTTTCCAGAGGGTTCAAAATAGTTGACACAATTGGCAACTGAGAGCTCTTCCTTTTCTATTATAACAATGCTACGAATGCTGAGAGCCAATAATTCTGCACAGAGACCAAATTCCAGGAGTACTTTTCTTAACCCCTTTTATTTTCCTCTTATTGTCTGTTTTGCAGTTATTTTCTGTAAGCATATTCTTGCACCATTGTTTTATTTATGTAGCACCCTCTAGTATGCCATTAGTGTGAGTGTAAGCAAATTTATGTTTTGGCTCATGGTAAAATGAGTCTTTAAATCTGGGTCTGTAGTTCAGGGCTGGATGACTCATACAGGCAGGTCTCTGGTTCCTCCCTCTGGTTCTGGAAGGTTGTAGAACTTTCTGGAAACTGGAGGTTGGATGACAGGAGGGTTGATCTACATACTTAGGGGAGTTTGGCTAATCCCCACGTGGTGAGCCTGGCATGGTGGCTAAGCCAGCCCTTAAATATGGATGGGTCAGGTTGGCAAAGGAGTCAGGTGGAAGATGGAGTGCTGAGGAGACTGTCAGTGCCCCCTGAGCAGAACCCCTGCAAGGGGGGAGCAATGCCTTGGGCTGGGCTCAAGATAGCTTGGGAGGATTCTGGCAACAACATGTTTTGATAAGAATCTTACCTAAGAGGTCGCAGGGTCAAAGAGGACAGTGTGAGTAAATCAGCATGGAACTTACAAGGGGATAGACTGTCACATGTAGCAAGCTGTTCTGGAAGACAGCATTGGGCTTAAATCTTTCTTTTACCTTGCACTGGAAGATCTTCAGTAGCAGCCAGGTGGGCTGGTAGTTTCTACAGTCAGTAGAACTGGGATAAGTGGAGTTGGAGTTACTCCTGTATGCAACCTACAACATGTTTGTGCTACTTTCCAAAAGGACTGAATTCCTAGTCCTTAAGGGGCTTTTGCTTTTTCCTATCATAGACTGTCAGCAGTTGGGAGTGAGAACAATCTGGAGTTGTACATAGAGAAGATGAGGAGACAAATTAGAGTTATATATGAGAGGAAGTTGTCCCTGGTTTTGTTGCTATCAAGTTGGGCATCCCATAATTCATATTCCCTATCCAATTAAAGTGGAGGACCACCCTAAAAAAAAACAAAAAAAACAGCATTAATATTCTTAGAAAAAAAAATAAAAGACTGAAACAAAAAAAAAATGTTTACCTTACCAGAAATCCCTGTTGCTAGGCAGTCTTCCTAATCTGCCTCTTCCTACTCCGCAGTGATCTTCAGTCTTCTCTCCTCCTCACGTTGTCTTCTGGGTAATGGGGCAGGCTGTGTTCTGGGAACTGTGTGTTTCCTTACACAGCGCATCCCATTCATAAAGCACTGCGTGACTCGAGCATGCGCAGCTGGAAACGGGCAGTGAAGCTGCAAGGCTCCACTGCCTGTTTCCCTTAGTGAGGATGGCGGCGCTGGAACCCAAGAGCTGAGGGATGGGTCGGCCTGGGGCGGCCGACATCGCGGGCGCCCTGGAAAGGTAAGTGTCATTATTAAAAGTCAGCAGCTACTTTTCTTAGCTGCTGACTTAAAAAAAAAAATAATAAATCCCCGCTGGAACACCCCTTTAATTGCCTCTAATAAAACATTTTAGCCAAAGATCAACTGTTCCTTGTGTCTGGACTAGAGAAAGTGTGGAGAATACAAGTTGCCTGGCTGTGCAGGAGTGGGGAACCCAATCATTAGCGGCTCCTTCAGGGGTGAGCACTTCATGAACAAAATATTTATTCAAAGAAATAATTAGGCTGATTCACTAAATGTTCTAAATATGAAAGAATCCTTGCCTCTTTGAAAAACACCACCATATTTTAAGTTCTGATACTTGCCTGTCTGGTGTGGCAGTGAATGTCACAGTCTCACAGACATTTCTTTCTGCAGGACAGAAACGTCTCTATCCAAATCAAGACGTGCACCTTAAAGTGATTGTAAAGTCTTTTTTTAACCACTTCCCGACCAGCACACACGATGTACGTTGGCAGAATGGCGCGGGCAGGCATATTGGCGTACAGGTACATCCAATCTTAAATGCCACCCTGCCATCATGAGCGCGCTACCGGCGACGCGCTCGCATGCTGGTCGGGACCCTTGTTAGTCCGGTCGCGGGTCCTGCGAACTCTATCGCCGCGGGCATACCCGCGATCGTCTCACGGGGCGGCTGAACTGGGAGATGCTGTTTACAACGGCATCTCCCCATTCTGCCTAGCAACAAGTGACGCTGATCTCTGCTCCATGTGATTGGAACAGAGATCAGTGTTTACTAAAAGAAAGCCCAGCCCCCAACAGTTAGTAACACACCCCTAGGAACACTTAAAGTGGAAGTAAACCCATCGATTTAAACAGTTAAAAAAAAAAAAAAAAAAGGCATGCCGGGAATGCTAACTGCACATTGGCTGTGCTCTCAGCCAAACTATCAAACCATCCAATGACTGGTGTCATAATGAATCACATGTGCAGCACCATAGCAGTTGAAGATTAAACAGAGGCAAAGATGGCAGCTTCCTTGGCTGAAAACGATAGAGGAGTTTACTTCCACTTTAACCCCTTCACTGCCAGTGTCATTTACACAGGAATCATTGCATTTGTATAGCAGTGATTGCTGTATAAATGACAACGGTCCCAAAAATGGCCGATATGTCCGCCATAATGTCGCAATCACAACAAAAAAAAAAAAACAAAAAAAAAAATAAAATAAAAAATAAAAAAATCGCTGATCGCCGCCATTACTAGTAAAAAAAAAAGCCATAAAACTATCCCCTATTTTGTAAACGCTATAACTTTTGCGAAAACCAATCGCTTATTGCGATTTTTTTTAACAAAAATATGTAGAAGAATATGTATCGGCCTAAACTGAGGGAAAAATATATTTTTTTATATATTTTTAGGGGATATTTATTATAACAAAAAGTAAAAAATGTGTTTTTTTCAAAATTGTCGCTCTATTTTTGTTTATAGCGCAAAAAATTAAAACCGCAGGGGTGATCAAATACCACCAAAAGAAATCTCCATTTGTGGGAAAAAAAAGGACGTCAATTTTGTTTGGGAGCCATGTCACATGACCGCGCAATTGTCAGTTAAAGCGACTCAGTGCCGAATCGCAAAAAGTGGTCTGGTCTTTGGCCAGCAAGATGGTCCGGGGCTGAAGTGGTTAAATAAAAAAATAACAAACATATTAATACCGGGCAATAACAACCCCTTCCTGCCCAGGCCATTTTTCAGCGCTGTCACACTTTAAATGACAATTGGGCTGTCATGCTACACTGTAACCATGTGACATTTTTATCATTTTATTCAAACAAATAGAGCTTTCTTTTGGTGGTATTTAATCACTCCTTGTTTTTTTTATTTTTGACCAATAGAAACTAAGAAAAACGATTTTTTTTTTGTCAGTAAATTTTGTAAATAAGTAATTTTTCTCCTTCACTGATGGGCGCTGATGAGGTGGCACTTATGGGCACTGATGAGGTGGCACGAATATGCCGCACTTATGGGCAGTGATATGTGGCACTGATAGGCGGCACTGGGCACAGATAGGCGGCACTTGTGGGCACAGATAGGCGGCAGAGATGGGCGGCACTGATGGGCATTAATGGGTAGCAGTGATGGGCATTGATGGGCAGCACTGATAGCCAGCACTGACTGGCATCACTGGTGGCCACTGATTGCTGGCACAGACTGGTGCCAATTGTGGGCACTGATTTCTGGCAGTGGCATTGCTGGCACTTAATTGCAATCAGGGTACTGATGATCAGTGCCCTGATTACATCCCTAGATGTCCTCTGTGAGGAGATGCCACTAATCGGCTCTCCGCTCCTCACACTGTCAGTGTGAGGCGAGGAACGCTGATTACTGGCTTCTCCATTTTTCATGTGACCGGCTGTGATTGGACACAGCCGATCACATGGTTAAAGCTGCTTAGAGCACCCCTCCCCCTCCTCATTACCTCTTATTAGTGGCCACCAGTGCATAGGAGGAATCCCTTCAGTTCTCCCAAATAGAGGAGTTTCCCATGGTTGAGAAGCAGGTTCTTTCATTCTATTACTAGGGTAGGACCCACTAATTCAGGGTACTTTGTCGCAGTAAGTGGGCTTAGCACTATATGACCATATAGTGTGACCAAACCCCTGTATTTTTTTCAATATGCTCAGGTGTTTTTAACTAGCCTTGCAGGATAAATGTCATTTTTGTATGCGTGTGCTGTAATCTGTTTTGTACCGTTTTTGGTCTTCTAGCAGCACCATCTTGAATGTAAAGCATTTTAGGGTGTGCCCCCCCCCCCCCCCCCGCAAGTATGTTTTTGTTCATGGTTAAAGAACCGCAGCTCATTACATAGATTGGGGTCGTGCCGTGTCCTAGCAACATGGCACGGCCACTCTGGAGGGCGTCCACCCAGAACGAGAACCACGCTGCCGCGTCCACCCAGATCCAGCCGGCGGGCGGGAAGGGGTTAAAGAGCCATGATATTTTTGTAATTATTTTCTTAGGTTTTGGCTGCACAACACAGCATCAGGAATAACATTCGGCTGTCCTGAGCAGTTGCAGCCAAGGACATCAAGGTTATCATTATGAAGTGAATGCTTTGTTCTGCTGAATTAAGCTCTTTATATAGACTTCTGTTCTCTGAGCACTCATATTACACACATATCAAGGACCAGGCTGTGCCTCATTAACTATTCATATTATACTGCTGCAAATACTATGGTTTGTCCATGTCTGTTTTATTATGTAAATTCTGTATCTTCCTTTAGGAATACATTCAGGAGTAGGGATGAGCTTCGTGTTCGAGTCGAACATACGTTCGACTCGAACATTGGCTGTTTGTCCGTTCGGCGAATACCGAACGTTATGGGGCGCTCGCGCCAAATGCGTGTGGCGCTCACGGCCCACAATGCACTGCGCCATCGCAGTGCATTGCTGGCTCATGATTGGCCAATCACAGCGCTGGCAGCGAGGAGAGCCAGCTGTGCAGTACACACCCCACACTATATAAGGCCGCCAGCACGGCGGCCTTGTGTAGTGTGTTTGCGTCTGTAGGAGCTAGTGGGTGTTCTGTGTACCTTCAACACAGTATACACCGTTCGTTATCGGCCGATTTTGCGTTCTTGCACTTCTGTAGTGGTTGTTGTCTACGTGCTATGACCGCAGTATACACCATTATATCCACCTATATAGCTAGCTATATTTCTCTTTTTTAATAGAGCTTGCAGTCAGTTGCAGGAGGGAGATTGTGCGTGCTGTCTGCGTGCCCTGACCACTAGGGATGGCCGAACGGTTCGTCCGGTGGTTGATTTGCAGCGAATTTCGGCTGTTCGCGGTCCGCCCGATCGGCGGACTATTGCCACTGTTCGCCCGGCGGACTTACGTGTTTACTGTGTAAAAGAACTTTGACCTATGATGACACATCCATCATGTGGTACAGGACAGCCAATTGAGACATTACAGCACATGGACACTTGGACTTTCCCCCTAACTTATAAATAGACCCGATCCGGCGGCCATTTTACATTCTTTCGTATGTCACTATAGGGAGAGGTTGCTGTGTTGAGCAGGGAGAGACTGCAGTGACCCAAATCGCTAGCTATTAGGTCCACAAAAGTTCTTTTAAGGACTGGTATGGTATAGATGTAGTTCAGGATATAGGTTTGAGGCACTGCTATTCAAGTCATTGTTGCAGCAGCCTGTCTTTTGTCAGTGCAGAGAGGGACAGGATGCTGTGTGCCGCAGGGACAGTCAGTTTAATCATTAGCTGTTACTATTAGGTCCACAAAAGTCCTTTTCAGGACTGGTATGGTAAAGTAGTACAGGATATAGTTTTGAGAGCTATTCAAGTTATTGTTGCAGCAGCCTGTGTTTTGTCAGTTTAAATAGGGACAGACAGGAAGCTGTGTGTGGCAGTGAGGGACAGTCAGTTTAATCAGTAGCTGTTACTATTAGGTCCACAAAGGTTATTTTCAGGACTGGTATGGTAATAGGGTTGTACACGTATAATATTCTCTCTTCCAAATATAGAAAATATTATACTTGACTGTTGCCCTTCTGCTGCAGTAGTCCTTTATGAGTATAGGGACTGAGGTACAGTCTGCTAATCACAACCTACTAGTTGCACAAAGGTCCTTCTAAGGACTGGTAAGGTATAGCGTACTAGAGTAAACAAGGTTGAGTGAGGTACAGTCTGCTAATCCTTAAGGACTGGTATAGGTCCACAATATATAGGGTTGAGGTGCACTACTGCTGACTGCTGTCCTATTCTGCAGCAGTCCTTTATCAGTATAGGGACTGAGAGTTTTGTCACAGGGTCATTTAAAAAATGACAGGCAGAGGAAGAGGCAGGCCCTTCCGCAGGGGTGGTAGGGGTAGGGCAGGAGCAACAGGCTTGAGCCAAAGTGGGAAATTGCAGAAGGTGCGTGCGATTACGTCAAAGGAAGCACCAGAATTGGTTGACTGGCTCACTCAGCCTTACTCTTCTGCACCCTCCTCATCCTCTTAATCTGCACCCTCTTCTTCACTCTCTGCTATGTGCACCCCCAAAGACACTACCACCAACACCACCACCACATACCTTCCGCTTGAGTCACAGGAATTATTTTCCGATCCATATCAAGACATTTCTGATGCGCAGCCACTCTTGGCATTGGATCAGGAAGGAGGTGGTAGCAACAACCGTCACTCAGCAGTCTGACGACAGTACTCAGATTAGCCCAAGGAGAAGGTTGGTCCCCGGTGTTGCTGCCTACTCCGAGATCTCTACTTATAGTGGTGGGGAAGGTGACGTTGATGATAACGTGTCTAGTGATGTCACGTGGGGGCCCACAAGAGAGGAAGAGGGGAGTTCAGAGGGAGATGTGGATCAGCAGATAGGGAGGAGAAGCAGGAATAACTTACATTGCACAGGAGGGACAAAGCAGACTGCTAATGTATCAGGAGCGAGTCATCGACCATGTACGGTCACATCTGGCGCTCCCAGGATTCCGGCACATGGCTCCGCAGTGTGGGCTTTTTTTAACGTGTTCGCTGCTGACAATAGTGTTGCCATCTGCAATCTTTGCAGTCAACGCATTAGTCGCGGCAAGCCCAACACTGACCTAGGGACGACCGCCTTAAGGCACATGAGCTCCCATCCGAGCCCAGTGGGAGCAATGGAACACACAAAGCCACACTCCAGGCTCTCACCGTCCAGCCTCGTCTTCTCCTTCTCCTCTCTTCTCACAATTGTCCTCCACTCCACCTTCCATCAGGCCAAGCTCACGTTTTTCTGCAAAAAGGCAGGCTTCCGTGGGCCTAATGTTCGAGCGTAAAAAAATGATGACGCCGGATAACCCTTTTTTTTTTAGGACAGTATCTTTCATATTAGCCGTTAAAATTAGCACTTTTTATTTCGAACGTTCAAGTCCCATAGACTTCAATGGGGTTCTAACGTTCGTACGAATTTGCGGTCCATACGAAAGTTCTGATGCGAACCGAACCGGGGGGGGGAGGGGGCGTTTGGCTCATCCCTATTCAGGAGTGTGTTTGGGCATCATGCTACCCTATCCAAAGAAAATGGGAAAAAAAGAGCACTTTTGTTCATCCTTCAAATATTCAATCCAGGGATTTCCCCCAGAATACTTTTTTTTATACCACTAGATGTCCTGAGTTTTATGACCAGAATCATTCAACTCCCTTTCTTTGAGCCCAGGTCATCCTGCAGCAAAAGATCGGTTTGTTGTTATACCTTTTAACTGGATATTTCATTTTATCTTGTTTTTTATTTGTTTTGCTTTTTATCAAGTTTTATTTTAAAAAAAATCCTTTACAAGTACAGAATGACAGAGATAAACTGCCACACATAATAAGATAACTAGAAGAAAAAAAAAATCTAAACAAATAGCAACAAAAATGAAGCACTAAGCCCACAAGTTGCCGTTAAAGTGGTAAACTTCCACCGCCTTTAATAAGGCTTACCTATTGGTACTGTAAATATCTTCTAAACATGCACTGTTTAGGAGATATTTACTGTATATGCAGCTGATGATGTCATCAACGCATATCACTCCGAAAGAATGGCCACCCGTGATTTTTCTTCAGAGCCCTGTGCCGTGACTGGCGGCTACCACGTGCATGCGCGGGAATGAGTTCACACAGCTCTGGCCAGTCACACAGCCAGAGTCCGCGGACCCAGAAGGAAGATGGCTGAAGATGGATGAGACTTCCAGCAGTAACAATGAGGGCTTAGTTTGCAGGTAGGTTTCACATAATAGCACATTATGCCTTTACTTTGCAGGTCAGGAAAATCAAGGCAGCGGTTTACTTCCTTTTTCATTCTTGGCAAACTAATAGATATCCCACAAGTAGCAATAAGTACAACATTCTCATTAAAGAGTAAAGCTGGGTTCACATATATGCAAATTGGGTGCATTTTTAGTATCATCCAATTCGTATAACATGTGACTGGCTTTCAATTTAACATATGCGGGGCGGATGCGGTGCGGTTTTGAAAAGGGTACTGTGCATTTTTGGGTCCAGTTCAGGGAAAAATTTTCACCTGAATCGTACCTGAACTGGTGAACAGAAACACACCGGACCCCAGAGTGCAAACCACAGCCGCATATATGTTAACCCAGCCTTATAGACAGGCTCATCGCATGAATACCAACTGGACTGCATTGCAGCAAACTTGTATAGAGCATTGAAAGAGAGGTATGTATGTTTCTCAAACAAAATATATGTATTCACTTTGAATTTCCATTATCCACCAATGGTGGAGTAGAGGATATCCATCGTGAAGCAATCAGTTTTCGTACAATAAAGAGATCTTAAAATAAAAAGATCTTAAAACTGCATCAATTAACTTTGAGTCCAATGTATTGAAATCAACATATCCTAGGATGGGGTTTTATCTTGTTATTTTTGGCTTGTGTTCTGCTATAAAGCAGTACAGCAGCATTATCTCTCCCATCCTGCTAAAGGAAAAGTACAGGCAGAGTTTGTTTGGCTATACTTCTAGAGGAGTGCAGATCGTTCTGCACTCTTGTGACCCATTTTCAGCAGACAGCGGGCCGGAGCTGACGCCACAGAGCCGGTCAAGCCTTGACTAAGATTGCAACCATATGGTTGGGACCCCCCTACATGTCTGGACTGGCACCTGGCTCAGCCTCATCCTCAGCCGGGGAGAGGCTGGGCCAACAGTTCCTGCCCCCTTCACAGCCCAGCACTCCAGTGAGCATGCGTGGGGGGGGGGGCAGAGCAGAGAGATGCTGACTGACAGTCACAGCTCACGGAGCGCTGAGAACTGAGCGATCGGCGGTGTTTGATCACTCGGTTCTCAGTCTTAGAGCTTGTGGGGTGACTAGGTACTGTAAATATGAATCTTCAAAGACAAACAAACCCATACTTCTCTTTTGCAGACCGCCTCTACCTCATAACAAACTATCCTCTTCCACCCTTCTCTGAATTTCGCAACAGATGATTTGCAGCGTGCTCATGCATGTTGAGGTTTTTATATAGGAGGGCATCAATGCAATTCATTACAGTAATCTGGCTGCTTTAAGAGGCAGGAAAGTAGAAAATTCTATAGGACACATGGCAGCAAAATGGCACAGTAACAATGGCACCGCTTGTTGCCGATCTGATTTGGAAAGAGATCATGAATCTGGTATTTTGTCCATTAAATTGACAGCCTTAGTTATTGTTTTAATTAATACACATATGAAAATATCAATCGTCTACGTTCTTACAATCAGTAGGTAAGCTGATAATTTAATAAGGTAAAGTAAGACAGGAAACCTTCAATTATACAACAAAGTCCTTTGCCAGTAATCCTTGCTTCCAGCCTTCTACAATGCAAAGTATATTTATAGGTTTCTCAGGTGTTATGTTCTGTTTGCTTTGTGTCAGCAGACCTTAATCTATGTGTGATAAGAAAACCACAACATAGTAGGTCATTGATAAGTGGATTACCCACAACTTTTTCTCTGTTTTTATTGGATGTAGCACCACTGGTTATCAGCTCAAAGGGTTTAAACATAAAATAAAACATTTAGGCTGCTTCCACACTGGGGCCGGTGGGCGTCGACGGTAAAACGCCACTAGTTTTAGTGGCGCTTTACCATGCTTTTAGCAGCACTATTTGGTCGCTAGCAGGGTGCTTCTAACCCGTGCTAGTGGTCGAATAAAGGGCTAAATGCACCCATGTAGCGCTCAGGGGCGGATCCAGAGTCTAGTCTCGGGAGGGGCACTGCCAGAAAATAAGTTTGTTTTTTTGCGGGCAATTTATGAGGGAAATGGCTGGTGTTGGCGCTTCAATCATCATGGCACCATAGTTGTTATGGTGTCAGGATGATTGAAGAGCATTATTTATATTATTACACTGCAATATAAAATGAAATGGTTCAACTCACCTTAATGCAGAATCAGTGGGAGCCCTGAGCGTGTCACTTGCCATGTCATCTGCCACACGTTGCGGATTGTCCACCTGCCACGTCACGTGTCACACGTTGCGGATTGTCACTTGCCACATGTTGCAAATTGTCTTTTGCCACGTCACCTGCCACGTGTTGTGGATTGTCCACTTGCCACGTCACCTGCCAAACATTGCGGATTGTCCCTTGCCACGTCACCTGCCACACGTTGCGGATTGTCCACCTGCCACGTCACCTGCCACACGTTGCGGATTGTCCACCTGCCACGTCACCTGCTACATGTTGCGGATTGTCCACCTGCCACATGTTGTGAATTGTCACTTGCCACGTCACCTGCCACGCGTTGCGGATTGTCCCTTGCCACGTCACCTGCCACACGTTGCGGATTGTCCACCTGCCACGTCACCTGCCACACGTTGCGGATTGTCCACCTGCCACGTCACCTGCTACATGTTGCGGATTGTCCACCTGCCACATGTTGTGAATTGTCACTTGCCACGTCACCTGCCACGCGTTGCGGATTGTCCCTTGCCACGTCACCTGCCACACGTTGCGGATTGTCCACCTGCCACGTCATCTGCCACATGTTGTGAATTGTCACTTGCCACGTCACTTGCCACGTCACCTGCCACACTTTGCAGATTGTCACTTGCCACAAGTTGGGGGCGGAGAAGGAAGAATACTGGCGCTCAGCCACTTACAGTGGACGCTGGACATTTTAACAGTCTAAACTGTAAACTGCAGCAACAACTGTTCCCCTATTTGAGGCTTCAGCTCCTGTCACATCGGCTCTGAGACTTGAGTCCGACGTGACTCACTGACGTCACTCGTCTGAGACTCAAGTCTCAGTGTAACTGCGAGTGCGACTGTTCTCTCCCTGGCCGCTGTTACAGTGAGTCGCGTCGAGTGAGACTGGAGTCCGACGTGACTCACTGACGTCACTCGTTGCTAGACGCCAGGCGGCCTAGGCGTTAGCAACGAGTGCAGGGAAGAGGCTCCACCCACCTGTTCCTCCTGCTCCTGGTATTAGTCGAGTCTCTCTCTCTGCACCGCTGATCGTCTGATGTGAGAGAGACTCGGCAGAGGCAGCGACAGAGAATGGGAGACATGTAATATCAGTGCAGACAGTGCTACTATCTCGGGGGGGGCAATTGTCCCGTTGCCCCCCCCCTGGATCCGCCCCTGGTAGCGCTGTTGCCCAAGTGCTTTGCAGGCGCTTCGGCAGCAGTGCCCATTGATTTCAAAGGGCAGGAGCAATGGAGGAGTGGTGTATACATTGCTCCTTCACTGCCCCAAAGATGCTGCTTGCAAGGCTTGTCCTGCCAGTGCATCACCTCAGTGTCAAAGCACTCTGGCTTTCACACTAAGACTGCGGGGGGGGTTTCAGGTGCTTTACGGGTTTTGCAATTTTGACATGTGTTAGTAAAACTGTACATATCACCACAACTACTTAGTATATCTATGCGGAGTAAAACCATGGGGTTTTTTTCTGAACAAATTGGGCTTTCATTTGGTGGTAAATGGTAATGGAAATTTCCTAATTTTTTATTATTCTCAAAGAAAACCTGGCACAAAATAGTGCAAAAATATTATATATTTATATAGTATATTTTTCAAATTTAGCTGCATATTTCTTATTATACCTACCGGCAAAGAATGACCTCAAATAAATTCCGCTCCTCACAATTGCAGCAATACAACATATGTGTATGCTATTTGTTGTTTGTACCTGTAGTAGGGCCTAGGGACAATAGTGCACATTTTGCTTTTTTTTATCCTACCTAAAACACACTGACACCAACACATACTGACACTCATACCAATCTAAAATACAGCAACCTTGAACTGTGACCTTGACCCCAACTCTAATCCTGCTCAAACCTTGCTCTAATAATTTTTTCTCTACATACACACATCATTTGGTAAATTGGTTCTAAATGTACAAGTTTTTTTTTTACCTTAATGCATTCTCTGCATTAAGGTAAAAAAACTTACTGCATGCAGCCCCCCCCCATACATACCGAGTCCGATATTGATACAGTCACATGCATAACAGCAGAGCTGTCCTCTCATTGGACAAAGACAGCAGAGGGAGCCATTGGCTCCTGCTGCTGTCGATCACAGCCAGTAAAGAGAAAGGGGTGAGGTCAAACCACGCTCTGTGTCAATGGACAAACAAAGCCGGCTCAGGTGTGAGCCCGCACAAGTGCCCCAGAGCAACTTGAAGGGGGGAGAGGCTAGGAGCGCCAGCAAGGGACCCGAGAACAAGGAGGAAAATATACAATGTATCATTTTGAGAGTGGAATGTAACGCATTAGAACCCTTGCACCTTAAGCTGGTCCTGCTTACAGGTCCTGTTTTGAGTCAGAGTAGTAAAGCCAAATTTTAATTGTAGATGGTAGAGTAAGCTCTATGTGAGTGAAATGTGTCAAAAGGAGGAGCCTAAGCAAGTGTTGTGTATACTTATAGTTCCATAGTGTTTTACTCTGAGATTGCTCCTGGAGAGCAGATCCCATTCTTCATTCAAGGACAGCTAAATTTGTGGCTTTAATGAGCCAAAGAGGAAAAATGGTACCTATGAATGGGAAATCTGTACAGATTGTGGGCCTGAAGTGGAGAGTCTTTTGTATGGTATCTGCATAAACACTAGCTCCACCCAAAATAATTTATTGAATTCAAGTGGAAGGGAGAAGGGTTTAGTAACCCTGGGTAGTCCCAATGCTCACCCCTAGCAATGCCATGAGAGACTAGGATCTTTGTTCTGTAGCTGAGCTATTTGGTCCACATGGTATAGTATTTTAGGGTCCAGATGTTTCATTTCTTCAGTGTATGGAAAACTCGCTCAACAATCAGTAGCTTTGCTATAATGCGGAGCACAGCCTGCCAGGGGTTGTAGGGATCTTCCAACTGGGGTCTGAGTAGCATAATAAACAACCAATTGTTCATCCCCTGAGGCACCTTGCTCCTTAAGATGTGGAGGGAGGGGCTCTCTAGTAAGAGGGATCTCACAACTTAAGATGAAATGGATTTATAAAGTGGGAGGTTTCTCCCCTCTAGGCCTTGATGTAGACGTTAACGCTTTTGTAGACAATTCCTAATGTTCATTAATAGTTTTCCGAAATAACCTATAGAGTGATCATTTCGTAACTATTTGGGAATGTGACTTTTTGGTGCTATAATTAAGTTGCGTTAATGTAATCAATAAGCAAAATATATGTGCTAGTTTGTATACCATTGAGACTAACCTGGACTCTGGGTAGAGACGTTACCCTATAATAAAAAGTAGTGTATAGAATAAAAAAACATGGATGATAACCAGTTAGAATGTACTCGTTTTTAGAATGATTAAGGCCCCTTTCACACTGGGGCGGTGTGGGCATCGGCTGTAAAACACCGCTTTATTTAGCGGCACTTTACCGTTTTAAAACCGGTTAAAACCACCTGCAAAGCACCACTGCAGCGGCGCTTTGCCGGCGGTATAGCCACGCAGCCCCATTGATTTCAATGGGTAGGAGCGGTTTAGGAGCGGTGAATACACCACTCCTTCACCGCTCCATAGATGCGGCTAGCAGGACTTTTTTCACTGTCCTGCTAGAGTACCTCTCCAGTGTGACAGCCCTCAGGCTTTCACACTGGAGTGAAAGGGGCCAGTTTTTTCAGGCGCTACACAGGCACGATTTTTAGCGCTGTAGCGCCTGAAAACCGCTCCAGTGTGAAAGGGGCCTTATAGTCACTTTTCTTCTATATAAAAGTTGTTCCAAATGATAATTTTATACTGTTGAACAATCAAAATTTTGGTCATATAATTTGGTGCTTTTGTGTGGGGCTTATTGGTAGAGTGTCCCCTGTTGGATATTCTGCTAAAACTTCCAGTTTTTCAATGTATATTTTCCTTTTTAGATTTCCTTTTTTCAAAATGACATGACCCATAGAGGGTAACAACAAAGTATCTGTGGACGGATCTTTGACGTTGTCCATATTTGACGCAATTTAACTTTAGTTTTTTTTATTCTTTCATGTTAGCCATCTGTTATAAGTCATATTAGTTAGAGCGTAACTCAAAGGAGAAGGATTTAAACCAAAAGGCAAAATTCCAAAGGTGTCCAGTTTACTCTCATAGGGAGGCTTGACGTATTGTCACCCTGGATGGCCAAAACGAGGCTTGGTTTTTCACTGAGCTTTCGGAAGTCAAATCGAGGCTCGGTTTGTTTTTTCCAATTGCATAAATAGTGCAGTGCTTTAGAGCTATGCCATTTGTCTATTTAAGGGATTTTTGGTTATTGACCCTGGTGTCCAGCAGCTACATGTGATAGGGTTCTTTTATTGCGCTGATTTGTTCTTTTATTTTAGTTGGTTTGTTTTGTATACATAAAAGGTGATGCTGCAATACGACGCCCGTGCCCCAGGACGACGTCAATCTTTGATGAAACTAGTAGGGCGGACGACGTGCTGACGTCATCGTAACTTACGAAGTCCCGGAAGTGTGGGCGTTCGTCTTTTATTTGTACCGGCCGGTATTTTATCTATTCTTCCATGTAAAGGAGATGTTCTGTCTTTTAACTATAATTTTTAAATAAAAGAGTTGGATTTCACACTATGTCAAGGGTCTTTTATTCATTTTTCCAAGTGTGATACCCATGGATAACTGAAAGCTAGAGGATAAGAGAGAGTGTTTACAGGACCATCGTGTGCTGAACAGACTGCAGTCCAAAGACCCTGGCAGGGCAATCAGCCACAGGTGTTTTTGACCTTTTTACAGGTCTAACATACAGTATCTGGTAAGCAGGCATTTTTATTTGGTGGTGGTCACATGCAGTGTTAACCACACAGGAGATCTGGAATGTCTGGAGTGTACCTATGAACTCTGATTGAAAATTCAGGAGTCTGACGCTTCTATTTTTCCTACTACCTTGCTTATGCACCTGTCTTCCTCCTACCACACAAGAATGTGTAGCATTGGATCTCAAATGGGAAAACAGATATGTGAGAGTCCACAGGGCTGCGCAACCCAAAGTTTTCCCTGGGGGATTTTTTAGGCAGCAAAAAATTTGTAAAATAATTAAATAAAACCTTTTATTAGGTAGGAAAATGAATAATGCATTCAAATGTACAGTATATTTAAAATACAAGCTCTGGTTAGCGACACAAACATAAATCACCTGTAGCAAAAAACCCCATGTGAAACATGGTTTACCAATTACATTTACAGCATAGTTATCCACATGAATGCATTTCAACCCTTTTGTTTCTGGTCTTCTTCAGGGGAAAGTATATTCTAAGGAAATATATCAAAAGATTCTAGTTTTAGGTATTTGGCAATATACAAATTATTATTATTACTGCACACACAGCAGAGGGCCATCAGTGAGTATCTGTGCCAGTATGGCACTAGAACAGGTTCAGGGGAGCTTGGCTTCTTTTCGCCATGCCAGTGGCTACTGATCAAGGATGCATGCACTGTCCTGTCACTTGAGGAGGCCACAAGGATGGTGAGCAGCGACAATGCATGCATCAATGACATTGTCCTTCTAGTTTTCCTGTTAGTGCACATGCTTCATGGAATCATGGATGGGCACTTGAGGCAGAGCAGCGAGAGGAAGAGGAAGTCGTCCTAACCTCTCAAGGCCCCCTTTATCCAGATAGTATTACTGTAGGCCCGACAAAAACACACAGGAAGAAGAGGAGGAGGAGGAGGATGATTGTGGCAGCATGGATGTAGAAGATAAAACTCAGCAGCAGTCTTCAAAGGATGGTTTTCAGTCCCCAGAAACCCAAGGAGTTGTACGTGGCTGGGAGGTGGTAATTACAGATCATGCGATCCTTAGTGACTCAGAATCCAATGCCTCTGCAAACTAATGCTGCATGTCCTCCCTCATTCTGCAAAGCCTGCGACAGGACCCTAGGATTCGTGGTATCAAGGAGAGGGATCATTACTGGCTGGCGACCCTTCTTGATCCATGTTACAAGGGTGCAGAGGATAAAACATCTTCAGGAGGCCTTGAAGAAAGGTTTGTGCAATGCATTTCCAGACCCTGGGAGGTTACAATTTCCTGGTGCTGGAAAACATGTTGCTGAGGCTTCGCTCAGTCAGAGGAAAAGCAGTGGAAAAGGTGGCCTGCTGACTGATGCCTTTAAACAATTTTCCAGTCCTCAGCGCCAAGGTCTGATCGGTTCAAGCAACCATCGCCAGCGTCTGCATTACATGGTGCAAGAATATCTAGGGGCAAGAGCAGACTTGGAGATCTTTCCAACAGAGCATCCACTGGGTTACTTTGTTTTGAGGATGGACCACTGGCCAGAACTTGCTCAATATACAATTGAGCTACTAACCTGTCCTGCATCAATCATGCTTTCTAAACGCACATTCAGTGCTGCTGGAGAGTTTGTAATGGATCAAAGAATGCACCTGTCCACAGACTCCGTTAAAAGGCTCACATTCATAAAAATGATTCAGTCTTGAAACAGCAGCTATCAAGCACCTGATGCTGATGTAACTGATTGGATTTGCTATGGATGTGGGATCCCTTGAAGACTGCCTATGCCGACTATCCTATTCCTCCTCAATCTTGATGATGCTAACTTCCAATAATATTTTTGGTTTAGAGCACCGCCACCACCCAAGGCCCAATTTTTTTGCCCCTGTTTAACAGGGGCATGCAAGTACAATTTTTGATCCGATATTTCACAGCAGGGCCCATTCCTGCACCCAACAAGAGTATCTGTGAGGGCTTAAAGTGGATTTATACCCAATGCCATCCTTTCTAAACTACTACCATAGGGGTTATCTATAAGGATATACATGCCTCCTGCATGTATCTTTACCTGTCAAATGTCTCCCCTCTGTCTGTTATGAGACCCGAAAAACTGCAGATTCTGTGGGTGGGTCTGTTGTCTTGAGCTTGGTGCGTGATGTCAGTAGACTCCCCGCCCACCTCTACACTCCCCTTGTCAATATGCATTTCCTCCTGTGTATTTCTTACACTGAACTTCTGCTATGATCTCTAACATCCAGTGAAAAGACAGGAAAGTAACCACATGACTTCAGCATGCCCAATTATGCTGAGGTGTGGAACATCCAATCCTGGCAGAGCAGCAGAAGAAATGAGTGAGGGAATTAAAAAATAATGCATGTCTCTTAGGCTAGTGCACGAGATATGTAAATCACCTGTTACTCACAGCAAGGGGGAAGATTTGACAAAGTTTTTCTCTGTTTGTCAAGATTTATCTCACTGGACAATAAAAGGATTGCTCAGAGCTGGATTAACCCTTTGTGGCAAGACTGGGCTCAAATGATAGGAAATATTATACTCTACATTATGACATCAAACAAAAAAAAAAAAGTGTTGTGGCACCAACACCACCACCCAAGGCCCAATTTTAGGGGCATGCAATTACAATTCTTTATATAATATTTCCCAGCAGGACCCGTTCCTGCCCAACAAGATTAACTGTGTAGGCTTAAAGTGTTCTGGCACCACCAAAGGCCTAATTTTTCTGCCCCTGTTTAACAGGGGTATGCAATTACAATTATTGCTATTGTATTTCACAGCAGGGCCCATTCCTGTTCTCACCAAGAGTAACTGTGGGGGCTTACGTTTTTTGCAATCATTTTCATCTATATTGCTGGGACCCGACAATACATTGACATTTTTTCCTTTAGAAATGCAATTTTTCTGTGGTATTGTTCTAAACACAGTAAAATGTGCTACTTTACAGGCATACTAAGGGCACCCCTCAGGCACGATATTTAAAGGAATATTTCATTTGCCATTGAAAATGTCACGTCTGACGAAACGCGCCTGGGAGGGTACGCTGTGACATCACCATGCTGAACGAGAGGAGGATGGGCTCCCAAGTTTGCCGGCCAGCTTGTATTCATACGATTGAACTTTTTTCTTAAGTGCATTTTCTTTTACAATTACAGGATTACCAATGGTTTCACACTATGGGAAGCTTCTCTCTTTTCTGAGCATATTCATTGTGTGGGAATGGGAGTGTGGAGCACCGTAATGATCTACAGCATATGAAGTGTTGCTCCTGGGATAGCAAGATATCTGGTACAGGCGAGAGGCTGAGAGTGGCTCTTACCATAACGCTGCTTACGCTTTTACCATCTGGTAAGCGCATTCTTTTGTCGGTGGCTGGGCACATTATTGATAGGTGTGTGGAATCACTGTGGTGTGTCCTTTTGAAGCTGAGCGATTTATTTCCAATTCACAGAATCTTTTCTATTATGAACTTTTTCATTACGGTCTTTTATTAATTTAATAAGTCAAAGAATCTATGGTGAATGTAGTGCTGTTTCACTCATAAGTGTGACAGCTACTTTTATGTATTGGCGCAGCTCTCTTTTTCTATTTTTACTGATTGTGTGCGTATCCCACAGTTGAGCAGCCACCTTGTGATTTTTGATTATAATTTTTTTAGGGAAAATCTTTTTATATTTTGGATTGTTATTTTTTTAGGTCTCAGTGTGGTTTTACCCCTTTTTGTTTTATTTCATTTTTATGGTTTCACTTTAAGCTATTTATTTATTTATCCCACATAACCAACTACATTCAGTAGAGGAAGCTACTATCAGGATGATCACCTGGTCAGATCATGCACCAATCTTCTTGAAATATAACCTTTTTTCGCCCTTGTACACACGGTCGGAGATTCCGACGGAATGTGTCCGATGAGACCGTTTTGTCGGATATTCCGACTGTGTGTGGTCTACATCGGACTGTTTCCGTCGGAGTATCCGACGGACCAAGTTTTCCAACTTGTTGGTAAAATTTTCAGACAAAATGCTCCGATCGGACATACTCCGATCATGTGTAGAGAATTCCGATCGGACAAAGTGCCATGCATGCTCAGATCAAATTCCTACACTAAAGCTATTGGCTACTAGCGTGAACGTAGTCCTGTCGTAACGAAATAACGCCATCACATTGGATTTTCCGACAACTTTGTCCGACTGTGTGTATGCAACAGTTTTGGACAAAATCCGACGGACAAAATCAGACTGACAATATCCGACCATGTGTACAAGGGCTTAGATACACGACCCCTGGTCCTGCGACGTGTAAACTCAATGAAAGCTTCCTACAGGACCCTGCTGTCTTGGAGGATGCTCTCAGAGAGGTGACATGGTACTTACGCAAATGACACTCCTGACTAATCCGAATGTGATCTGGGAGGCCCACAAAGCAGTGATGCAGGGAGTCCTGATTAAACATGGTGTTAGGATTAAATGAGAGAGGGAAGCAAAGTTAATATCTTTATTAACAGATATCCATAGATTAGAGACCTTGCATAAATAGGCTCCCAACCCAGTTACAGAACAGGATCTTTTGACTGCCCATAGACAGGTCACAGACTTATTTTTGTATAAGCTAAAAGGGCAATACAGGTAGGAAGAAAACAGTTATGAATATGGAAAAACAAATGTGGCAAACAATTAGCTAGCTCTCTGAGGAAATAGCAACCAAGGACATATGTCCCAATGATTGTGGGAACCGAAGGCGAAAAATTTATGTTACCCAAAGATTTGGTTTTTTTTACTCATCCCCAGAACCATACTGCGGTGGATTATTCTAAAGAGACTCCCCCCAGAGCTCGGGACACTTTAAAGGCCCTGGACATGAGGGTCGAGTTTCTGGGTGTATGATTAAGAGGGGATAGTTGTTTTTGACGCATTGGGATGATGGGTCTATATGCTTTGGGGAAAATTGAACCTAATGTATAGTGGCCTAATAGATAGATACTAATACCCTGTTAAGAATGATTTTTGTAAGAATGTATTCCTTGCTTTCATCCAAAATAAAGAATTAAATTGAAAAACCCAAAAAGAAAAAAAAAAGATACACGAGCAGAGGTTACCTCCTGATAAACCTTCTGGTAGGTGCAGCGTAATGCGGTTGGCAGAACGCACGCAAGTTCAGTCATGGGTAGTGATGGACGAACTTCCGATGGGATGTTTTGCGAACGCGGACCGCGAACGCGGACCGCGAACGCGGCCGATAGTTCGCGAACCGTAACGTTGGCGGCGGGCCCCATTGACTTCAATGGGTGGCGAACTTTGCAAACTTACAGGTCAAATTTGCAGACACAAAATAATTACTAGCTGTGCAAACATAGTCCCACCACATGGCCAATGACATAACACATGTATGAGGTGAATCTGGGATCGACAACTACAAGCATTCTTTTTTTATATGTGAAATTGTTGTGACAATTCAGGACTGTGGAGCGCATGAAGGCAATGGAGGAGAGAGAAGGTAAGGGTAGGCAAAGAAGAGGGTGCAGTAGATGATCACCAGCAGCGTGACATACAGCAATGACACCTGCACCGTGATAGAGTCATCTGACACCTGCACCGTGACATACAGCACCGACACCTGCACCGTGACATACAGCACCGACACCTGCACCGTGACATACAGCACCGACACCTGCACCGTGACATACAGCACCGACACCTGCACCGTGACATACAGCACCGACACCTGCACCGTAAGCAGCCCCAGGAGGAAGTCAGCATAGCACAGGGATGGTGGGAGCCCCTCATAATGAGCATAGCACAGGGATGGTGGGAGCCCCTCATAATAAGCAGCCCCAGTAGAAATATGACACCGCTCAACCTCTTCAAACAGGAGGGTACAGGCATATAGTACGGTGTGCTTTTTTTGGACAAGGAAGTGAGCCAAATGAAGAAAGAAGGTCTGTGTGCTTGATTAAAAAAATAGTTTATAGACATACATGGTCTACTGGTCACGTGTTGAATTCCTCCGAGATCCATGCCTCATTCATTTTTAGAATTGTGAGGTAGTTAACACTGTCGTGAGCTAGGCGACTACGCTTATCGGTCACGATCCCCCCCTGTTGCGCTGACAGGACAGGACACTGGACGAGGGGCAAGCCAACAGTTCGATTGCAAATTGGGCAAGCTCTAGCCAGGGGGGTCAAGCCTGCCCACCCAGTAGTCCAGGGGTTCATCACTCCTCAGAGCGTCCACATCGGCCGTTAACCCGATGTAGTCGGACACCTGACGGTCTAGGCGTTCCCTGATGCTGGATCTGGATGACACCTGTCGATGGGTCGGCTGAAAGAATGACCTCATATCCGAAGTCACCAACACATCTTCAAACAGGCCTCTTCTTGCAGGCGCTGTTGGATTGGTAACCGCAACTCCTTCTCTGGGAGTGGGAATTGCTCCTCTGCCAGTGCATGCAAAAGCAGAATGCAGAATTTCTCGAAGCAAGGCCTGGAAGTGCTCCATTCTGACAGCCCTCTGTGACGGCAGTAACATTTCCGCCATTTTGCGTTTGTACCGGGGGTCCAAGTACGTCGCCACCCAGTACTGGTCCTTGACCCTTGTGCTTTTAATATGGGGGTCCCTATTAAAACACTGGAGCATGAAGGCCCCCCATTTGCACTAAACTGGAAGCGGTGTAGTGGCCTGGCTCCTGCTCATCATCCAGGATAATGTCGTCCTCTTCATTCTCCTCTCCCCATCCACGCACAACAACAGGGATCCCAGAAAGGTTTAAAGCATGCTCTTCTTGCTCCTCCTCATCCGCACCCGGCACCATCCTCCTCTGACTCCTCCTTAGACTCCTGTTACCTTATCTCAGATAGGAGTAGCCCCCCCTGGGAATTTATCCAGCATTGCGACTTCCTCATCTTCCCGCTCCTGCTCCTCCACAGCTTGATCAATGACACGACGCAATGCACGTTCCATAAAGAAGGCATAAGGTACCATGTCACTGATGGCGCCATGGCTGCGACTGACCAGTTTGGTGATCTCCTCAAATGGCCGCAGAAGTCTGCATGCGTCGCGCATGAGTAGCCACTGGCGCGGTGAAAAAAAACCCAGCTCCCCAGAGCCTGTTCTGCCGCAGAGTTCATACAGGTAGACGTTAACTGCATGTCTCTGCTGGAGCAGCCTATCAAGCATATAGAAGGTTGAGTTCCATCGCGTCAGGCAATCGCAAATAAGACGTCTGACCGGCAGATTGTGTCGTTGCTGAATGTCAGCAAGGCGAGCCATGGCCGTGTAAGATCTTCTGAAATGGATTTTCCTTGCCTGCCTCAAGATGTCCTGGACCCCAGGGTATTTGACAACGAATCGCTGCACAACCAAGTTTAAGACGTGTGCCATGCATGGCACGTGCGTCATTTTGCCCTGTTTCAATGCGCTAAGCAGATTGGCACCGTTGTCACACACCACTTTACTAACTGTCAAATTGAGCGGTGTTGGCCACTGATCTGCCTGTGAACGCAAAGCTAAAAGGAGTGCCGGGCCAGTGTGGCTCTTGGCTTCCAGGCACAACAGACGCAGCACAGCATGGCAACGTCTCACCTGGCATGTCGAATAGGTTCTGGGGAGCTTGGGCGGCGCAGCGGAAGAGACGCTAGCAGCGGAAAAGGAGGAGTCAGCCGAGGAGGAGAGGGAGGAGGATGGAGTAGGAGGAGAAGAAGAAGAGCCAGGCCTGCATGCAATCCGTGGCGGTAAAACCAAATGTACATGGGTGCCACGGGTTACATGCTTGATGGCTGTCAGAAGGTTCACCCAGTGGGCAGTAAACGTGATATACCTTCCCTGCCCGTATTTGCTAGACCACGTGTCTGTGGTCAGATGTATCTTGGCACTGACACTGTGTGCCAGATGTTGCCTTATGAGTTTATGTGAAATCTTCATTAATATCTGTAAAATATTGTAATTAGAAATAGATCTCATTTGGCTGGCATCTATGAAAGCCAGGTAAAATGCCTCCCCCCAGGTGCTCGAGTTAAGAGCAGACAATGAGGGGCCGAGACTTGTATATACCATATGGAGAGCCACTCCCATTGTTCTACACCTACTCACTTCAAAGGACCCCATGCTGGGGTATGCAATGAAGGGAGGCAACCATAATCAATTGCCAAGTTCCTGGGGAAATCCAATTAAATCTTCTTCCTAGTCACAAAGATTTGCATGAAAGGGGGCCGACTTTTGTAGTAAGCCCTCCAATCATGCTCGAGTTAAGGCAGCCAATGGGGCATCAGTATGAAGGAAAGATACTCCGGGCAGAGGGAAAAAGGGTCTCTTTGTTGGGAACCAGTGCTCAAGAGTGGAACTCTGTAAGGATGGGTAATTATGGTTAAGGTGTTGCTTGTAACTAAATATGCTTGTATGCTTGTGACTAAATATACTGTCTTAGAGAATATACTTTGTATTCCTGCATGTAAATATTATATTCCAACCTAGTATTTTCTTCCTTGATGTAAGACCATAGATAGAGATTGGTGGGTTAGCTAGACTTTCAACTACTTTTAATAAATGGTGTTATGTTAAACCTTTCTTTCCCTTGTCAATAGAATTCTCTTTTAAACCCATATCATATCTTCTGATTAATAAATCAGAAATATAGATTTTAAAGGTTAACACAGAGATACATTCACTTGCCGCTGAACATGGCCATATAGCTCTGGGATGCCCTTCTCTGAGAAATACTTCCTTCCTGGGACCTTCCATTATGGTGTTCCAATGGACACAAATTTTCGAAAGGCCTCCGAGTCCACCAGTTTATATGGCATTAGTTGGCGGGCTATCAGTTCTGACAAGCCAGCCGTCAACCGTTGGGCAAGAGGGTTATCCGGCGTCATTTTTTTACGCTCGAACATTAGGCCCACGGAGGCCTGCCTTTTTGCAGAAAAACGTGAGCTTGGCATGATGGAAGGTGGAGTGGAGGACAATTGTGAGGAGAGAGGAGAAGGAGAAGTAGAAGACGAGGCTGGATGGTGAGATCCTGGAGTGTGGCTTTGTGTGTTCCGTTGCTCCCACTGGGCTCGGTGATGGCTGCTCATGTGCCTTCTTAAGGCGGTGTTGGGCTTACCGCGACTAATGCGTTGACTGCAAAGATTGCAGATGGCAACGCTATTGTCAGCAGCGAACACGTTAAAAAAAGGCCACACTGCGGAGCCATGTGCCGGCGTCCTGGGAGCGCCAGATGTGACCGTACATGGTCGATGACTCGCTCCTGATACATTAGCAGTCTGCTTTGTCCCTCCTGTGCAATGTAAGTTATTCCTGCTTCTCCTCCCTATCTGCTGGTCCATATCTCCCTCTGAACTCCCCTCCTCTTCCTCTCTTGTGGGCACCCACGTGACATCACTAGACACATCTTCATCGACATCACCTTCCCCAACGCTATAAGTAGAGATCTCGGAGTAGGCAGCAACACCGGGGGACCAACCTCCTCCTTGGGCTGATCTGGGTACTGTCGTCAGACTGCTGACTGGCGGTTCTTGCTACCTCCTCTTCCTGATCCAATGCCAAGAGTGGCTGCGCATCAGAAATGTCTTGATATGGATCGGAAAATAATTCCTGTGACTCAAGCGGAAGGTATGTGGTGGTGTTGGTGGTAGTGTCTTTGGGGGTGCACATAGCAGAGAGTGAAGAAGAGGGTGCAGATCGAGAGGATGAGGAGGGTGCAGAAGAGTAAGGCTGAGTGAGCCACTCAACCAAGTCTGGTGCATCCTTTAAAGTAATTGAACGCACCTTCTGCAACTTCCCACTTTGGCTCAAGCCTGTTGCTCCTGCCTTATCCCTACCACCCCTGAAGAAGGGCCTGCCTCTTCCTCTGCCTGTCATTTTTTAAAAGACCCTGTGACAAACCTCTCAGTCCCTATACTGATAAAGGACTGCTGCAGAATAGAGCAGCAGTCAGCAGTAGTGCACCTCGACCCTATATATTGTGGACCTATACCAGTCCTTAAGGAATAGCAGACTGTACCTCACTCAACCCTATGTACTGTAGTACCCTATACCTTACCAGTCCTTATAAGGACCTTTGTGGAACGAGTAGGTTGTGATTAGCAGACTGTACCTCAGTCCCTATACTCATAAAGGACTACTGCAGCAGAAGGACAGCAGTCAAGTATAATATTCTTTCTATATTTGGAAGAAAAAATATTATATGTGTACAAGCCTATTACCATACCAGTCCTGAAAATAACCTTTGTGGACCTAATGGTAACAGCTACTGATTAAACTGACTGTCCCTCACTGCCACACACCGCTTCCTGCCTGTCCTTTAAACTGACAAAACACAGGCTGCTGGAATAATAACTTGAATAGCACTCCAAACTATATCCTGTACTACTTTACCATACCAGTCCTGAAAAGGACTTTTGTGGACCTAATATTAACAGCTAATGATTAAACTGACTGTCCCTGCGGCACACAGCGTCCTGTCCCTCTCTCTACACTGACAAAAGACAGGCTGCTGCAACAATCACTAGCAAAGCAGTGCCTCAAACCTATATCCTGAAATACACCTAACACCTATACCATGATACCAGTCCTTAAAAGAACTTTTGTGGACCTAATAGCTAGTGATTTGGGTCACTGAAGTCTCTCCCTGCTCCACACCGCAACCTCTCCCTATAGTGACATACGAAAGAATGTAAAATGGCCGCCGGATCGGGTCTATTTATAAGTTAGGGGGAATGTCCAAGTGTCCATGTGCTGTAATGTCTCAATTGGCTGTCCTGTACCCCATGATGGATGTGTCATCATAGGTCAAAGTTCTTTTACACAGTAAACATGGAAGTCCGCCGGGCGAACGGCGGCAATAGTCTGCCGATCGGACGAACAGCCGAAATTCGCCGCGAAATGACCGGCCATCCCTAGTCATAGGAATATATTGTGTAGCACCCTGGTGTTTATGCAGGTTTGCTAGTAAATTTACCTGCCAGGTATAGTTTCTTCGGCCAATTGATAGGAGATCAATCGATTCCACCCCAATTCTGGTATTGTTGCACTTCTCTCCTGTCGCTAGATGGCCAGTTATCTTGTGGCATTAGATAAGACAAGGGTATTGAAAGGACAGGTTAGGAATAGATAGGATATCTCAGCCAATGGGCCGGTATCTTCTTGGGTCCTTTGGCCTGCTGGTATAGCCTATTTATTTGGGTGAGGTCGGGTGATCGGGGTTCTGTGCCACCTGGATGGCTGTCTGGGTGGACATGTCTTGTGCTGCCCCGGGCTGCTAGGCCAGAGCGTGAGGTCTATCCCAGGGACATCTGGCTTCTAGGCTATCTAAGGGCCTATCCAGAAGCAAGAGAGCAGTGTAGGGTTGGGACTGCGACTTGCAGTCCAACCAGAAGTCACGGTTCTGCCGGCTGGAGAACCTGTCGTGGTTGGAGGTAGAGGGGAAGCTGTCACCACTAGGGGACCATCCACCTTATTACCAGGGACCACTGTGAGTAGCTGAAGCAAGTACCAGAGCAGTATTCTCGCCACCTGGGGACGGTGAAGAACTGGGAAGCTTCAGCAAGTGTCAAGCCAGGGACTCAGCCAGCAGAAGAGCAGCCTTGTGTGCCAAGCCAGGGACCCAGCAGGCCAGTGGGGTGACGCTTGAGGAGTATCTTGGATGCCAAGCTAGGGACCTGGGGCGCCATCTTGGGGCCTACGGACGAGCCCCTCCACGCCGCACTCCGCCGGCGGATACGCAGCATCCCTGGAAATCATCACCCAGGGCTGAGAATTACGACGTCCGGACAGGCCCAGAGAAGCCACAGACCACCACCGGTGAGCCCCAGACCATGGCCAGGATCCGCAGGAATACAAGCCACGTCTTAGGCCTACAGCTTTGGCCCACAGCGCTTCTATCACACAGTGAGTACAGCAAAACTCACCCCCCCCCCCTTCTTCCTGCCGCTGACTGGCACCCTGACCCCCGCAGGGACATACATCTTGAGGAGTACCCCCTGACACCCCACCCCACAGGACCTGGGACATTTAGGGGTCGGGAGCTGGCTGTGGGACAATACTAGCCAGCAGGCCTACAGATAAGAAACCAGTGGCCATCTTGCCACACACACACACACCTTAATTTACCCCCTTCCAAACCTATCCGGATTAGCTTGGTCCAGCTGCTCTGAACACAAAAGGACCACAACAACTGCTGAGCATAAGGTACACCCCACTTAGTCATTAGACTGCCACATAGTCTAAGGAATTTGCAATAGGGGCAGTAGCCTGGTGTATAGCCTTTATGATGATGCTGTAACAAAACCCTGGTGACCTGGGGACCTGAGACGTGAAAACGGACCACTCTGACTATGTCAGCGCACTTACGGAGGAGTACACATAACCATACCCTGCGCTCTTTGGGGACCCCACAGAGCAAAACCTTATCTGCAAATCTAAGCAAATTTAAACTCTGGCGGGGGTAAAAACGCCAAAAAAGCACCTCCACAGAGAAACAGCCTTATAGAAGACATGGAGGATGATGAGGTCTCTCTACCAGCCTCTGAAGACTCAACTACTGGCGCTAATAAGAATGAACACCTGCTTACCTATGCGGCCATGACAGACATTGCTGCTGACATTAAAAGCTCCTTTACTGCAGCGATCACTGACATCAAAACAGAAATTCTGCGACTAACGGAACAACTGGCAATATCAGACCATGTGGGGAAGAGGAGACAGAGCCCTGATTAGACTAGATGATATCGCAGCAACGCACTCAACACCTAATCGATATGAACCGGCAAATCGAATATTTAGACAATCGAGGACGCAGGAACAATATAAGAATCAGAGGCGTACCTGAGACTGTATCCCAAGAACAAAATCAGGCCTACTCTTACCGCTATATTCAATACCCTCATAGAAAGACCAGAACAATCCCCTATCGATTTTGACAGGGCACATAGGGCCCTCAGGCCCAGAGCACAAGACGGAAACCCTCCGAGGGACATCATTTGCTGTCTACCCAACTACTGCCTGAAGGAAGACATTCTTCAAAAGGCCAGAGCCAAAGAACGGATCGTACATGAGGAAGCTGTAATACAACTTCCAGGACCTGTCGCCCATTACGCTCCAAAACAGGAGGGCTCTGAAGCCACTCCTGGAGGTGCTGAGGCAAAAAGGAATCAATTACAGATGGAAGTTCCCCTTCGCACTTTAGGCAAATTTCCTGGGAAAACAATATATGCTCAAAGTCCCAGATGATCTAAACAAATTTTGTGAAGACCTTCAGATCGACACTATGGACCTACCAGAATGGTACGCAGAATTTCGTACACCCCCAGAAGTGAACAATCCGCAATTCTCACCGGGACCGTCCCATGCACAGTCACCCTACCAATCAAGCAAACGCCGCAGGAACCCTGAAAGGAGCAGCTTTGAGTCTCCGTACCCCTCCAGAAATGCTAGGAGCCCAAGAGGGAGAGACATGAGAGGCTATTGACATGACGATGCTACGCATAAGTTTTGACCCCGCAAGTTGTAAATTTCTGACACCCATTTAACACTAGGGTCGTCAGACTGCCTTAGGTTAACAGGCGCCAAGTTAGTACGGGATCTGTACCCGAATACAAAATGCGACCGGTACGCAGCCTAAGCCGGACTATCACACTTGCCTACTTTACTGCCACACCTACCTCCGTATCATTTCTACACCTTTTTCAGACTTTTTAAGAACCAGTCAGTCCCACATACAGATCTATGCAATGACTGACCCCTGGAATTTGTAACCTGCTACCAACTTTGAGCCACTACACCCAGCTGAACTGTGAGTAACAAAAACCGAACCTCCTAATGTCTATCGGGAAGAGCCTTGTACAGTTGACCCCTTGCTGAAGCTATGCGGAAGCAAAGACCTTGGTTGTTACCCTTTGCAACCTCTGGAAGGGTTAACGCAAATATTTTTGCCTTTACCACCCACGGTCTCTCACTAGGAGTGGAACTGGCCAAGAAGGTAGGGGGAAAACTCCAATACCGCTTTCCCCTTTTGCAGATTGGACGCCTTGCTGACCCTAACGGCGGTACTTTGATAGTCCGGTTTACCACTGCCTCCTTCTCTGGAAGGTTATTATGACTCTAGAATCCTGTGCAAGACACTTTAAATCTCCTAAGGTGGAGACCCTTAATACACACGCAGGATTGTAAATGAGCTTATTTAATTACTTACCTTGGGCCTCTACCCCTCGCTAATAGGCTCAATGGGTGCGTTATAGCGTAGAGTCATCTATTGTTTGCTTTCTCATAATAGGTTAAAGAGTACTACACTCCTGCTTTGGGTTGAAAGATTGGTATGTTTAAGCCATCTAGGACTTTAAATGTTTTTTTTTTTTTTTTTGTTGAGTTTCTCCTCTGACTATTCTGTAGGCACTTTACAGTTACACAATGTTGATAGAGTTTAAGATGCTGACAGACAGAATGGTAACAAATTTAAAAGGTAATGTAATTATCTCATACGACATCATATGCTACTAACCTTTACCTAGGATCAGCATCACACTTGGTCCCAGACACCCCAATCTCAAGGGGGAATATTCCCCATCCTGATGTCTGGGCCCCCAGGTCCCGCTGGACCTTTTCACAGGGTTACCTACTAGCTGATACACACAGCGCTACTACATTGCGCAACTTATAACACTACATTGCTATCACATCTCCCACTATCCCCCACAGGGGAAGTACCACCTTACTTCAGAACGAGTCAGACACCAGGCTGACTCGCCCCCAAGTGGTGGCAGATTAGTTCACACTTACACATCACCACACACGTTCCACCCCCCCCCCCTCCCCCTACCTATATATATTCCTTGACCACACAACCATTTTATTACACCTATACCACCCCTGCCCGCCTACGCCCCACAACCGCAGTAAGTACAGAGTACACTGCTAAAATACTCAGTATCTCTGGACACTTCCCTCTCTAGGTTCTGCTTACAATATGGCATACGCTTTCTTAGGGAGAACGCCTACCATCCTTTCCCATAATGTGAGTGGTCTGAACGTACCCGAAAAAAGGACAAAATTATTAAGGGAACTTAAAAAAGCCCAACCCTTAATTTTATTCATACAGGAAACTCACTTTAAGGGCAACAATATCCCTAGACTTACTGACAGTACCTTTACCACAGTGTATCACGCCACCAACCCCCTGGCCAAAACCAAAGGAGTATCCATCCTTCACAAAGATGCCCCCTTTGTACTAAAGCAACAACTGACAGACCCTGAGGGATGATTTCTATTTCTCAAAGGCTCATGGGAAGGGTCACCTGTAACCTTAGCCAATGTGTACTTTCCGAATTCCTCATATGTCTTTCTGCAACAAAATTATAGAGGAACTCAAATGGTTTGCAGAAGGATGTACCCTCCTGGGAGGAGACTTTAATGTCCCCCTCGCACCTCTAAAAGACATGTCGACAGGACACAAGCAAGTCCCGTATAGGACTTTCAAAACTAAAAAAAAGCACTACTACAATCACTGACACTGGTAGATACATGGAGATCCATGCACCCCACAGGCAGGGACTTCACCTTTCTCTGCACCCCATAAAAAGTACTCGAGAATCGACATGATTTTCATCTCGCAAAGGGACCTTGGTAATCTACTCTCAGCGGAGTTAGGCATTATAGCCCTCTCTGACCATGCACCCATGGTGGTTACATTACATCTCAATACACTGCACAAATCCGCATTTAATTGGAGATTGAATTCCACCCTCCTCACCGACCCAATTATAAAAGATGACATCCAAAATGCCATCAACACATACTTTAGCCACAACATTGATACCGACACAAACCCACTAAACAATTGGGAGGCACACAAATCGGTGGTAAGAGGCGAACTTATCAAATGGGGTGCTCGGAAAAAGAAAGAAAGGGAAGATCAAATTAATAAACTCTCCCAGCAAATAGCCAGCCTTGAACTACAACATAAACCATCCCAATCACTCAGACTAGAAAACCAACTAACACAGAACCTCCCTAAGGCTTCTATTAGATAAGATTAAACGTTCTCTCTTTTAAAAAAAAAGCATTTTTTATGAATACGGAGACAAGAGTGGCAAGCAATTGGCCAAAGCCCTAAAAGATGCTGCGTTGTCGAACCATATTCATGCCTTAAAAGACAAAGGGGGTACCTTAAAACACAATTCGGAAGAAATAGCGGAAATGTTCAATGCCTACTATTCCAAATTGTATAACCTTCCGGCCCAACACAAACCATCTCACCCAACGCGCACAAAACAGGACAACATACATGATTTCCTAAATAACAGCGGACTACCCTCCCTGACAAAAGAAGATACAAATGCACTCGAGGACCCCATAACTACCACTGAAATCTCAAACGCGATTGCAGACTTAAAAGCTGGAAAGAGCCCCGGACCGGGCGGCTTCACGTCACAGTACTATAAAACTTATACTAACTCTTATAAAGCCTCTCCATTGGGCCTTTAATTTTTTAGCAAAGAACCAACATGACTCCCAAACCTTCCTTATGGCACATATAGCTGTAATCCCCAAGCCCAATAAAGAACACACAGACTGCGTAAACTTTAGACCCATCTCACTTCTTAACATAGACCCCAAACTCCTAGCTAAAATACTAGCCAATAGCTTAAAACCCCTTTTAGCAAAAATAATCATCCCTGAACAAGTGGGATTCATGCCGGGGAGGGAGGCCCGTGACAACACCATCAAAGTCTTGAATCTAATCCATTTTGCACGGAAATCTAATACTAAAGGCATGCTGCTTTCTACCGATGCCGAGAAGGCCTTCGATAGGGTCTCCAGGGACTACATGATGGCTACATGCGCTCATATTGGCCTAAACGGCAACATGTTGTCGTGGATCTCTGCTCTCTATCGGAATCCCCAAGCCAAAATCAAAATTAATAATATTTTTTCAGAACCAATATCCATCTATAATGGTACCCGCCAAGGTTGCCCTCTATTGCCACTCCTTTTTATCCTTACCCTAGAACCTCTAATCAGAACAAATTAATCTAAACACTGATATCCAGGGCTTTACGCTAAAGGATAGAGAGTACAAAATTGCTGCTTATGCGGATGACCTCCTGTTCTTCCTCACCAATCCCCACATCTTGATACCTAACCTCCACAAAATATTTCAAACTTTTGGGTATATATCCAACTTTAAAGGCCCTTAACCTCACCCTACCACAGGACCACCTTAAACATTTACAAGACAACCACCCCTATAAATGGGAACGAGGCACCCTTAAGTATTTGGGCATAAACTTAACCAGTAACATTGAATCACTATATGATGTAAACTACAAACCCTTACTTGCCACAATCAAAAAGGACCTTCTCAGATGGAATGTAAAAATGTTCTCTTGGTTTGGAAGGGCCTCAATATTAAAGATGACGGTACTTCCCAAGCTTCTGTACGTATTTAACGCTCTACCAATTAAAATTCCAGAACTTTTCTTTAAAACATTGAGTCAAATTCAAAGACGATTTCTCTGGGCAGATAAGAAGCTTAGAATTCAATTCTGACGTCTGACACTATCTAAAAGTGATGGGGGTATAGGCCTGCTGGACTTTAAAAAGTACCACCAGGCCACCCACATCACGAGAGTGATAGACTGCCACGGACTAAATAAGGACTGGGTCCAGCTAGAAAGCAATTTGGCAACACACAACACTCTCTACCTCCCATGGTCGCTTCATTCCAGAAAGCCCAAACTTAGACCACCCGCTAATTGAAACTACAATAAAGATCTGGCAAGCACTGGTAAAGTCACAAAAATTCGCAACAAACCCAGGTCCCCTGACACCACTCACTAATAACCCTGAATTCATTCCAGGCTTACACCATAACATGCCACAAGACTTCCTGGTGCACAATTGTATGTTAGGTTCAAAAGTCAAGACATTCAAAACACTAAACGCCGAGGTGGGAGAGCTGTTTCCTGGAAGTTGGTTTTACATTCAACTAAAGGACTTCCTGGTAAATAAACACAAGCAACAATTTTGCCTCCCATTGACTCAGATAGAGAATATATGTTTACAGAGATCCCCAATAGCGAGCACCACGTCTCTTGCATACTCAGTGTTAACTCAAGCGTCACATGATGACAAAACTAAATTCAAAACAAAGTGGGAATATGATCTCAAGACCAGTATATCTGATGAGCAATGGAATAAGGCATGTATTTTGGCACACAAGTGCTCCTTCAGCTCCAAATACCAGGAAATAGCCTATAAAATTCTTGCTCAATGGTATATTACACCACAAAAAGCCAGGAGATGGTCTCCCTCTGCCTCAGACATATGCTGGAGATGTAAAACACACACAGGCACCTTCATGCACATATGGTGGGAATGTTCACTAATACAAACCTATTGGGATGCAGTTGGAACCTGGATAAAACACATAACAGAAACTCACCTGGAACTGAATGCGGCCATATGCCTGATTAATCTGGTCCCCATCAATATAAGCCGCTATAAGAAAAAATAAAATAAAAAAATAAAATAAAATAAAATCGCTGACCCGACACCTACTCGCGGCTGCTAAAACACTGATACCAATTCACTGGAAAACAACCAAAGCCCCAGGAATTACAGACTGGCTAAACAGAGTACAATATAGCTACAAGATGGAGGAGATTGTGGCAACCAAACATGAAAACAGCCCAAATTTTAACAAAACATGGCAACCATGGCTGGCTTTCACACTCTCTCCTGAATTCCGTACACTTAAAGGTTAAACTCCAACATCTTTCGACCCTCAACATGGTAGGAGCCAAGTCCAGACCGACAAAGAGCATCTGCAACACGCGTAGTTATATACCAATGCAAAGGGCTCATCACACCCCACATCCCCCTTTCCCTCGTCCCTTAACATCACCCCCCCCCCCCCATATACCCCATTCAATACTCACCCTTCCTCAAATATTGTATGCTAACTAACGTCTTCAAGTGTGTAATCACCCCATACTTTATCGTTAATCAAATCAGAACACAGTGGAGATGTAATTATATTTTTTACTGTTTACAGATTGACTGCAAAAATACGTGTGTTCAAACATTGACTGTAAACCTGACTGTTTTCAATAAAACTTTTGATTGTGAAAAAAAAAAATAAAATAAAAAAAAAAAAAGCTAGGGACCTAGCAGGGAAGAGAGGTTGAAGAAGATACTGAAAAAGGTTGGAAGAGCTCAGGAGATCCAGTGGTGGTGGATCAGCAAGTCTAGAGAGAGAGACTGGGAGCTCAGTTGAGTGAAGATCTACAATAGGAGATTGTAGAGGAAGTGAAAGAATTCATTACAACCTTCGTTACAAACTGTTCAAGATTGTTGCCATAGGAGACTGTGTCTACACATGCAGATGTGCTGGGTGCCTTTCCCTGCATGGCCGTCTACCTATAGAACTCTCCAAGTCTGCCAATTAACATTGCAACTACTATAGGGTGTCCTGGCTCCAAACCATCTCTCCCACATTTCTATTTAACCTGTTCAGATCTGCGCTATAGCCAAATGATGGCTACAGCATGGATCTGCTTTGCCGGAAGGCAGTCTATTGACTTCCTCCCCTTTCAAAGCTGGCCACGTCTCCCTGAAGGGGGCGCGCGGCACGTGCTGTGATCACCCGAGTCAATGAGACCTGGGTGATCACAGATCCGAGTAAGGGGCCGTTCCCGACCCTTACCGCATGATCAGCGGTCAGCCAATGACAGCTGATCACGTGATGTAAACAGAGGATTGGTAAATTGCTTTCTTTTCTTCTCACGCTTATAGCGTGAGAAGAAAAGAAGCCGATCACCAGCTCTGTTTGAAGGGACATCATCCCGAGGAAGAAGTGAAGTTGCCTCATAGGTGCCCACAAGTACCACAAATCAGTGCCCACAGTAGTAAGTGCCAGCAATCAGTGCCACCTATCAGTGCCCACAAGTGCCACCTATCAATGCCCACCAGTGGTGCCAATCAGTGCCACCTAGCAGTGCTGCCTATCAGTGTCACCTACCAATTAGTGCCCATCACTGCCACCTATCAATGCCCTTCAGTGCCACCTCATCAGTCCCATCAGTGCTGCCCATTAGTGCCCATCATTGTAGCCTCATCATACATCAATGAAGGAGAAAAATTACCTGTTTGCAAAATTTTTTAAACAAAAAATTAAAAACCCAGAGGTGATGAATACCACCAAAAGAAAGCTCTATTTGTGGGAAAAAATTATAAAAATGTAATTTGGGTACAGTGTTGTATGACCGTGCAATTGTCGTTCAAAGAGTGACATCGCTAAAAGCTTATGTATTGCCGGTACTCCTGAAGGGTACGAGCTATGTTTGTAAATTTAGTTTTTGCTTTCACTAAATTGTGATTCTAGCATCAGTTTGGCTGGACTGTACTATGTTCTGCCTGGTCATAGGTGACAGGCATTGGAACGCAGTCTGGTTGGACGCATTGGGTACCAAACTCTCTCTCAGAGCCAATCAGTGGGTGTGTTGTCTCGCTGTGTATTCCGGGAGAGGCTACTTAAGTTGCTGAGGTCACGTGGTTCTGAGTTCCAGTCCAGAAGAAGTATGTTCTGACTCCATGGTCCTGGTCCTCCTGACCAGCCCCCAGGGACCCTCATGGCCTGGGGTGCGGATCCATCAGTTTCTGAGTCTCGAGACTGGCTAGTCCGAGGCGCATTAACTGGAAGGAGGATTTCAAGGTGGTCTGGTGCCGTCTCTGGTTTCGAGAGGTCCAGCAACTCAAAACGCAACCAGGGGAGGACTCTTCAGAAGAGGGCCATGCACGAGGCTGGCTGTTCGGTAAGAGCCTGGAAGCTGAGCTGAAAGGACACCAAGTAAATCTGCATTCTTACGATATCGCTGGACCGGCTACAAGATTCTGGTACTGTAAGAAAGTTCCTAATTTCATCCTTCAGTTACAACTAAGTTTCTGTGAGACTTTCTGTGTTCATCTAAAGTTTTACATCCAAGTCTATGGCAGAGACTTTGCTAAATTTGAATCACTTGTCGGCTGCTAAATCCATAAACCAGGATTTATCCGACAGCTGAAGTATCCAGTTGCGAGTGGCTATTCCCTGGATCATCTAGAGAGACATTTCAAGTGCCAGAAGTTTCCAAAGTGCCTGAGTTTTCCTACCCATACCCTCTATTCCCAACTGAGAGACTGTTTTGTTCAATGTTTTATGCAAATAAAAATTCCTCAAAAGGGATTCAAGTGTCGGTCTCTGCAGTTATTGGGCCATCAACCTCGGGAACCCCTAGACAAGTACAATGAGGAGGAAAAGGTAAACGGTAAGCCCAGCAAAACCAGCCGCTCCTTCGGGGGTGAGTGCTACACTTAAAATTGGTCTGGGCAGGTGGGGGGGGGGGGGGGGTTAGGTGCCCAGTAAGCAAGTGGTTAAGAGACAATAAATCTCTTTGCATTGAAGTGTCTGGCGTCTACCTTGCATTACACCCACCATGCCTCGTAACCCACTCTACATAGAAGGATGTCAGCTCTACCTGACTCTGGAAGTCACCATTAGACCAAAGGGGACCCAGGACTTGGCTAAAATTGTAACAAATGTTCAGCAGTACATAACAGGCCCAGCAGGGATACAACCCAGCCGGGAACACTTACAAGGTGCAACAATGATGGGACAGTAGATTCATAGATAAGTAAAACCATGACAATTTAGTTAAAAGCAATCATACTTTCCCACTAGGCTAATTTGAGGCCATTCCGATCACATCTCTTTGTGGTTGATCAAAACTACTAATGTCTACACTTGATTGCTTAGGATTTTTTTCTGTTTTTTTTTTCTTCATTAATTGCCACCAAATGTATGGCCAGATTTAGTGTGGGTGGCCATTTATACCAGATAGCAAGCATTTGTGCTGCAAGCTTGAAAATGATTTGCTAAGCTATTGCTAGGTATTACTATAGGTATATGGATCAAAAATTTTCCGACAACAAAATCTGATCATTTAAATTCCGATCGTGTGTAGACATTTCCAACGGACAAAGTGCCACACATGCTCACAATAAATTCCAAGACGAAAGCTATTGGCTACTGGCCCGTTTATAGTCCCGTTGTACGTCAACACTTTCAGAAGGATTGGATTTTCTGACAACTTTGTACAACTGTATGTATGCAAGACAAGTTTGGGCCAAAATCCGTCGGAAAAAATCGGATGGATTTTGTCGTCGGAAAGTCCAACCGTGTGTACAGGGCATAACAATTCAACACTGCCACAAATGTATAAGTTATCCTTGCTATTTGGTGTGTTGATAATCAGGCCAAGCTCATGGTCAACATATCTAATCATCTCACAGCTGTGCCAGTGGGTTATGGTTAGTGCTCTGTACTAGCCAATCAAGTCCATCTACTACCTTACTGACAACCCCCCATGGCAGCTCCAGTAGGGCAGAAGTTTCACAAATGGAAAGACTAAGTTAGACTTACCGGTGATGGTATTTCTAAGCCTTTCAGGACAACCCCGGAGAGAGTGTAGCTCCACCTTGTCATTAGGAAACACATGCCCACTTTAAAAACACCTCCTCTTCCTCCATGGCTTCAGTTATTATGGCCTTCCGACACTGGAAAACAAAGCACAGAAAGCACAACACCATGGTAGAACTTAATACATTTACTAAGCATAACTTAGGGAGGGAAGTAACGGTTGTCCTGAAAGGCTCTTAGAAATACCGTCACCGGTACAAGTCTAACTTAGTCTTTCTCAAATCGCCTTTCAGGACAACCCCGGAGAGGATAACCGAGAAACTTACCCTAGGGCGGGACTACTGCCTGCAGTACCTTCCTGCCGAAGGCCTGATCGGCCGCAGACAGTAGATCTAACCGGTAGTGCCGGAGAAATGTCTAATAACTGGACCAAGTGGCAGCCTTGCAGATTTGTTCAGGCGTTGCACCGGCCCTTTCAGCCCAGGAAACTGCCGTGGATCTAGTAGAGTGAGCAGCAATACCTGAGGGAGGCATTTCTCCTTTTGCTTTATAGGCTTCTGTTATAGCCAGCTTAAGCCACCTACCCAGCGTACTCTTAGAAGCTTTCTCCCCCTTGCGTGATCCAGAAAATATCACAAAAAGGGAGTTTGATTTTCTAAAATCTTTAGTCATTTTCAGAAACTGCAATCGACACCTTCTCACATCCAATGTGTGAAAAACTTCCTCTCCTGCATTCGCTGGGGTTGCAGAGAATGTAGGTAACACTATTTCCTGTGATCGATGAAAAGCTGAGGATACTTTCGGTAGGAATGCTGGATCTGTCCTCAGTACCACCCTGTCCTGATGAACTCTAAGGAAAGAGAAGCACGGATTATGAATGCAATGATATAAGGAGTGCTGGACATGACAGTGTGGATGAGAGACACAGAGGGTTAAGCTTTATGGGTGGAGCTGAGGAAAAAGGTTTGCAGGAAGCAAGTTCAGTGTAGGGGAGGGGTCATATAAAAGGGAGGGGTGTGGCTTTAGGGGATCATTCGGATCCCAGCGTGACACAGAGGAGGCAGTTTTTCTCTGCTCCTCTGTAATGGCCGACCTGGATGTGATTTTCAAGAGGCTGAGACGGGCGGCGGAGGCGTGCGGAGCGGAGTGGCTGCGGGACCGAGCGGGGACCTGGAGGACACCGCGGAGGATGTCGGGGATGCAGGTGAGGCGCCGCTGCGTGCGCGGAGGTCTCGGCCTCCGGCGCGTTTTTTCCCCGGGCCTACACCTCGTCCACCTCGTGACTGGCAGAGCCCGGGGGCCGACCGCTCGGTCCCCCCGGCGAAGAGGAAGGTGCCTGGCTCTCCCTGGTCCGGGTGGTCATTGCGCCGCCGACCGGAGGGGGGCGGGGCCTCGCGGCAAAATGGCGCCGGCTACGGGTCGGGCCGGCACTCGGGAACGGGGGGGGGGGGGAACGGGCGGGGGGCTCTGGGTCCAGCCGCCTTGGGGGTGCAGCGGAAGGGGGGGGATCCTCGGACTGGGGGTTCCAGCATGGGGACACGCGCGGTGGGGGGGCAGGGTTGGCACGGGGGGGGTCGCAGCTCCCGGGCTGGGGCGGGTGGGATGAAGGGAGCCACCGAGGTGCCTGGCAGGGCTGGTTTTGGACACCAGCATGCCGGGGGTGGTCGGGGGCCACAGGCACTGCGGGATGCGCCTGAACGCGCGGACCAGGAGGTCTGCGATTCGCCCAGGGGGATGGCGGCGCCCCCAGCGCGCACCGCGGAGGACAAGTCCGAGGGTGAGCTGTCGCAGGAGGAGGAATTTTCACATGCAGCGCACGAAACCATGACTGTCGGCAAGGCCCCGGTGCGGCCAGGTAAGTCACGTGATCTTTTGGTTCTGACGGAAGCCTTGGGGGATTTGCTGGGGGACCCGGTATCCCAGAACGGCAAGGGGATGGCATGTCGCCCTGGGGGGGCCCACGGACAGCTGCAGGACCTTCTTGGAGGGGCTGCGGGCCCTGGTGGGTAAGTTTGCCGGGGGTTCGGGGGCGCCGCAAGTGGGTCCCTGGATGGCTGCGGGCCCAGGGTCGGGGGGAGGGGGGTCCGGGGCCACGCCGGTGGTGGACCCCCCGACCGCTGCGGCTTCTGGGGGGGTGGTAGACATGGGGCCTGGGGGCACGGGGGTCCCCCCAGTGGTCACGGAACCTGGGGCGTGGACCGATGTGGTCAGGATTGCGGATGCTGCCCGGTGCGAAGTATATGTTGCTTCGAGGGCCCGGTGGGGGCGTGCCTGGAGCAGGAGGTGCGGGAGAATATTGGCATGGGTGAGTATGTGGAGATTTTCTCTTTGCTCCCCCTTGAGAAGTTCAACTTGGATAGGGTCAAGCCGGACAGTTCAAAAAGGACGACGAGGAGCGGCGTAGGTATCGGTGATTCTGCGCACTTTCTCCAATTGGCTTCAGGCGTTCGCTGGCTTAGCTAGGGTGATTGGGGAGAAGAACCCCGAGCATTGCTCGGCGTTGTTCTGCTGTATGGACGCAACTGGAGAGGCTTATCGGGTGTATGGGGGGTGGCATGGCTGCGTTATGACGAACAGTCCAGGCAGCGGTGCGGCCGGAACTACGCTGGGACCACAAGGACATCAGCCTCTGGATGAGGCTTATGTCTGCGGCTCGGACTCCTGCTCCGTTTCTTCAGGGGGGGGCGGGAGTGTGTTGTCCTCAGGGCTGCCGGCCGGGAAAAAGCGGGGTGTGTGCTGGCCCTTTAATGGGGGGCTTGTAAATTCGGGAGAGCGTGCCGATTTAAGCACGAGTGCTCCGGCTGCGGCGGCGCCCTCGCACTGTCCCGCTGTTTCAGGAAAGAAAAGCGTTCCGGCGATGTTGCTCACGAAAGGGATGACGCCGGTAACCCTGGAAAGGATACTTCCTTTCCTAAGTAAGTATCCGGATGGTGAGGCGGCGCGGGGGTTGATTTCGGAGTTTTCGGGACGGTTTCAGGATTCCTTGTTCATTGGCGGAGGTGCCCCCAGTGGCCCGGAACTTGCGATCGGCTTTGGTACACCCGGGTGGTAGGCGAAAACTTGGGCAAGGAAGTGGCGTTGGGCCGGATGGGTGGGCCTTTCGAAGTGCAACCGTGGGGCGACCTGGTGGTGTCCCCGCTGGGTGTAGTTCCTGAGAAAGAGCCTGGGAAATTTCGCTTGCTTCATCACTTGTCCTTTCCTAAAGGGGGGTCGGTCAATGACTTCATCGGCCCTGATGCGTGTACGGTCTCATACACGTCTTTTGATGCGGCGGTGAGGTGGGTCAGGCTTTCTGGATGCGGGGCTCTTATGGCCAAGGCAGATGTGGGGTGCCATTGGCGGGGCCAGTTCTATATGAGTAAGTGCCTGCCCATGGGTTGTTCCATTTCCTGCGCCTACTTTGAGGCGTTTAGCTCATTTTGGAGTGGGTGGTGAGTGACGTTTCGGGCCTGGAGTCGGTCATCCACTATTTGGACGACTTTCTGTGCGTGGGCCCCGCCTGCCTCCAGTGTGGGTGCGATTTTCTGTCCACGTTGCAGCACATTGCAGGTAAGTTCGGGGTACCGTTGGCGGGGGATAAAAAAGAGGGACCAGTTACGGACTTGAGTTTTTTGGGGATAGTGATCGATTCGAGGGCAATGGAGTGTCGATTGCCCGAGAATGAATTACTTGATCTGAGAATGGAATTGGTGGAGATGCAAGGATAGTAGAAGGTCCGGTTGAGGGCCCTGCAGTCTCTGTTGGGCTAGCCTAATTTTGCTTGCCGGATCATCCCTATGGGGGCGGGTGTTCTGCAGACAGCTGTCGGCAGCCTCGGCCGGGGTGAGTGTGCCTAACCATTTTGTGCGTCTGCGGGAAGGAACACAGGGAAGACTTGCGGGCGTGGCGTGAATTCCTAGCCTCTTGTAGCGGGCGGGACATGTGGATGTCGGGGCCAGCGAGCAATTTCGATGTGGAATTGGTCGCTGCCGCGGCTGGGTCGGCGGGTTATGGGGCGTATTTTCGGGGACGGTGGAGTGCTGACCCTTGGCCGCAATCTTGAGAGGTGGCGGGGTTGTTGGGCAACCTGGTTCTGCTTGAACTATTCCCGGTGGTGTTGGCATTGGAGCTGTGGGGGGAGGAGTTCCGTAATATGAAGTTGCGCATTAGTTGAGACGGCATGGGGGTGGTTCAGGTCCTCAACCATTTGGCTGCTACGGCGGCTGGTGTTTCGGTGCTTACGGCTCAATGTTTACGTTTCGGCAGTGCACATACCTGGGGTGGAGAATTCTTTGGCTAACTCGCTCTCTCGTTTTCAGTGGGACGAGTTCCGGGATCTGGCGCCGAGAACGGAGGAGTCTAGGGCGTCTTGCCCTGGGTGAATGTGGGGGATGCCCTTGTAGTCGCCGCAGGTTGGATTCAGGGGTCTTTGAGTGAGTCCACGTGGGCGGCCTATTCTAGGGTGTGGTCAGAATGGTTGAGTTGGAGCGGTTGGTCGGGGCTCCGACCAGCGCTGGTTGGGGCTGTATTGGGTGGCACGGAACATTGAGATGGGATTGGCACCTGCGTCGATTGATCGGAAATTGGCGGGGTTGGCATTTTGTTTAAGCTGTGGGGAGAGCCGGACGGGAATGCGGCTTTCTGGGTGCGGCAAACCTTGAAGGGGTATAGGAGGGAACGGAAAGGTCGGGAGGCGCACAGGCTGGTGAAGTGTGATAACTTGGTGGCGATTTGTTCCCGGCTTGTGGAAGTTTGTTCTTCCGCTTACAAGGCCATCCTGTTCACAGCGGCTTTTTCATTTGCGTTTTATGGGGCGTTTGGGACTGGGGAGTTGGTGTGTCGGTCTAAACGGGGTGCTGTGGGGCTGTTGGATCAGGATGTACAGGTGGCTGCTGATCGGGTGAGTATACGGTGGCGGAGGTCCAAGCCTGACCAGCTGGGCAGGGGAGTGTTGATTATACTGGTTGCCTTGCCAGGCTCGGCAGTGGGCCCTGTGGTGGCGGTAAGGGCCTTTCGGGCGGTGCGGCTGGAGGGGGGGGGGCCTTTCTTGCTGCATGCGGGGGGCTCTTTTCTCTCTAGGTTGCAATTCGTGTCAGTTTTCAACGGTGCCTGCGGACTGTGGGTTTGGACGACCGGGAGTACTCGTCGCACTCCTTCCGTATTGGGGCGGCCACTGAGGCGGCCCGATGTGGGCTGGCTGAGGCGATTGTTCGCCGGATCGGTCGTTGGGAATCTAAGAGGTTCCGTTCGTATGTCCGGCCGCAGTTGATCCTGGGGTGAGTGGGGGCGCGGCTGGGAGTGTTTTGCAGTATGGGGTTGGGAGTTACAGGTGTTATGGTATATTACGTTTGTTGGTTGTTATGTGTTCTGTGTTATGTTTTTTATTCCAGATGGAGGTTCCTCACGCCTCGTTTGGATCCTAGGGCACTCGGACGTGTGCTGGGGGGCCGGGAGAGGTGATGCTCAGCCGGCAGGCGGGCCGTTGGGAATTCCTGGGGGGAGGCTAGGTTGATGTGGTTGGGATTCCCGGGCATGCGGTGGGAGCGTGTGATGAAGGAAGTTGAGCGCTTTGCAATGAGGGACAGGCCCCCGGATGTGTTGGTCATTTACGCAGGGGGCAACGACCTGGGCATACGGAAGGAAAGGGACATCTTAGCTGATGTTAGGGCGGATGTTTTGCACTTACGAGTCCGCTTCCCGGGTACCATCTTGGTTTGGTAGGTCGTTGCGGGCAGATCGGTGTGGAGGTGGGCTAGGTCCATGGTAAGCATCAACAAAACCAGGATGGGGGTCGGACGTGGGTATTGACCTTTGGTCATTGGGTCTGCAGGAGGGTATACAAAATAGCTCTTAGGGTGTGGGGTGGCCCTCAAGGTTGAGGGGGTCACCCTTTCGGGCTGTGGCGGTGTGTTTTCTGGTGGTTTCTGACGGTAGACAGGTACTCAGAAGGGATCTGAGGGTGTGGGGGGCTCATCTAACGATCGGCCCCTCTGGGTATTCCTGAACGTTGGAGGGAATACGGTTATGTTCACTGGCGGAAGTTGTCTCCGACCGGTCACAGGTGGAGGCCTTTGGGAAGTTGGTGAGGTGTACCGCAGTGATTTGGTATTGGCTTAAGTGGGGTCACCGTCAGAGATCACCAGAATGGGCAGTTAATGTTATTTAATGTGGTTTAATGGTAATAAAGTTATTTATATTTATATATCTATATATATTTAGATATTTTCATATTTACAAGTTATTGGAGTGAATTTTGAGTTATGTTTAATAAAGGCTGTTGTGGCCAGTTTACTCCAACCTATGGTGTGGTCTCGTTTCTAATAGGGGAAGGTATGGGTAAGGAATAATATAAGGGGAACATTCAGACTACACTAGTCAAGAGAAGCACGGATTATGAATGCAATGATATAAGGAGTGCTGGACATGACAGTGTGGATGAGAGACACAGAGGGTTAAGCTTTATGGGTGGAGCTGAGGAAAAAGGTTTGCAGGAAGCAAGTTCAGTGTAGGGGAGGGGTCATATAAAAGGGAGGGGTGTGGCTTTAGGGGATCATTCGGATCCCAGCGTGACACAGAGGAGGCAGTTTTTCCCGCCCTCCCGCCCTAATGTTATGTGTTTGTTTTGTTGTGTCGTTTGTTGCTGGTCTTTTCTTCTTTTGCAGGTTTCGTCGGTTGTCACGGCAGCTGAAGGTTTTCCTGTGTTGGCGGTGTGTTTTCTGGTGGTTTCTGACGGTAGACAGGTACTCAGAAGGGATCTGAGGGTGTGGGGGGCTCATCTAACGATCGGCCCCTCTGGGTATTCCTGAACGTTGGAGGGAATACGGTTATGTTCACTGGCGGAAGTTGTCTCCGACCGGTCACAGGTGGAGGCCTTTGGGAAGTTGGTGAGGTGTACCGCAGTGATTTGGTATTGGCTTAAGTGGGGTCACCGTCAGAGATCACCAGAATGGGCAGTTAATGTTATTTAATGTGGTTTAATGGTAATAAAGTTATTTATATTTATATATCTATATATATTTAGATATTTTCATATTTACAAGTTATTGGAGTGAATTTTGAGTTATGTTTAATAAAGGCTGTTGTGGCCAGTTTACTCCAACCTATGGTGTGGTCTCGTTTCTAATAGGGGAAGGTATGGGTAAGGAATAATATAAGGGGAACATTCAGACTACACTAGTCAGGGTTCTGTAATAGCTAGAGCTTGGAGCTCGCTGACTCTCCTGGCCGAGGTGATGGCCACCAAAGATTATTTTTAAAACCACCTTCTGTAAAGAAGCTTCTTGTAAGGGTTCAAACGGTGCTCCCGAGAGACCCTGTAAAACTGTAGACAAATCCCAACTGGGAAAGTCTTTAAGGGCTACTGGTCTACTTCGAGCAAGAGCCCTAAAAAAAAAAATCTAGAAATTAAAGTTTCTTTAGATAAAGTCTTTTCAAAGAAAACTGATAAGGCAGCCACCTGAGTCTTCAGGGTACTGGCTGCGAGACCCTTCTCCATTCCTTCATGGAGAAACTCCAAGACGGACACCGTGCTCTTGACCTTGAGCTCTCTAGAACTACACCAGGAGTTGAACTTCTTCCAGACTTTCATGTAAATTGCCTGTGTAACTGCCTTCCTGCTAGACAGCAGGGTCTTTACTACTTTATCTGAGAGACCTTTGGCTTTAAAGAGGTCCTCCTCAGAAACCAGGCGGTTAGCTGTAGAAGTTCCACCTCTGGATGATTTACTGTCCCCTGGGATAACAAATCTTTTCTGAGTGGTAACCTCCATGGGGGCTTCGAGGCTAGGTTTCGAAGACCCGCGAACCAAGGCCTTTTTGGCCAAAAAGAAGTGACTAGTATTAAGTCCGTCCTTTCTTCCCTGAATTTCCTCAGCACTAGTGGAATTAGAGGAAAGGGGGGAAAGGCGTAGCACAGCTGGTAGTGCCAGGGGTGAGCAAATGCATCCAACCCTATTGCTGCATCTCCTCGGTGAAGAGAAAAGAATCTGTCCACCTTTGAGTTCTGCTGGCAAAAAGGTCTACCTGTGGAACCCCCCCAAGCCTCGGAGATCATCAGAAACACCTCCTGATTCAGGTTCCATTCTGCCTCTAGCAATTTGTGCCTGCTTAGGAGGTCCGCAAACAAATTCTGAGAGCCCTTCAGATGCACTGCCGATAGTGAGGCTGTGTTCTGCTCTGCCCAGGCTAACAACAGATTGGCCAACTCCATCAAGCTCCTGCTCCTGATTCCCCCTTGCTTCATAATGTAGGTAACCGCTGTTGTGTTGTCTGACAACACCTGGACATGGTGACCTCTCAAATACTGCTGAAAGGCCACCAAACCCAGAAAGATCGCCTTCAACTCCCTCCAGTTGGATGATCTTTGAGCTTCCTGCTTGAACCAGACCCCGAGATGTCTGACCATCCAGGTGGGCCCCCCAGCCCCAGGCACTTGCGTCTGTGGTAAGACGCTTGTCCACAGGAAAGGTCCACACCAGGCCCCTTGAGAGGTTTGCCTGGTCTCTCCGCCACCAAAGAGCCCTTTTCGTCCTTGACGACATTTTTAACGGCTTTTCCAAAGGATCCTGATAGGACCAGCTTGACAGAACCTCCCTCTGAAGGGGTCTGGAATGGAACCTGGCCCACTGAACAGCCGGGATTGCTGCCTTAAGCATGTCCAGAACTGCCATAGCCGTCCTGACAGACTGCATGGTTGCTCTGTATCCGCTGTACAGCTAGCTGCAACTTTTCCTGTTTTTCCAGCGACAGGAAAACTTTCTGGAGAATCGAGTTTAACGTATACCCCAGAAATTTCACTTCCTGTGAGGGGGTCAGGTTTGACTTCTCTAGATTTAGAAGCCACCCCAGGCCCTCGAGGTGAGACTGGGCCCTCTGGAGATTGACTAGGACCTGCTCCCTGGAGTCCGCAAAAAACAAAAGGTCGTCCAGATAAGGGACGACTGGAATCCCCTTCAACTTCAGGGGCTCCAAAGCCTCTGCCATAATCTTTGTAAAGACCCTGGGAGAGGACGAGAGTGCGAATGGCAGAGTCCTGAATTGGAGGTGCCATACCGAACTCCCCACCTTCAATGCCAGGCGCAGAAACTGCTGCGATGCCTGATGAATGGGTATATGAAGGTAGGCATCCCTTAGATCCAGGGATGCCATGAAGCATTCTGGGGTCAACAACTTTGTGATGAAAAAAAATTGTATCCATCCGGAAATGTTTGTACCGAATTAATCTGTTCAGAACTTTCAGATTCAGGATTAAACGGTACTTCCCTGAGGGTTTTTTCACCAGAAAAATATGTGAGTAAAAACCCCTGCCCTGCTGGTTTACTGGGACTTGAATTAGAACCTCTTGCTGTATCAGCTCCTGTAATAAAAGCTTCATTGCAGAGGCCTTCTCCTGATCCCTTGGCAATGTTGTCACATAAAACCTGCTCGGGGGTGGTTCTGAAAATTCCAACCTGTACCCCTGATCGACAATGCTCTTCACGAACAGATTTGGAGACAGCCTGTCCCATTGTTCGCGAAAAGCTGACAGTCTCCCCCCCACTGGGGAGAGATTGTCACTTGCTCTTGGGGGACTGCTCTGGGGGAGATCTAAAGCGGACTCCACCCTTGCCTTTGCCCTTCTGCGAACCCCATCTGCTCTTGCGATCCTGGTCTTTTTTATGGGACTGCTGAAAAGCTTTTTGGCAACCTGCTTTTTCTTAGCTGGAAAAGCATTTTTATCGGCTGTCCTATCCAGCACAGACTCTAAATCGGGTCCAAAGAGCAAGTCACCCGAGAAGGGCAGACCACACAGTTTGACCTTAGAGGCCGTGTCCCCAGACCATGTTTTCAGCCAAACTGCTCTCCTGGCAGAATTTACAAGAGCCGAAGACCTGGCTGCCAGTTTAACCGATTCTGCTGATGCATCCGCCATATATTTGACTGCATTCAGGATCAGTGGAAAGGACTCTAAGAGATCCTTGCGGGGTGTCCCCGCTTCAATATGGCTCTTCAGCTTCTCTACCCAACATTCCAGATTCCTGGCCACTACCGTAGCTGCCATAGCTGGCTTTAGACTGACTGACGCAGCATCCCAAGCCTTTTTAAGGATGGAGTCAGCTTTTTTGTCCATTGGGTCTTTAAGGATCCCCATATCCTCAAAGGCTAGATCCGTTCGTCTGGATACCTGCGAGAAAGCTGCATCGACTCTGGGTTTTTTGTTCCAAACCTCTGAGTCTTTATCTTCGAAGGGAAACCTTCTCTTGAGCGCTTTAGAGAAGAAAGGGGCTTTTTCTGGGTCCTTCCACTCCTTTCTCACCGAATCTGAGAGGACCCTGTGGACTGGAAAAACTCTCCGTTTTTGTTTCGTCCAACCCCTGGTACATTTTGTCATGAATTGACAGCTGTACTTTTTCTTCTTGAATTTCTAGAGTAGTGTAGATTGCTTTAAGAAAGTCATCTACTTCCTCTAGTGATAGCTTGTACTTAGAGTCCCTGCTATCTTCTTCCTCTTCCTCCTCCTCAGAATCCCTGAAGGAGATGAGTACTACCCCCTTAGTCTCCAGAATCCTCGGTCTCCACCTGTCTGGACGACGACGCCCTGGGGCTGGGCGGCAAGTTCTGAGGCTTGGTCTGTGCGGGAGGGTTTTGTATCAGGATGGACCTGACTGAACTCAAGGAGTTTGTCAGCTCTTTAACCGAAGAAAACAAATCCTTATATTGCTGGGATGTTTCCTCTTCCACCAATTCTCTGATACAATTTCTGCACATTGCCTTCTGCCACGAATCTCTGAGGGGGGTCTTGCAAGAAGGACATTTTCTCTGACCTGGTCTAGCTTTTCCTAGTGATTTTTCCTGAAACGACATGCAGGCTTAACCACTTGACCACTGGGCACTTAAGCACCCTTAATAACCAGACCAATTTTCAGCTTTCGGTGCTCTCACATTTTGAATGACAATTACTCAGTCATGCAACACTGGACCTATATGAAATTTTTGTCCTTTTTTCCACACAAATGGAGCTCTCTTTTGGTGGCATTTAACCACCGCTGGGTTTTTTTGTTTTTGTGCTATAAAAGAAAAAATACAGAAAATTCTGTAAAAAAATTGTCTTCTTTGTTTAGCAGATTAGTAATTTTTCTTCATAAATTTTGGCCAAAATTTATATTACTACATATCTTTAGTAAAAATAAGTACAAATTGGTGGATATTATTTGGTCTTTGTGAAAGTTATAGAGTCCACAAGTAGTGATGGACGAACTTCCGACGGGACGTTTCGCGAACGCGGACCGCGAACGAGGCCGATAGTTCGCGAACCGTAACGTTCGCGGCGGGCCCCATTGACTTCAATGGGAGGCGAACTTTGCAAACCTACAGGTCAAATTTGCAGCCACAAAATAATTAATAGCTGTGCAAACATAGTCCCACCACATGGCCAATGACATAACACATGTATGAGGTGAATCTGGGATCGACAACTACAAGCATTCTTTTTTTATATGGGAAATTGTTGTGACAATTCAGGACTGTGGAGCGCATGAAGGCAATGGAGGAGAGGGAAGGTCAGGGACCAGGGTAGGCAAAAAAGAGGGTGCAGGAGATTATCACTAGCAGCGTGACATACAGCAATGACATCTGCACCGTGATAGAGTCATCTGACAACAGCACCATGATAGAGAGCACTGACATCAGCAGCGTGATATACAGAACTGACAGCAGCACCGTGATGGAGAACACTGACATCAGCAGCGTGACAAAGCACTCACACCAGCACCGTGATATACAGCACTGACAGCTGCACCGTGATATACAGCACTGACAGCTGCACAGTAAGCAGCCCCAGGAGGAAGTCAGCACAGCACAGGGATGGTGGGAGCCCCTCATAATAAGCAGCCCCAGTAGAAATATGACACCGCTCAACCTCTTCAAAGAGGAGGGTACGGGCATATAGTACGGTGTGCTTTTTTTGGACAAGGAAGTGAGCCAAATGAAGAAAGAAGGTCTCTGTGCTCGATTAAAAAAATTGTTTATAGATATATACATGGTCTACTGGTCACATGTGTTGAATTCCTCCGAGATCCATGCCTCATTCATTTTTAGAAATGTGAGGTAGTTAACACTGTCGTGAGCTAGGCGAGTACGCTTAATCGGTCATGATCCCCCCTGCTGCGCTGAATGTCCTTTCGGACAGGACACTGGATGAAGGGCAAGCCAACAGTTCGATTGCAAATTGGGCAAGCTCTGGCCAGAGGTCAAGCCCGCCCACCCAGTAGTCCAGGGGTTCATCACTCCTCAGAGCGTCCACATCGGCCGTTAACCCGATGTAGTCGGACACCTGACGGTCTAGGCGTTCCCTGATGCTGGATCCGGATGACACCTCTCGATGGGTCGGCTGAAAGAATGACCTCATATCCGAAGTCACCAACACATCTTCAAACCGGCCTCTTCTTGCAGGCGCTGTTGGATTGGTACCCGCAACTCCTTCTCTGGGAGTGGGAATTGCTCCTCTGCCAGCGCACGCAAAAGCAGAATGCAGCATTTCTCGAAGCAAGGCCTGGAAGTGCTGCATTCTGACAGCCCTCTGTGACGGCGGTAACATTTCCGCCATTTTGTGTTTGTACCTGGGGTCAAGTACGTTGCCACCCAGTACTGGTCCTTGACCCTTATGCTTTTTATACGGGGTCCCTATTAAAACACTGGAGCATGAAGGCCCCCATTTGCACTTAAGTGGAAGCGGTGTGGTGGCCTGGCTCCTGCCCATCATCCAGGATAATGTCGTCCTCTTCATTCTCCTCTCCCCATCCACGCACAACAGGGATCCCAGAAAGGTTTAAAGCATGCTCTTCTTGCTCCTCCTCATCTGCCCCGGCACCATCCTCCTCTGACTCCTCTTCAGACTCCTGTTGTTCACTTGTCTCAGATAGAGTAGCCCCCCCTGGGAATTCATCCAGCATTGCGACTTCCTCATCTTCCCGCTCCTGCTCCTCCACAGCTTGATCAATGACACAACGCAATGCACGCTCCATAAAGAAGGCATAAGGTACCATGTCACTGATGGCGCCATGGCTGCGACTGACCAGTTTGGTGATCTCCTCAAATGGGCACAGAAGTCTGCATGCGTCACGCATGAGCAGCCACTGGCGCGGTGAAAAAAAAAAACCAGCTCCCCAGAACCGGTTCTGCCGCAGAGTTCATACAGGTAGACGTTAACTGCACGTTTCTGCTGGAGCAGCCTATCAAGCATATAGAAGGTTGAGTTCCATCGCGTCGGGCAATCGCAAATAAGACGTCTGACCGGCAGATTGTGTCGCCGCTGAATGTAAGCAAGGCGAGCCATGGCCGTGTAAGATCTTCTGAAATGGGCCGAGATTTTCCTTGCCTGCCGCAAGATGTCCTGGACCCCAGGGTATTTGACAACGAATCGCTGCACGACCAAGTTTAAGACGTGTGCCATGCATGGCATGTGCATGATTTTGCCCTGTTTCAATGCTCTAAGCAGATTGGCACCGTTGTCACAAACCACTTTACCAACTGTCAAATTGAGCGGTGTTAGCCATTGATCTGCCTGTGAACTCAAAGCTGAAAGGAGTGCCGGGCCAGTGTGGCTCTTGGCTTCCAGGCACAACAGACGCAGCACGGCATGGCAACGTCTCCCCTGGCATGTCGAATAGGTTCTGGGGAGCTTGGGCGGCGCAGCGGAAGAGACGCTAGCAGCGGAAAAGGAGGAGTCAGCTGAGGAGGAGAGGGAGGAGAAGAAGAGTCAGCCCTGCATGCAATCCGTGGCGGTAAAACCAAATCTACACGGGTGCCACGGGTTACATGCTTGACGGCCGTCAGAAGGTTCACCCAGTGGGCAGTAAAAGTGATATACCTTCCCTGCCCGTGTTTGCTAGACCACGTGTCTGTGGTCAGATGTATCTTGGCACCGACACTGTGTGCCAGAGATACATTCACTTGCTGCTGAACATGGCCATATAGCTCTGGGATGCCCTTCTCTGAGAAATACTTCCTTCCTGGGACCTTCCATTGTGGTGTTCCAATGGCCACAAATTTGCGAAAGGCCTCCGAGTCCACCAGTTTATATGGCAGTAGTTGGCGGGCTATGAGTTCTGACAAGCCAGCCGTCAACCGTTGGGCAAGAGGGTTATCCGGCGTCATTTTTTTATGCTCAAACATTAGGCCCACGGAAGCATGCCTTTTTGCAGAAAAACGTGAGCTTGGCGTGATGGAAGGTGGAGTGGAGGACAATTGTGAGGAGAGAGGAGAAGGAGAAGTAGAAGACGAGGCTGGACGGTGAGAGCCTGGAGTGTGGCTTTGTGTGTTCCGTTGCTCCCACTGGGCTCGGTGATGGCTGCTCATGTGCCTTCTTAAGGCGGTCGTCCCTAGGTGAGTGTTGGGCTTACCACGACTAATGCGTTGACTGCAAAGATTGCAGATGGCAACGCTATTGTCAGCAGCGGACACGTTAAAAAAAAGCCCACACTGCAGAGCCATGTGCCGGTGTCCTGGGAGCGCCAGATGTGACCGTACATGGTCGATGACTCGCTCCTGATACATTTGCAGTCTGCTTTGTCCCTCCTGTGCAATGTAAGTTATTCCTGCTTCTCCTCCCTATCTGCTGGTCCATATCTCCCTATGAACTCCCCTCCTCTTCCTCTCTTGTGGGCACCCACGTGACATCACTAGACACGTCATCATCAACGTCACTTTCCCCACCGCTATAAGTAGAGATCTCGGAGTAGGCAGCAACACCGGGGACCAACCTCCTCCTTGGGCTGATCTGGGTACTGTCAGACTGCTGAGTAGCGGTTGTTGCTACCTCCTCTTCCTGATCCAATACCAAGAGTGGCTGTGCATCAGAAATGTCCTCTTGATATGGATCGGAAAATAATTCCTGTGACTCAAGCGGAAGGTATGTGGTGGTGGTGTTGGTGGTAGTGTCTTTGGGGGTGCACATAGCAGAGAGTGAAGAAGAGGGTGCAGATCGAGAGGATGAGGAGGGTGCAGAAGAGTAAGGCTGAGCGAGCCACTCAACCAAGTCTGGTGCGTCCTTTAAAGTAATTGAACGCACCTTCTGCAACTTCCCACTTTGGCTCAAGCCTGTTTCGCCTGCCCTACCCCTTCCACCCCTGCGGAAGGGCCTGCCTCTTCCTCTGCCTGTCATTTTTTAAATGACCCTGAAGGACTGCTGCAGTATAGGGCAGCGGTCAGCAATAGTGCACCTCAACCCTATGTATTGTGGACCGATACCAGTCCTTATAGAATGGCAGACTGTATCTCACTCAACCCTATGTACTGTAGTACCCTATACCTTACCAGTCCTTATAAGGACTTTTGTGGACCAAGTAGGTTGTGTGCGAGTGATTAGCAGACTGTATGTCAGTCCCTATACCAATGAAGGACTGCTGCAGTATAGGGCAGCGGTCAGCAGTAGTGCACCTCAACCCTATGTATTGTGTACCTATTCCAGTCCTTATAGAGTAGCAGACTGTACCTCACTCAACCCTATGTACTGTAGCACCCTAGACAGACCAAGTTAACAGTCCTTATAAGGAGGTTTGTGGAACAAGTGGGTTGTGAATGATTAGCAGACTGCAGCAGAAGGGCAGCAGTCAAGTATAATATTCTTTCTATATTTGGAAGAAAGAATATTATACGTGTACAAGCCTATTACCATACCAGTCCTGAAAAGAACCTTTGTGGAACTAATAGTAACAGCTACTGATTAAACTGACCCTCACTGCCTGACACACTGCTTCCTGCCTGTCCCTATATAAACTGACAAAACAGAGGCTGCTGGAACAATAACTGGAATAGCACTTTTGTGGACCTGATAGTAACAGCTAATGATGATGACTAAACTGACTCTCCCTGCAGCACACACCGTCCTGTCCCTTTCTCTAAACTGACAAAAGACACTCAGGCTGCTGCAACAATCAGTAGCACAGCAAACCTATATACACCTAACACCTATACCAGAGAGAACTTGTGTACCAAATAGCTAGCGATTTGGGTCACTGGAATCTCTCCCTGCTCCACACAGCAACCTCTCCCTATAGTGACAGAAGAAAGAATGTAAAATGGCCGCTGGATCGGGTCTATTTATAAGTTAGGGGGAATGTCCAAGTGTCCATGTGCTGCAATGTCTCAATTGGCTGTCCTGTACCCCATGATGGATGTGTCATCATAGGTCAAAGTTCTTTTACACAGAAAACACGGAAGTCCACCGGGCGAACGGCTGCAATAGTCCGCCGATCGGGCGAATCGCGAACAGCCGAAATTCGCCGCGAAACGACCGCCGGGCGAACTGTTCGGCCATCACTATCCACAAGCTATGGTGCCAATATCTGAAAATTGATCACACCTGAAGTACTGACGGCCTATTTGAATTCTTGAGACCCTAACATGCCAGAAAAGTACAAATACCCCCCAAATGACCCCTTTTTGGAAAGAAGACATTCCAAGGTATTTAGTAAGAGGCATGATGAGTTTTTTGAAGTTGTCATTTTTTCCCACAATTCTTTGCAAAATCAAGATTTGTTTTTACTTTTTTTTTTCACAAAATTGTCATATTATCAGTTTATTTCTCACACAGCATATGCATACCACAAATTACACCCCAAAACACATTCTGCTATTACTCCCGAGTACGGTGATACCACATGTGTGAGACTTTTACACAGTGTGGCCACATACAGAGGCCCAACATGCATGGAGCGCCATCAGGCGTTCTGGAGCACCCAGGACAATTCTGACATTTCTCTCCTACATGTAAAAATCATCATTTATTTGCTAGAAAATTACATAGAATCCCAAAACATTATATATGTTTTTTTTAGAAAACACCCTGGAGAATACAATGGTGGTCGTTGCAACTTTTTATCTCGCACGGTATTTGCGCAGCAATTTTTCGAATTTTTTATTTTTTTTTAAGCACAAAACAAAAAAAAAGCAAACAGTAAAGTTAGCCCAATTTTTGCATAATGTGAAAGATGAAGTTACACCGAGTAAATCAATACCCAACATGTCACTCTTCAAAACTGCACAGGCTCGTGGAATGGCGCCAAACGTCGCTACTTAAAAATCCCCATAGGCGACGATTTAATTTTTTTTTACTGGTTATATATTTTGAGTTACAGAGGAGTTCTAGGGCTAGAATTATTGCTCTCGCTCTAACGTTCGCAGCGATACCTCACATGTGTGGTTTGAACACCGTTTTCATATGTGGGCGGGACTTACATATGCGTTCGCTTCTGCATGCGAGCACATGGGGACAGGGGCGCTTTAAAAAAAAAAAAATTGTTCATTTTACTTTATTTTAGTTTGACATTTTTTCCCCAAAAATAATTTTTTTGATCACTTTTATTCCTATTACAAGGAATGTAAACATCCCTTGTAATAGGAATATGGCATGACAGGTCCTCTTTACAGTGAGATATGGGGTCAATAAGACCCCGCATCTCACCTCTAAGCTGGGAAGCCTGAAAAAAAAAAAAAAAAAAAAAGAAGATTCTGGATTTGATCGTATTGGCGAGTCGGTAGAAGCACCGGAGGGCGGTGGGAGGGGGGGGTGTCTATGGCTGGGTATTGCAGGGTATCACCGACTATGGCTGGGTATCTCAGAGTATGGCGTTGCAGAGTATTGCGTTGCAGAGCATTGCAGGATATTGGCGGGTGTTGCAGAGCATTGCAGAGCGTTACAGGATATTGGCGGGTGTTGCAGAGCATTGCACGGTATTGGCGGGTGTTGCAGAGCATTGCAGAGTGTTGCACGGTATTGGCGGGTGTTGCAGAGCATTGCAGAGTGTTGCACGGTATTGGCGGGTGTTGCAGAGCATTGCAGAGTGTTGCACGGTATTGGCGGGTGTTGCAGAGCATTGCACGGTATTGGCGGGTGTTGCAGAGCATTGCACGGTATTGGCGGGTGTTGCAGAGCATTGCACGGTATTGGCGGGTGTTGCAGAGCATTGCAGAGTGTTGCACGGTATTGGCGGGCGTTGCAGAGTAATGCAGAGTAATGGCAGGGTATTGGCACTGCAGATGCAGCCCACATCGCTGCTGACACCCATCTCTTCCCCCTCCGCTGTTCCGATCGGTACAGAGAGGGGGAGGGAGGAACCGACGTCATATGACGCCGGTTTGTTTACAAGTGATCACTCCGTCATTTGACGGAGCGATCACGTGGTAAACGGCCGCTATGAGCGGCCGTTTACTGTGATCCGTGATGCGCCGGGTCCTGTGGACCTGGCGGTCAAGGATGCTCTCGAGTGCGCGCCCCAGGGGGCGCGCAAGAGCGGAATTCTGGGAGGACGTCATATGACGGCCTCCCAGAGTTAAGAAACTGCCCTGTAGCCAGCATTCGGCTATAGGGTGGTTGTTAAGTGGCTAACTCACTAAAAGCTCTCAACAACCAGTCGCTTAACACCAAGCCAGTGCAGAGATCCACCACCAGACCACTAGTGAGACCCCAGAACTAGGCTGCAAAGGGTCAGAGCGAAGTCACCTCCGACCTGCAGCGACAGGCCCCCAAGAGGGGGGAACAGACAAAGACATAGCCCAACAGTGAAGCAGAGGGTGCCACTGCACCTTATGTACCTGGGCTGGACCGGTGCTAGGGGCGCCTGTCTCCACCATAGCTGGCTTACATTCCTCCATCGCCGAGTAAGGCAGCTATACACAAACAGCTCCGTCATTTTATCAAATTTTCCCGGCCGCCGCGTCATCAGGGCCGGCTGGAAGCAGAAGCACGCGGCCACCTGACCCGCCCCATGATCCCTGCATTCCAGTCGCTTGAACCACGGCGCCACGCCCCCTCAGAGCGCCCGCGCGTAACCGCAAACGACACTGTCGCCGCCCGGGACCCGACGCCGAAAAACGGAGCCACGCCACTGACCTGCAGCGACCTCCGCCAGCGCCAGAGCCCTCCCTGCGCTAATCCAGCGGACACCGGGCACCCGACGCCGGCACTCCAAGGGTCCTTACTACCGTGAGATGGCGAGACCAGGAGCTCCAGGAGTCCTCTCCCACTGGAGATGCTGCTGGGGGTCAAAAAGAAACAAACAACCAGTACTTGAGGTAAGCCTTACTCCCCTACAGAGAGTGTAGCTCTTCCCTGGTTCAGGCACATGCTTCCTCCATGGAGGAAACACAATAACTGAAGCCATGGAGGAAGAGGAGGTGTTTTTAAAGTGGGCATGTGTTTCCTAATGACAAGGTGGAGCTACACTCTCTCCGGGGTTGTCCTGAAAGGCGATTTGAGAAATTGTATTTTTTTTTGCTAAACCCTCTCTCCTACTGGTTTTATTGCTGGAAATCGCATGGAAGCATTCTAACGATTTTGGCCTTATAGTGCACATGGAGACCAGACTAATCAAGGCAGTACTGGGACAGGTTTGTTTAGTGCACCAGGCAAGGGATGAGGAACTGCGCCCTCTTTCCCACTCCTAGTATATGCTGTAGAATGGGTGTACCGTCTTGTGCCCATTCACTGCCCCGTTGCACCGGCTGTCCGTGGTTTGCATGGAGTGTAAACTGCATATTCATGGCCATTTTCTGAAATTCTACAGAAGTAGCTGTCAAAGCAGACATGAGGCTACAGCCTGGTCAGGTTTACTAAACATTGATCTAGAGTTTGGGTGCAGTAAAGGGACCCCCTCTACCACTGCATCCTGGGCAGCAGCCTCACTTGTTCACCCCTTGTCCCAGCCCTGAATCAGAGCCCTCCGGTATTTAGAGCAGGTTATCTCTCAGAGTATAAGACAATGCCACGCAGCTCCTGAAAATTCTGTTCATCTGACCTCCTGCTCTCTAACGCCCTCATCACCTCCTCCCTTGCTCGCCTCCAGGACTTTTCCAGAGCCTCTCCAATCCTATAGAACTCCTAACCCCAATCTGTCCGATTATCTCCGACTATTAGCTTTTAGACGATCCTTGAAAACCTTCTTCAGAGAAGCCTATCCTACCCACACCTAACAACTGTATTTTCATTTTCTCCATCATCTTATCCCCCACAGTTATTACCTTTTGTTCCACTTGACCCTTCCTTCTAGATTGTAAGCTCTAGCGAGGAGGGCCCTCTGATCCCTCCTGTATTGAGTTGTATTGTAACTGTACTGTCTGCCCTCATGTTGTAAATTGCTGTGCAAACTATTGGTGCTTATTATTAATAATAATAAGTCATGAAGATGAGAAATTCCATCCTACCTCTGAGGCGGCGTACACACGCGGGGACTGTCTGCTGAAACTAAGTTCGTCAAACAGTCCGCTCAAACTTTTGAATGAACGAACACGCCCACACACGGCACTTTTTGAGCGGACAAATACGGCAAACTTTGTTCGTCGTACTAAGTCCGCGCAACTTTTGAAATGAGCGGACTCGCCCACACACGAGGCAACAGTCCGCTCATTTCGAGCGCGTGTGCAGGTAGGCGGCCGCCGCCTTCCGTTCTTGTTCTTCTTCTTGTTCTTCTTGTTCTTCTCCAGGAGATGTTGACACGTCGCTCTCTCCGGCCGGAATGCCAGAGCCGCGCTGAGCGGCCACTTATATAGTGACAATGGGGCGGTGTCGCATGGTATATGTCACATGGGTTGGTCACGTGGGTTGATGTCACATGGGGACTATGACATCGTAAGGGGGCGGGGTCACCATGTGACCAACCCATGTGACATATACCATGTGACACCGCCCCATTGTCACTATATAAGTGGCCGCTCAGCGCGGCTCTGGCATTCCGGCCGGAGAGAGCGACGTGTCAACATCTCCTGGAGAAGAACAAGAAGAACAAGAAGAAGAACAAGAACGGAAGGCGGCGGCGACAGAGGCGACAGAAGACCGGGCCACCGCCTGCAAAAGAGCTATAAGAAGGCGCGGTGGCCCGGCAGAAGAACCGAAGAGGGGGACAAGACCCCCGAAGTCGGGAGAAGAGGCCGGCGGCGGGGAGGAAGAAAGCCGGACTCCTCCGCTAGCAAAAGAGCTACAAGAAGATAGCGGAGGAGTCCGGCGAGAAGACCCCCGAAGACGGAAGACCCCCGGAGCTGTGCAATAAAATATTTTATCTCGTGTGTTGTGTTTTTTTTTGGGTACTTTTATTTTACAGGTGAATGGGTAGGGGTACATTGTACCCCATACTCATTCACATAGGGTGGGGGGCCGGTATCCGGGGGCCCCCCTTATTAAAGGGGGCTCCCGGATTCCGATAAGCCCCCCGCCCGCAGACCCCGACAACCAACGGCCAGGGTTGTCGGGAAGAGGCCCTTGTCCATATCAACATGGGGACAAGGTGCTTTGGGGTGGGGGGGCCGCGCGGCCCCCCCTTCCCCAAGGCACCCCCCATGTTGAGGGCACGCGGCCTGGTACGGCTCAGGAGGGGGGCGCGCTCGCTCGCCCCCCTTTCCTGGCCGGCCGGGTAGCGTGCTCGGACAAGGGTCTGTTGTGGACTTTGGGGGGACCCCCACGCCGATTTTTTTCGGCGTTGGGGCTCCCCTTTAAGTCCATTCCAGGCGGCGGAGCCCGCGACGTCTCCGTCGCGGGCCCCGCCTACCTGCACACGCGCTCGAAATGAGCAGACTTCCCTCCGAGCGGGAACAGTTTGCTCATTTCGAAAGTAGCCTACACACGGGCGGACTGTTCGATCAAACCAAGTTTCAGCGGACAGTTTTTCGGAATTTCCGAAAAACTTTGTTCGTCAAACTGTCCGCTGAAGCCCCACACACGAGCGGACTGTCCGCTGAAACACTGTTCAGCGGACAAAGTTGAGCCAACAGTCCGCCCGTGTGTACGCGACCTAAGGTTCTTCACTACAGCCACCATCTTGTTTGCTCTCTATATGCTGAACTGCTCTTTTATGATTACCATTAGGGATGAGCTTCGTGTTCGAGTCGAACGTACGTTCGACTCGAACATTGGCTGTTCGTGCGTTCGGCGAATTCCGAACGTTTTGGCCGTTCGCGTCAAAATTCGAGTGACGCGCACGCGGACCACAATGCACTGCGTTGGCGCAGTGCATTGCTGCCCGATGATTGGCCAAGCATGCACTGTGACCCCGCATGCTTGGCCAATCGCAGTGCCGGCAGCGAGGAGAGCCATGATTGGCCACAGGCATCCTGCCTGTGGCCAATCATAGCTCAGGCTGTGTAGTGCACGCCCCACACTATATAAGGCCGCCTTTAAGGCGGCCTCCTGTAGTGTGTTACTTTGCATCTGAAGCAGTGGGTGTTCTGTGTACCTTCAACACAGTTACACACCAATCGTTTTTGGCTGATTTGCTATCTTGCTGCTGTGTAGTGGTTGTTGTCTGTGCCCTGACTGCAGTATACACCACTATATTCACCTCACCTATATAGCTAGTGATCTAGCTTTAACCACTTAACAACTGCCCATTGCCGATTAACGGCTTCAGGGCGGTTGTTTAACTCAGAGAGGCCGTTAATTAACGGCCTCCCAGAATTCTGCTCTCGCGTGCCCCGAGGTGTGCGCACTCGAGAGCATCCGTGACCGCCGGGTCCATAGGACCCGGCGCATCACGGTAAACGGCCGCTCATAGCGGCCGTTTACCACGTGATTGCTCCGTCAAATGACGGAGTGATCACTTGGAAACAAACCGGCGTCATGTTATGACGCCTGTTCCTCCCTCCCCTTTCTGTACCGATCGGTACAGCGGAGGGGAAAGAGATCGGTGTCAGCAGCGATGTGGGCTGCATCTGCAGTGCCCACATCGCTGCTCACCGAATTTAACCCCTCAATTCCCTGCCAATACTCTGCAATACCAGTGCATACTCTGCAGTACCCTGCCATTACTCTGCAGTACCCCGCCATTACTCTGCAGTGCAGTACCCCGCCATTACTCTGCAGTGCAGTACCCTGCCATTACTCTGCAGTGCAGTACCCTGCCATTACTCTGCAGTGCAGTACCCTGCCATTACTCTGCAGTACCCCGCCATTACTCTGCAGTGCAGTACCCCGCCATTACTCTGCAGTGCAGTACCCCGCCATTACTCTGCAGTGCAGTACCCTGCCATTACTCTGCAGTGCAGTACCCTGCCATTACTCTGCAGTACCCCGCCATTACTCTGCAGTACCCCGCCATTACTCTGCAGTGCAGTACCCCGCCATTACTCTGCAGTGCAGTACCCCGCCATTACTCTGCAGTACCCTGCCATTACTCTGCAGTACCCCGCCATTACTCTGCAGTACCCCGCCATTACTCTGCAGTGCAGTACCCCGCCATTACTCTGCAGTGCAGTACCCTGCCATTACTCTGCAGTACCCCCCATTACTCTGCAGTAACCCCCATTACTCTGCAGTACCCCCCAATACTCTGCAGTACCCGCCATTACTCTGCAGTACCCCCAATACTCTGCAGTACCCTGCTATTACTCTGTAGTACCCCGCCAATACCCCGCCAATACTCTGTAATACCCTGCCATAAATTGCCATACCCAGCCATACTCAGAGATACCCAGCCATACTCGGTGATACCCTGAAATACCCAGCCATAGACGCCCCCCACCCCTCACCGCCCTCCGGTGCTTCTACCAACTCGCCAGTACGATCAAAGCCAGAATCTTTTTTTTATTTTTTATTTCAGGCTTCCCAGCCTAGAGGTGAGATGTGGGGTCATATTGACCCCCCAGATTTCACTGTAAAGAGGACCTGTCACCCCATATTCCTATTACAAGGGATGTTTACATTTCTTGTAATAGGAATAAAAGTGATCAAAAATATATTTTTGGGAAAAAAAATGTCAAACTAAAATAAATAAAGTAAAATGAACAATAAAAAAATAAAATAAAAATTAAAGCGCCCATGTCCCCATGTGCTCGCATGTGCCACACATGTGAGGTATCGCCGAGAATGTTAGAGCGAGAGCAATAATTCTAGTCCTAGACCTCCTCTGCAACTCAAAACATGTAACCAGTAAAAAAATATTTAAAGCGTCGCCTATGGGGATTTTTTAAGTAGCGACGTTTGGCGCCATTCCACGGGCATGTGCAATTTTGAAGAGTGACATGTTTGATATCTATTTACTCAGCATAACTTCATCTTTCACTTTATGCAAACATTGGGCTAACAAGTGGTTAATAATAGAGCTTGCAGTCAGTAGTGTTAGGAGATAGTGCATGCTGTCTGCGTGCTCTGTACCCAGTACATACCGCTATAATATAGGGCAGGCCCCTACTTTCAAACATCCAACTTACAAACATCTCCTACTTGCAAACGCAAGGAGACAGCAGCAAGTGAGATGAAAATAGATGGACGACAAAACAAATTATACAGGGGTGATAACCCTTCCCTATGTTTTCCAAAAAGCTTAAAGATAGTTTTTTTGACTGGAGCTACACTTTAAAAATGTACTGGTTGAAAATGACAAACAGATTCAACTTAACACAACAAACCTACACAGTCCCTGTCTTGTTTGCACCACCTGTATACTGCTGTTCTGAGTATATAGGGCCTGGGGGCCACACGCATTTCCTTTTTTTAATATGGGTACGGGGTTCTCCTTAATATGCGTACAAGACCCAAATAGGCTGGTAATGGGCAGGGAGGGCTACCCATGCCATGTTTCTCAATGATTTTCAACCATATTGCAGGAACCAGATATAACATTAAAACCGCAAGCAGTTTTAAATGGTGTTTTTTCAGTTTAATGTCATTTTGTGCAGAGACTGTTCTAAACACGGGAAACACGTGGCACTTCACAGGCATACTACAGACACCCCCCAGGCACCATATTTAAAGGAATATTTCACTTTTTTTTTTTTTTTCACTTTAATCGTCATTAAAATCAGTGCTCCCGCCAAAACGGTAGTTTTTAAAACTTTTTTTTGCAGTGACCCATGTCCCCTGAGGCAGGAGGCAGGTCCCCAAACCCTTTTTAGGACACTATCTTGCATATTAGCCGTTAAAATTAGCACTTTCCAATTCGAACGTTCGAGTCCCATAGACTTCAATGGGGTTCTAACGTTCGTACCGAACGCGGGGGTCGTTCGCAAGTTCTGGTGCGAACCGAACCGGGGGGTGTTCGGCTCATCCCTAATTACCATTCATCTGTTTCTAAAACAAAATTCCCATGTGCACCTCTACAGTACCTGTGTCATTTTTTCCAGAAGGTTTACCCTGGTCTTTGAAGAGGACACAATGGAATCATTCACTATATGTTGACTGGAATATATGTTGTTTTCACTAAGCTTAGTAAATCTGGTTTTCTGGCAGAAGTTCCTCTTGATACAACTATTTAAATGGCACTCTCTTGGCCATAAAGCAATTCTGAAGGGGATAGTCTCCACTAAAGGCACAAAGATGGATCAAGGACTGAAAATCTTCACTCTTCTGAACTTATGCATAATGGGTATGACTTTGCTATTTAAAATAGGTACATACTGTATATGTAGTGCTTTTAAAGGTCTAGGTAGTCAGCCTAGGGCAGGGGTAGGCAACCTGGGGCCCTCCAGCTGTTGCAAAACTATAAGTCTCATCATGCCTCTGGGAGTAATTGTAACTGCCAGCCTTGCAATGGGAAATGTAGTTCTACAACAGCTGGAGGGCCCAGGTTGCCTACCCTTTTCCTAGGGGAATAAAGTTAAATTATGGCATTGGTTAAATCTGTTTAACCGTTTCAGCCCCGGAAGATTTGGCTGCTGAATGACCGGGCCATTTTTTGCGATTCGGCACTGCGTCGCTTTAACTGACAAATGCGTGGTCCTGTGGCGGTTCACCCAAACAAAATTGACGTCCTTTTTCCCACAAATAGAGCTTTCTTTTGGTGGTATTTGATCACCTCTACGGTTTTTATTTTTTGCGCTATAAACAAAAAAAAAAAAGAGCGAGAATTTTGAAAAAAATACAATATTTTTTACTTTTTGCTATAATAAATATCCCCATTTTTTTAAAAAAGATAATTTTTCTCAGGTTAGGCCGATATGTACTCTTCTACATATTTCTGGTAATAAAAATCACAATAAGCGTATATAGATTGGTTTGCGCAAAAGTTATAGCGTCTACAAAATAGGGGATAGATTTAGAACCTTTTTTATTATAATTTTTTTTTTTACTAGTAATGGCGGCGATCTGCTATTTTTATTGGGACTGCGACATTAGGCAGACACATCAGACACTTTTGACACATTTTTGGGACCATTGGCATTTATACAATGATCGGTGCTATAAAAATGCACTGATTACTGTAAAAATGTCACTGGCAGGGAAGGGGTTAACACTAGGGGGCGATCAAGGGGTTAGCTGCGTTCCCTCTCTGTGTTCTAACTGAAAGGGGGAGGAGACTGTCTAGGGTTGATGACTGATCAATGACCATACTTTGTATGAACACACAATCTGTCTGCTCTCCCCACAGAGAACCAGAATCTGTGTTTACACATACAGATTCCGGTTCTTGGTGTGTCACGAGCGATCAGCTCCGGGGGCATGCAGTGGACACCCCCGGGCACTCGCATCGGCCTCGGGGTCCGCTCCTAATGGCCACAGTTAATATAACATCGCTTTGCCTAGCCGTGTCATTCTGCCACAGTAAAACTGCAGCGGCTGGTCGGCAAGTAGTGGAGAAGGAGAAGGAGAAGGAGAAGGAGGAGGAGAAGGAGGAGAATAATAGTCTGCTGCTGGATCTGATAATTTCAAATGATCTTTACCCAGTTATCAGTCAGCATTTTCCAAGCTATTTCTGTGAACTACATAACACCTCCCCCTAGGTTATAGAGATGATGGGAGGGGGTTGTCCTGTAGTTCATGCCCTGGTGTGATACAGTATAGAAAGTAAACATTGATAACCTAGGACAGAAAGTGTGTAATGCCGCGTACACACAATCAAAATTTTGGTTGGAAAAAGCTCTGATGGTTTTCCCGACGGAATTCCGACGGGATTTTGCTCAAGCTGTCTTGCATGCACATGGTCACACCAAATTCCGACCGTCAAGAATGTGGCGACGTACAACATGTACGACGGGACTAGAAAAAGGAAGTTCAATACCCAGTAGCCAATAGTTTCCATCTCCTAGCTGAATCTAAGCATGCGTAAGTTTTTGCGCGTTGGAATTGCATACACAAGATCGGAATTTCCGTCGGGAAAATTGAGAATATGCTATTATTTTTTGCTGGTGGAAATTTGGACAGCTAAATTCCGATGGAGCATACACACGGTCACATTTTCCGATGAAAAGCTCTCATCGGTCTTTTTTTGGCCAGAATTCAGATTTTGTGTACGCGGCATTACTGACAGGATCATCAGGTGAAAATAAAAAAAATAAAAGCAAGGAAAAAGAAGAAAATGAATTCAGCCACCACATATATGGACTGGTAAGTTGCAATATTTTATAAATGTTTTTGGCTTTAGATACACTTAAAGTCAGAGATACCTTCAAACGATACAGTTGGTAAATGTTGTTGACTTGACAGAACCAAGTCAGAATCTGAGTGTGACCAACATAAGAGCAAATATTAGAATTCTATACTGTGGACTATCATCACAGCTGTCATTTTTAGAAGTTCAGGAAGCCTATTGCATTTTCTCTCTGCAGCTCAGGCCAAAGAGGACTCTCTGATCATCCATACTCTGTACACAAGTGTTATGGTACCTGACTATCAGCTTGGAACCACTGAGATTGTATCATCACCAGTGCAGATGACCCAGAAATATCCACTTCTAGTTACCATTACAGCTAAGAAGAAAGCATCTCTATGCGATACTCCTACCGAGACTGGCTCAGAAAGTACAAACGCCTCCTGCCCTGATCCACATCTAACCCTTTCTATAACGGCGATCACAAATTATGGGATAACACATGTGTATGACATTCACATCATTGGAGGACTCTGGTTGACAATAAATGTAGGAATAGGTTTATCTTTTAATACTATGTCACTTGGTGCACAAAAAGATACCGCCAAACTATATATCAATTATAACTATGAAAGCAAATCAACTAATATTCAAGGTCTTAAAAAAGATAGCAATGCTACAGTCATTTCTGTAAGTCTTCAGACTGCCACTGTTCAGACAACGCCTTCTGAGACACAGAATCGTATGGTGCTGAGTGGAGAACCCGCACTGCGTAAGTAGAAGATAAAATGTATCATTTTTCATTTTCCACATATATCATATTTGCTAAGTGTTCTTCACTTTATCTTATATTTATTTAAAACCTCATCCCACTCCCAGGGACATGAGGACAGCAGGCAAACAGCCAATTACTAATTGTTTCTCTGCTGCAGTCACCTAATGCCACGTAAACATGGGAATTTTGGTCAGAAAAAGCTCTGATGGTTTTTCCGACAGAATTCCAACGGGATTCCGCTCAAGCTCTCTTGCATACACACGGCTACACAAAAGTTCTCTGAACTTTTGACCGCCAAGAACGCGGTGACGTACAACACTACCACGAGCCAAGAAAATGAAGTTCAATGCTTCCGAGCATGCATCAAATTGTTTCCGAGCATGCGTAGGAATTTTGCGCGTCAGAATTTGTACAGACGATCGAAATTTCCGATCTGAACTTTTCCCGACCAAAAAATTGAGAACATGCTCTCAATCTTTTGTTGTCCGAAATTCGACCAGCAAAAGTCCAATGGAGCATACACAATCGCATTTTCCGACCAAAAGCTCACATCGGACTTTTGCTGGCACAATTTCCAATTGTGTATGGGGCATTACACTTACAGGTCATGTTCCTCCCTCAGCCTCTGACTGGGCAGTGAGCAGACAGCAGCAGACTGATGAGCAAATTTCTCTGTAACTTTGCTCTCACTATCAGAATGCTCTTTGTTAGTAACATGAAAACAGTAGCATACCAGTTTGGTGCCGTGTGCTGCTTCTTCCTCTCCCTGTCTGAGCCCTGCTGCACAGAGGACAGCAGGAAGCTATTGCTAGGCCAAAGCAGGTACTTAATACTCATAGGCTTGCCTGTTCCATGGAAACATCTGATGCCGTGTTATGCCATATATAGAGGGCTCAGGGAAATTCTTATGCTGCATACACACAATCGTAAATTCGGCCAGCAAAAGACCGATGAGAGCTTTTGGTCAGAAAATGTGATCGTGTGTATGCTCCATCAGACTTTTGCTGGCCAAATTTCGGCCAGCAAAAGATTTAGAGCATGTTCTTAATTTTTCACTCGGAAAAAGTTCCTATCCGAAAATGCGTTCGTGTGGCAATTCTGACACGCAAAAACTCACGCATGCTCAGATTAAACTACGAGATGGAAGTTATTGGCTACTGGCTATTGAACTTCCTTTTTCTAGTCCCGTTGTACGTGTTGTACGTCACCACGTTCTTAACGGTCGGAATTTGGTGTGACCATGTGTAGGCAAGATGGCTTGAGTGAAATTCCGTTGGAATTCCATCGGGAAAACCATCAGAGCTTTTGCCGACCAAAATTCCGGTCATGTGAACGCGGCATTATTTCACAATAAAATAAGGGTGCTTTAATCTGCTAATCTGATGGGAGTGCTTTGGGGTTGCTAGCAGAATTGTTGGTGGTACTATAGCACACCCAAGTTTTGCTCTTCAAGTGGCACCCAGGGCACATACCATACCCTGGATACACCACTGCCTGAGACTGTTGCTGGAAGCCACCATCTTGGATGCACCATCAGCCGCTCCAGCAGGCTGAGAGCTGCCATTCAAGCTGTGGTGGCTGGTGGGTTTTTTTGTGGGGGGGGGGGCAGCAAACAACCCCCTCCCCCTGGGACACCAATGAAGCAGCACTAACACAACTGCCAACTACCACCAACCCCCGTGGCGCGACATGGCACATAATTACCACCCCCCCCAGCACCCACTGTCCTTATCCTGGATGTGGACGACGAGAGAAGCAGTCGGAGCTGATACAGCCATCTTCCAGCGTGGTAGGGGGCTCGGGAAAATCCTCTCCTGGAGCAGCTTCTGTGCAGTGTTAATTTAGTCGACTAAAACATTTTAGTCAACTAAAATTACTAAAACATTTTAGTCGACTAAATGAATACTATTTTAGTCAACTAAAATGCGATGAAAACAATTGAGATGACTAAAATACGACTAAAACTAAATGTCATTTTAGTGAAAAGACTATGACTACAACTAAATTGCAATTACTGAAATGTACTGGAGAATTAGTCAACTAAAATGTAGGACATTTTAGTAGACTAAAATGTACTGGAGATTTAGTCGACTAAATACCACTAAAACAATTGCAGAAGTCTCCTCTCTGCTCCTCCCGGCGCTAGGCATCTAATAGGATCGCCTGATGTTTTGGCCAATTGGGAAACAGTTTCATACCTGCTTCCCAATTGGCCGGGACGAGGATCAGTGTTGCAACAGCGAATGAATATGGAACACACCTGGGTGGGCTCCGGACGCATCCTCTGCGACCTGAGCCCACCCGATTTTGAAACCTATTAAAGCCACTAGCTCTAATCAGGTGCTTCGAAAAAGAAAAAAAAAACGCCTCTGCAATTCATGCACCCGGTGTCCTGAAAGGGGCCTGACACATAAAAAGGGGGTTGCCATGGTGTCTGTGGATAGATTCATGCTATGCATGAATCTATCCACCATATATAGGGTGTGGCAAGGAGAGACCAGTAAAACCTGAGTGCTTGCACACTGAGTCCTATGGGGCGGAGAAGGAGCGGTGTATTGAAATGAATGGGCATTGCTGCCGAAGCACCTGCAAATCGTTTCGGCACCGCTAAAATGAGTTTTAGCTGCTTTACGCGCAGCTAAAACTAGTGGCACTTTATCGTCAACGCCAACCTGCCCGCCCCTGGGTGAAAGCATTCTAAAGCTCTCATCACCTGATTTTTCAGAATAAAAGGGATTAAAGGGTTCATTCACTTTTTCTAACTTTTTGAAAAACATACCCAAGCATTACAGTGTCCTCAGCAAGCTCAGTATATGCAGGGTGAAGAGAGGAGGGCATTAAAATAAGCAGTTGAAAAAGTAAGCATTCTTTTAACCACTTCAGCTCTGGAGGGTTTACCCCCCTTCATGATCAGGCTATTTTTAATAATACGGCACTGCGTTATTTTAACTGACAATTGCACGGTTGTGAGATGCTGGACCCAAATAAAATGAATGTCCTTTTTTTCCCCACAAATAGAACTTTTTTTGGTGATATTTGATCAGAGGTGATCTATTTATTTTTTTGCGCTATAAACAGAAAAAAAAACAACAACATATTTTTGGTAAAAAAATTTTTTTTTACAATAAGTGTATATTATTTGGTTAAATAATAAGAAAGGTGCAGCGCTTAGATTATGACAATATCTATATAATCTTTTACCAGTGTAAATAATATAATCAACTTTAATAGTGAAAAAAACTCTGCATAAATTAACACTATTAATGATTCTATGTTTTAGACAACACTATATCCAAAAAAAAAAAAAAAAAATTGATATACGTATATCCACCAAGGTGGACGTGTTAAGAGTCCATAAGTGAAACAATATGGTGACAAAGTGCAATATCTTGAGAAGTTATAGTGACTTCAGTGAATACTTTGCAGAAATCCACCACCACGAGAGGACGCTTACCAGATGTAATGGACCCAGTTAGGGTCCATTACATCTGGTAAGCCTCCTAGTGAGTCACACAAGTTTATTGATGTAAATCGACACGAAAAAAACAGCTGGCAAAACTTGTAACTTCTCAGGGGTACTAGAGTAGACAGAGATGGTAACCGTTACCGTTCTGGTAACAGAGAGCATAAGGTTTTGTCTGTCTTTAACACTCCCCAATGTCTATTTAAAATAGTTTGTATATCTCTATGTTGAATAGAGTATGAAGTCAGAATAGACCATTTATGCCACTGCGTTGCCAGATTTGATGCCACTGCGTTGCCAGATTTTATTTCCATGCTTGTATTTGCCTGTAATATGTGAGTACCCATTTACGCTTTTAATGTTAATAAAAGTTTTAAATGGTATTTCACTATGAGGCTGTATTTTCTTCTTTTTGGCCTATAATATATGTGGAAGAATCTCTGTCCTCAGTCACCCCAAAAGGTGGATAGCCATTTCATCTATTTTTGGGTCATCTCTCTGTCTACTCTGGTACCCATGAGAAGTTACAAGTTTTGCCAGCTGTTTTTTCGTGTGGATTTGCATCAATAAACTCGTGTGACTCACTAGGTATATACCGAACTGGGTCCATTACATCTGGTAAGCCTCCTCTCAAGTGGTGGTGGATTTCTGCCAAGTATTCACTGAAGTCACTATAACTTCTCAAGATATTGCACTTTGTCACCATATTGTTTCACTTATGGACTCTTAACACGTTCACCTTGGTGGATATACGTATATCAATTATTTTTTATTTTTTTGTATATTTGGATATAGTGTTGTCTAAAACATAGAATCAATAATAGTGTTAATTTATGCAAAGTTATTTTCACTATTAAAGTTGATTATATTATTTACACTGGTAAAAGATTATATAGATATTGTCATAATCTAAGCGCTGCACCTTTTTTATTATTTCACCATTTTGTTTGTTGCAGTAAGTCTGCGGTGCTGGCAACTATTATTTACAGTGCCTTGCGAAAATATTCGGCCCCTTGAACTTTTCAACCTCTTGCCACATTTCAGGCTTCAAACATAAAGATGTAACATTTTTATTTTTTGTGAAGAATCACCAACAAGTGGGACACAATTGTGAAGTGGAACGAAATCTATTGGATTTTTGAAACTTTTTTAACTAATAAAAAAATGAAAAGTGGGGCGTGCAAAATTATCCGGCCCCCTTGCGTTAATACTTTGTAGAGCCACCTTTTGCTGCGATTACAGCTGCAAGTCGCTTGGGGTATGTCTCTATCAGTTTTGCACATCGAGAGACTGAAATTCTTGCCCATTCTTCCTTGCAAAACCGCTCAAGCTCAGTGAGGTTGGATGGAGAGCGTTTGTGAACAGCAGTTTTCAGCTCTTTCCACAGATTCTCAATTGGATTCAGGTCTGGACTTTGACTTGGCCATTCTAACACCTGGATACGTTTATTTGTGAACCATTCCTTTGTAGATTTTGCTGTATGTTTGGGATCATTGTCTTGTTGGAAGATAAATCTCCGTCCCAGTTTCAGGTCTTTTGCAGACTCCAACAGGTTTTCATCCAGAATGGTCCTGTATTTGGCTGCATCCATCTTCCCCTCAATTTTAACCATCTTCCCTGTCCCTGCTGAAGAAAAGCAGGCCCAAACCATAACGCTGCCACCACCATGTTTGACAGTGGGGATGGTGTGTTGAGGGTGATGAGCTGTGTTGCTTTTACACCAAACATATTGTTTTGCATTGTGGGCAAAAAGTTGGATTTTGGTTTCATCTGACCAGAGCACCTTCTTCTACATGTCTGGTGTGTCTCCCAGGTGGCTTGTGGCAAACTTTAGATGAGACTTTTTATGGATATCTTTGAGAAATGGCTTTCTTCTTGCCACTCTTCCATAAAGGACAGATTTGTGCAGTGTACGACTGATTGTTGTCCTATGGATAGACTCTCCCACCTCAGCTGTAGTTCTCTGCAGTTCATCCAGAGTGATCATGGGCCTCTTGGCTGCATCTCTGATCAGTCTTCTCCTTGTCTGAGCTGAAAGTTTAGAGGGACGGCCAGGTCTTGGTAGATTTGCAGTGGTCTGATGCTCCATCCATTTCAAAATGATCGCTTTCACAGTGCTCCTTGGGATGTTTAAAGCTTGGCAAATCTTTTTGTATCCAAATCCGGCTTTCAACTTCTCCACAACAGTATTACAGACCTGCCTGGTGTGTTCCTTGGTCTTCATGATGCTCTCTGCTCTTTCAACAGAACCCTGAGACTATCACAGAGCACGTGCATTTATACAGCGACTTGATTACACACAGGTGGATTCTATTTATCACCATCAGTCATTTAGGACAACATTGGATCATTCAGAGATCCTCGCTGAACTTCTGGAGTGAGTTTGCTGCACTGAAAGTAAAGGGGCCGAATAATTTTGCACGCACCACTTTTCCGTTTTTTATTTGCTAAAAAAGTTTAAAATATCCAATAGATTTCGTTCCACTTCACAATTGTGTCCCACTTGTTGGTGATTCTTCACAAAAAATAAAAATTTTATATCTTTATGTTTGAAGCCTGAAATGGGGCAAAAGTTTGAAAAGTTCAAGGGGGGCCGAATACTTTTGCAAGGCACTGTATTTGTTGTTTGTGGATAGCGCGTTTTTTTTCTCACACTATCTATATCTATATCTATATCGCTAGTAATGGTGACAATTAGAGACTTATAGCAGGACTGCGACATTGCCGTTGACGAATTGGACACTAACTGACACTTTTGGGGACCAGTGGCACCAATACAGTGATCAGTGCTAAAAAATATGCACTTTCACTGTACTGACACTGGCAGGGAAGGGATGAGCCGAACACCCCCCGGTTCGGTTCGCACCAGAACTTTCGAACGGACCCCAAATTCGTACGAACTTTAGAACCCCATTGAAGTCAATGGGACTCGAACGTTCGAAATTAAAAGTGCTAATTTTAACGGCTAATATGCAAGATGCTGTCCTAAAAAGGGTTTGGGGACCTGGCTCCTGCACCAGGGGACATGGGTCAATGCCTAAAATGTTTTTAAAAATGGCCGTTTTGGCGGGAGCACTGATTTTAATGACGATTAAAGTGAAAAAAAAAAGTGAAATATTCCTTTAAATATCGTGCCTGGGGGTGTCTGTAGTATGCCTGTGAAGTGCCACGTGTTTCCCGTGTTTAGAACAGTCCCTGCACAAAATGACATTAAACAGAAATAACATCATTTAAAACTGCTTGCGGTTTTAATGTTATATCTGGTTCCTGCAATATGGTTGAAAATCATTGAGAAAAAAGGCATGGGTAGCCCTCCCTGCCCATTACCAGCCCCTTTGGGTCTTGAATGCATATTAAGGGGAACCCCCTACCCATATTAAAAAAAGGAAATGCGTGTGGCCCCCAGGCCCTATATACTCAGAACAGCAGTATACAGACGGTGCAAACAAGACAGGGACTGTGTAGGTTTGTTGTGTTAAGTTGAATCCGTTTGTAATTTTCAACTGGTACATTTTTAAAGTGTAGCTCCAGTCAAAAAAACTATTTTTAAGCTTTTTGGAAAACGTAGGGAAGGGTTATCACCCCTGTATAATTTGTTTTGCCGTCCGTCTTTTTTCATCTCACTTGCTGTTTTCTCCTTCTGTTTGCAAGTAGATGTTTGTAAGTTGGATGTTTGAAAGTAGGGGCCTGCCCTATATGCTCAGCAGAAATGGCGGAACAAGGTGTTGGTTTTGCCACAACATTGTAAGCCCTCAAAGTGACTCTTGGTGGGCGCTGGAGCGCCCTGCTGTGATCGATTATATCAAGAAATGTAATTACATGCCATTGTTGAACAGTGGTAGAAAAATTGACCTTTGGTGGTTGTGGTGCAAGTGCCACAACACTATAAGTCCTCACAGTTACTCTGGGTGGGCACAGGAACGGGCCCTCCTGTGAAATATTATATCAAGAATTGTAATTACATGTCCCTGTTAAACAGGGGCAGAAAAATTGGGCCTTAGGCACTAGTGCTGATGCCACGACACTGCAACCTCTCCCATATACTCTAGTTTTATTGCAGGAATTAGCCCTGCTGCAAAGCATTGCATCAAAAATTGTAATTAAACGCCCCTGTTAAACAGGGGCAGAAAAATTGGGCTGATGGCATCCCCAGAACCAGAAATGTTCTTCCAACATATCAGCGGAGGAGGAAGAGGATAGACAATCAACATAACAGGACAGTCACTCAGCATCAGCATAGGCAGTCTTGAAAGGATGTGATATTTCAAAAAAAATTATTCGGTTACATCAGCTTCAGGTGCTTGGTAGCTGTGGGTTATCCAAGACTGATTCATCTTGATGAAGGTCAGTCGATCAACTGATTCGGTGGACAGGCGCACCCTGTGATCGGTAACAAAGCCACCAGCAGCACTGAAGGTGCGTTCCGAAAGAATGCTGGATGCAGGACAGGCCAGTAGCTTAATTGCATACTGTGCAAGCTCTGGCCAGTGATCCATCCTCAAGACCCAGTAAGCTAGAGGATTTTCGGTGGGAAAGGTGTCCAAGTCTGACCTTGCCCCTAGGTATTCCTGCACCATGTAAATCAGACGCTGGCAATGGTTGCTGGAACCAATCATACCTTGGGGTTGCGGACTAAAAAATTGTCTGAAAGCATCAGACGGCCACCTTCTCCACCGCTCCTTCTGACCGATGCCTCAGCAACACGTTGACCAGGACCAGGAGTTTGTAACCTCCCAGTCTCTGGGAACGCGTTGCACAGACCTTTCTGCAAGGCCTCCCGGAGATGTCTCATCCTCTGCTCCCTCTGCGATGGCAAGATAAGGTCGGCAACCTTACCCTTGTACCGTGAATCAAGGAGAGTGGCCAGCCAGTAATGGTCCCTCTCCTTGATCCGAAGAATATGAGGATCCTTCCGCAGGCTTTGCAGGATCAGGGAGGCCATGCAGCGTAGGTTAGCTGAGGCATTCGGTCCGGAGTCCTCTGGGTCACTAAGGACAACATGATCCGCAGCTACCTCCTCCCAGCCACGTACAAGTCCACGGGTTTCTTGGGACTGTAAATCATCCCTACAAGACTGCGGCTGCTGCTGATGCTGAGTGCCAGCCTCCACCTCCATAATGACACAATCATCCTCCTCCTCTTCCTCCTCCTCATCCTCTTCCTGTGTGATGGGTGGCACAGCAGGAACACTGTCTGGATAAAGGGGGCCTTGAGAGGCAAGGAAGTCCTCCTCTTCCTGCCTCTGTTCTGCCTCAAGTGCCCTGTCCATTATTCCATGCAGCGTATGCTCCAAGAGGTGGACAAGAGGTACAGTGTCACTGATGCATGCACTGTCACTGCTCACCATCCTTGTGGCCTCCTCAAATGGTGACAGGACAGTGCATGCATCCCTGATCATGCCCCACTGGCGTGGTGAGAAAAAACCGAGCTCCCCTGACCCTGTCCTGGTGTCCCACAGGTACTCATTGATGGCCCTCTGCTGCGTGTGCAGCCGCTGCAGCATGGCCAACGTTGAGTTCCACCTGGTGGGCATGTGACATATAAGGCGGTTCTTGGGCAGGTTCAACTCCTTTTGGAGCTCAGCCAGCCGAGCACAGGCATTAAATGATCGGCGAAAATGCACACAGACTTTCCTGGCCTGCTTCAGGACATCCTGTAAACCCGGGTACCTGCCCAAGAACCGCTGCACCACCAGGTTAAGGACATGAGCTACACAGGGCATATGGGTCAGTTGTCCCTGTCGGAGGGCGGAGAGGAGGTTGGTGCCATTGTCGCAAACCACCATTCCTGGCTTAAGCTGGTGTGGCGTCAACCACCTCTCGGCCTGCCCCTGCAGAGCTGACAAAACATCCACCCCAGTGTGGCTCCTGTCCCCCAAACAAACCAGCGCAAGCACGGCATGGCATCGTTTTGTCTGCGTACTTGCGTAGCCCCTGGAACGCCTACGGAGCACCACTGGTTCTGAGGACAGAGCACTGGTAGAGGCCATGGAGGAAGAAGAAGAGGAGGGGGTGGAGGAGAGAGGTGTGTCACAACCAATAGTAGCATTTTGGAGGCGTGGTGGCGGAACAACCTCCGACACTACTGCACCTTGTCCTGCATCCTTCCCAGCTGGCAGAAGAGTGACCCAATGGGCCGTGAAAGACAGGTAGCGTCCCTGTCCATGCCTGCTGGACCATGAGTCAGCGGTAATATGCACCTTACCGCTGACCACCCTGTCCAGCGAGGCAAGGACATTGCCTTCCACATGCCGGTAGAGAACCGGAATCACCTTCCGTGAGAAAGTGGCGTTTGGGGACCTGCCACTGAGGAACCGCACATTGTACAAACTCACGGAAGGGGGCCGAGTCTACCAACTGAAAAGTCAGCAGTTGAAGTGCTAGCAATTTAGCCAAGCTAGCATTCAACCGCTGGGCATGTGGATGGCTGGGAGTGAACTTCTTTCGCCGGTCCAGCAGCTGGGGCAGGGACATTTGCCTTCTATAATTGGACGTGGTTGTACTGCTAGCAGAGTGCCCGGAAGCACTTGGCTATGAAACACCTAATTCTACACCTTCATTCCTCTCAGAGCAGGTTTCAGAGAGGACTGAAGGTCTAGTGGGGTTGGAGATGCCAGCTGATGAGGCGCAAGTAGAGGTCCGCTTTGTTCTTTGGTGTGGGTCTTTGAGGTACGCTTGCCAACGAGCTGCATGGCAGGTCAACATATGTCTGGTCAAGCATGTGGTGCCCAAGCGGCTGATGTTTTGGCCCCGCGAGATACGCTTGAGACATATGTTCCAAATAGCAGCGGTGCGATCTGATGCACTTGTCTCAAAAAAGGCCCACACCAAAGAACTTTTAGAATAACGCGCAGAGGCAGCGCCCTGCACAGGCGGAGCTCTGCGGTGTGATTCAGTCAGTGTGCTGCCCCTAAGCTGGCCCCCGGAGGGCATCCTGCCTCGTTGGACATGTGCCTCCTCCTCCTCCTCTCTCCTACCAGGCACCCACGTGGAGTCAGTGCCCTCATCATCCCCTCCCTCTTCATCGCTGTAGCAAACCTGGCAGTATACTGCAGCTTGTGGAACATGACTGCCAGATTGCTGTCCTTCTTGAGCATCCCCTCTCTCTGCATTCACGCTACTGCCTTCCTCTAGCTGAGTATCATCATCAGAGCCTACGAAACACTGGGCATCCTCCTGGAGCATGTACCCAACACTGTGCTCAAAGAGTTCAGGAGACTCCTCAGGAGGACGTGGTGGGTCTAGGGAAGGAGTCACTGATGATGACATTGAGACGAGGGAAGACGATGCGTTGGCAGCTGCTTTGCTAGTACCCTGAGACTGGGTGAGAGAGGAGGATGAAGAGGGCTTGGTCATCCACTCTACCAAGTCGTTGGCATGTTGCGGCTCAACATGTCCAGCTGCCGCAGACAGCACGCACAAGCTCCTAACACTGACTGCAAGCTCTATTATAAAAGATGGATATATCGCTATCTATATAGGTGAGGTGAATATAGCCGTGTATACTGCGGTCAGGGCACGCAGACAACAACCACTACAGAAGAGCAAGATCGAAAAATAGGCCGATAGCGATCGGTGTACACTGTGTTGAAGGTACACAGAACACCCACTAACTGCTTCAGACGCCAACACACTACACAAGGCCACCGCGCTGGTGGCCTTATATAGTGTGGGGCGTGTACTACACAGCCTGAGCTATGATTGGCCACAGGCATCCTGCCTGTGGCCAATCATGGCTCTCCTCGCTGCCGGCACTGTGATTGGCCAAGCATGCGGGGTCACAGTGCATGCTTGGCCAATCATGAGCCAGCAATGCACTGCGCCATCGCAGTGCATTGTGGGCCGTGAGCGCCACACGAATTTGGCACGAAAGGGCCCATAATGTTCGGAATTCGCCGAACGGGCGAACAGCCGATATTCGAGTCGAACGTATGTTTGAATCGAACACGAAGCTCATCCCTACTAGGGAGCACTTGTTAACTGTGTGTGTGTGTGGGGGGGGGGGGTGCTTGCACTGAGCAGAAACACAGGATCTCTGCCTTCCCTACTAACAGAACGGTGATCTGCCTTTGCTTACATAGGCAGAGTGCCGCTCTGCCTCTGTCTGAGATGATCAACGAGTCCTGGAAGACATCGGGTCTGCCGGACCCGCTGATTGGCTCCCACTGTGTGCGCCCCAGACTCGGAAGTGCAGAATCGTGTACCTGTATGTGATTCTGCACACAACAAAAACCTGACAGAAATGTTAACTCTGCCTCACTGTCCAAAGTAAAAAAAAAAAAAATGGTTGGTTTGCACCTTTATGTCATCCTCACCATATCCTCTTTCTTATTTACAGTATTTTATTTATAATGTTTACAGGTTTTTATCTAAGAAAAGTGGCGGCAGAGAGTAGACTGTCAAGTCTGTCCATTTTTTTTGTTTGTTCTTTATTTGTTTTTTTTGTTTAGATCTGTGTTTGTCCCAAGCATGTTTCAATTCACTTACTGTCAGGGCAGCCATCAGACATTGTGGGTCCCCTTACACAGCTCTAGGCCTTGCCCCCCCCCTCCCCCCCAGCCTCACGTGTTTGTGACGCAACGCATCAGGGAGGAGCCAGGTGTCATATTCGTCACTTCCAGTCGCGGCCGAGACCGGAAGTCCTATTGTTTACACGCGCAACTGCCTATTTTGATGTGTGGATTTACTTTTATTAAAATTACTTTGATTTACTACACATGAGAGTCCCCTTCTCTCCTTATCTTCTCTACTGCCGAGATCTCCTTATCTTCTCTACTGCTGAGATTTGTTATATACGGACGGACGGGCGGGACATACGAAGAAGAGAGGAAGCGTGATTACCATTCATTTTCTTAAAGCGGTTATGACCCCTGGGGGTCTGGGATTGGGGTGAGAGGCTGGGGGAAATGGGGGGTGCACAAGTGGAGCACTGAAGGATCCTGTTTTTGGTGGACTGTCATAAGTGTGGAGTTCTATGCACCTTCATGACACTGCATGAATATTGAGGACTTTCACTATCGGATATTTGTTTATTGAACAGCACTTGTTGACATTGTGAATCACCTGACTTTTATCGGATGAACTTCTTTCATTGTTTACGAATTTGCGTTTTTTGCACATATTTATGTAAGTGTGGCTTATTACTACACTTTATGTGTGATTTTGCACTTTAGTCACTTTATCAGTAATATTTTGCACATTGTTGGATTTTGGTCATTTTGCACATCATTTTGTACATTTATATTTATAAATTTATATTTATTTATTTATTCACGTTAGGATAGTGTGACAATTAATTTTTAGCAGGTAGCGCTGCATATCACTGCTTTAATAAGGCATGTACCCACAGAGACATGTACCCACAGAGACATGTAAACACACAGAGACATGTGTACACACACACACACACACAGGCATGTACACAGACAGACAGGCATGTACACAGACAGACAGGCATGTACACAGACAGACAGGCATGTACACACACACGCATGTACACACACGACTAGGGATGAGCTTGGTGTTCGATTCGAACGCATGTTCGATTTGAACATCGGCCGTTCGTCTGTTTGGCGAATTCAGAACTTTGTGGACCGTTCGCACCAAATTCGTGTGGCCCGAACGGCCCACAATGCACTACGCCATTGCAGTGCATTTCTGGCTCATGATTGGCCAAGCATGCACTGTGACCCTGCATGCTTGGCCAATCACAGCGCCGGCAGCGAGGAGAGCCATAATTGGGTTTAGTACACGCCCCACACTATATAAGGCTGCCAGCGTGGTGGCCTTGTGTAGTGTGTTGGCGTGCAGGGAAAGAGCTAGATAAGCAGGGACATTGTGTTCTTTTCTCAGCCATCTGCAGGAGTTAGTGGGTGTTGTGTTCCTCCAGCATAGTATACACTTGTAGCTACCCATTATTGCTGTTGCTCTCTAATACAGCCATCTGCAGGAGTTAGTGGGTGTTGTGTGCCTCCAGCACAGTATACACAGTATACACCTGTATCTATCCTTTATTACTGGTGTTCTCTAATACAGGAATCTGCAGCAGTTAGTGGGTGCTGTGTGCCTCCAGCACAGCACAGTGTACACCTGTATCTACCCTTTATTGCTGGTGTTCTGTAATACAGGAATCTGCAGGAGTTAAAGTGGGCGTTGTGTGCCTCCAGCACAGTATACACCTTAAGATTCCCCTTATTGCTGGTGTTGTCTGTTGCATAGCTTGCATATTAGCCTTTAAAATTAGCACTTTTGATTTTGAACGTTCGAGTCCCATAGACTTTAATAGGGTTCTAAAGTTCGTGCGAATTTTCAGTCCGTTCAAATGTTCTGGTGCGAACCGAACCGGGGGGTGTTCAGCTCATCCCTACACAGGACTGTAGACACATAGGCATGTACACAGTCACACACAATGCCGCCCTTAGGCCGCGTACACACGCGGGGACTGTTCGCTCAACTTTGTCCGTCAAACAGTTTCAGCGGACAGTCCGCTCAAAATTAGCATGGACGGACTTGGCCACACACGACGAACGAACAGTCCGCTGAAACCGTGCGCGATGACGTGAACGCCACGTACGACGGGACTAGAAAACGACGTCCTATACACTGCAATGCAAACTTCGGCGTGTAAATCCTTTCTGAGCATGCGCGGAACTTAGTTTGACGAACAAGCCTACACACGAGGGGACTGTTCGCTGAAACAAAGTTTCAGCGGACAGTTTTTCGGAATTTCCGAAAAACTTTGTTCAGCAGACTGTCCGCTGAAACTGTCCGCTGAAAGCCCACACACGAGCGGACTGTCCGCCGAAACACTGTTCAGCGGACAAAGTTGAGCGAACAGTCCCCGCGTGTGTACGCGGCCTTACTTGTAAGGTGGTCCTAATCCCAGCTCTTGTTTCCATATGCAGAGGGGGTGCACATGCATGAAATGGCCAGAGGTGGCAGCAAAGAGCCCAATGTCAGCTCATGACAGAGCAGCAGCCTTCTGACTCACACAGATACAGGAACATCCACAGAGCTCCTCTGCACCCGCCCCCGCCTTCTCATGTCCCTGCCAGTCGGCTGGGCCCATCCAGACGCTGGGGCCCCTTACAAGTGTATAGGCTGTACCCCCCTGATGGCAGCCCTGCTTACTGTTGACTGACTCCCTACCTCTGCTGGAAGTTTATTGAAAGCATCAACTACAGTTTCAGTAATTCTGTAAAATAATACTTTCTCAGATTAGATTTGAACTTACCTCCAGTTAGTTTGAGGTCATGTCCCTGTGTTCTTGATTTTGGTTTCATATTGAAAATACTGCCCTCTTGAATCCTATTCACCCCCATTGATGTATTTAAAGGTTTCAATCATGTCTCCCCTTTCCCTTCTTTCCTACAGACTGTACATATTAAAGAGGAACTGCAGTCTGCTCACATAAATTGCAACATCTTTGCCATTCTGAAGCTTCCCTCCAACCACTTTGCATATTATTTTAAATATATACTGTGATTTTGTACTTGCCAAATATGCTGCAGAAATCTCCCTCCACTGAGTCTGGTGCTCCCACTGTAACTGTGGGCACAGGAAGCTGCTGCCTGTTCACCTTCTGGATTTACAGACACACAGAGGCACACCTCCAGTTCTGCAGCTCTCATTGGCCCTCTTATGACTCATTCCCCCCCCCCCCCCCCCTCCCTTCCTGGCAAACTCTCACCAGAGTGAGAGACAGAGCTGTGTGCATGATCATAACACTATGCTAATGACCAGACAAGAAGCAGGAAGTGGGCTGTAGAAGGCATTTACTGGCAGAAAAAAAATGTTTTACTATCCAAAGTTAAAACAACAAGGGCAGAAGATTTAATAGATGGAAAGATGAAAAAAATTACTGAAGTTCCCGCTTTAAGTTCCCGAAGTCGCTCTCGATATGTTTTATCCCCCAGACCTTTCATAATTTGGTTACCTGTCTCTTGACTCGTTCTATTTTATCAACATCTTTGTGTAAGGTAGGTCTCCAGACCTAGACACAGTATTGTAAATGAGGTCTAACTAAGGGTCTACAGTGCATCCAGAAAATATTTACCGAGCTTCACTTTTCCCACATTTTGTTGAGTTACAGCCTTATAACAAAATGGGTTACATTCATTATTTTCCTCGAAATTCTTAAAACATTACCCCATAATAACAACATGAAAGAAGTTTGTTTCAAATCTTTGCAAATTTATAGAAAAAAAAAAGGGGAAAAAAATAAATCACATATTCACATTTATGTACATATATATATGTACATATACATATATATGTACATGTATTCACAGCCTTTGCTCAATACTTTGGTGAAGCTCCTTTGGCACCAATTACAGATTCAAATCATTTTGAGTATGATGCTGCAAGTTTGGCACACCTATTTTTTGCAGTTTCTCCCATTCTTCTTTGCAGTACCCCTCAAGCGCCATCAGATTGGATGGGGAGCGTCTGTGCACAGCAGATCTCTCCAGAGATGCTCAATCAGGTTCAAGTCTGGGCTCCGACTGGACCACTCAAGGACATTAATAGAGATGTTATCTTGACTGTGTGCTTTGGTTCATTGTCCTGTTGGAAGATGAACCTTCACCCAAGCCTGAGGTCCAGACCACTCTGGAGCAGGCTTTCATCAAGGATGTTTCTGTACATTGCTGCATTCATCTTTCCCTCGATCCTGACTAGTCTCTCAGTTCCTGCCACTCAAAAACATTCGCACAGCATGATGCTGCCACCACCGTGCTTGACTGTAGAAATGGTATTGGCCAGGTGATGAGTGGTGCCTGGTTTTCTCCAGACATGATGCTTTCCATTCAGGCCAAAGAGTTCAATCTTTGTTTCATCAGACCAGAGAATTTTGTTTCTCATGGTCTGAAAGTCCTTCAGGGGCTTTTTGGCAACCTCCAGGTAGGCTTTCATGTGCCTTTTTACTAAGGACTGTCTTCCGTCTGGCCACTCTACCATATAGGCCTTATTGGTGGAGAGCTGCAGAGATGGTTGTTCTTCTGGAAGGTTCTCCTCTCTCCACAGAAGAAAGCTGGAGCTCTGTTAGAGTGGCCATCGGGTTCTTGATCATCTCCCTGACTAAGGCCCTTCTCCCCAATCGCTCAGTTTGGCCGGCGGCCCACTCTAGGAACAGACTTGGTGGCTCCAAACTTTTTCCATTTGCGGATGATGGAGGCCACTGTGCTCTTTGCGACCTTTAATGCTGCAGACATTTTTCTGTACCCTTCCCTAGATCTGTGCCTCAATACAATCCTATTTTGGTGGTCTACAAACAATTCCTTAAACTTCATGGCTTGGTTTGTGTTCTGACATGCACTGTTATCTGTGCGACCTTATATCCATAGGTGTGTGCCTTTTCAAAGCATGTCCAATCAACTTAATTTACCACCGGTGGACTCCAATCAAGTTGAAGAAACCTCACAAGGATGATCAGTGGAAACCGGATGCACCTGAGCTCAACTTTGAGTGTCATAGAAAAGGCTGTGAATACTTATGTACATGTGATTTTTTTTTTAAGGTTTTTATTTTTAATAAATATGCAAAGATTTCAAACAAACGTCCTTCATGTTGTCATTATGGGGTATTGTTTGTAGAATTTTGAGCAAAATAATGAATTTAATCCAACAAAATGTAGAAAAAGTGAAGCGCTGTGAATACTTTCCTAATGCACTGTATATAGGGGATTTAGGTCCTCCTTCCTCCTGCTGGTGATCCCTCTAGTGACACATTCGCTTTCCTCACTGCCTGGTCACATTGTTTCCTTGTTTTGCAATCATCTAAAATAAGTATCCCCAAATCTTTTTCCTCTGCAGTGCTGGCCAACACTGTACCAACAAAAAGCATTAATTTTGGCAGTCAATTTCAATGTGGTTTTAGTCTTAGGACTAAAATGGCATCTTTAGTTTTAGTCCAATTTTAGTCTTCTGCAAGGGTTTTGGTTTTAGTCATAGTCTTTGCTTAAAATGCCATTTTAATTTTAGTCCCATTTTAGTCATCGTATTTTAGTTGACTAAAATCTCCAGTACATTTTAGTCAAATAAAATCATTTTAGTAAACTAAAATCGAATGTGCACAGTACACAGCCCCCCGCAATACACAGCCCCCATCCTCTGCACAGTATACAGCCCCCCACCCTCTGCACAGGACACAGCCCCCCACAATACACAGCCCCCACCCTCTGGACAGGTACACAGACCTCTACCCTCTGCACAGTACACAGCCCTCCACGCTCTGCACAGGACACAGCCCCCACAATACAAACCCCCCACCTTCTGCACAGTACACAGCCCCCCACCCTCTGCACAGTACACAGCCCCCCACCCTCTGCACAGTACACAGCCCCCCACCCTCTGCACAGGACACAGCCCCCCACAATATACAGCCCCCACCCTCTGTACAATGCACAGCCCCCCAGCCTCTGCACAATGCACAGCCCCCACAATACACAGCCCCCCTGCACTCCCAGGAGACCCCCAGTCTCTGCACAGGACACTGCCCCCCACAATACACAGCCCCACTCTCTGCACATTACACAGCCCCCCACAATACACAGCCCTCCACCCTCTGTACAATACACAGCCCCCCAGCCTCTGCGCAATACACAGCCCCCCACAATACACAGCCCCCTGCACTCCCAGGAGACCCCCAGTCTCCTGGGACAGCACTGCCAGCATACCCGCCAGCCTTTTCTCATACATAGCTCATCCTGTGTCACATTCATTGTAAATCAAAGTTTCTTAATACCACAATAGTTCTGTTCTTTCTTTGACCCGGTCACATAACCGCTCTCCTCTGACATTTCATGAGTGGTCATGTGACCGCTCTCCTCCTCCAATCTAAAGCAACACTGGGAGGAGGAGCAGGAGGAGAAGAGCGGCCGACAAGAATTTAGTTATTTAGACAATGAGAGTGACACAGGAGGAGCAGTGTAGGGGAAGGGGCTGGCAGTGATTTTTTTTTTTCCTAACTTTAGACTATGCTGGCAGTGCTGTCCCAGGGCCAGGAGAGGTGGGGCAACTGGCCTGACATTCCCCAATGTGTGGCACCGGGGGGGCGGATGGCCCAATCCCTGCCCCCCCGTTGGTAAAAACAAATATAACACACATGCAATGTGTTATACGCCTATAAATAGGGTAGTTCGTGAGGGTAAACTTCCCTCCTTGCTGTTTTCATCCCGTTTTCGTTAAGAAACAAAAACGGATTTGATTTTTGTCAGTGGACGAAAATGTGCTGTACTTTTAGTTTTTGTTTTTGTCACTATAAAAATTCCACTGACAAAATCTTTGACGAAAACGTTTTCGTTGACGAAATTAACACTGCCCCAATGTTGTACTCCGTCATGGGATTCTTTTTCTTTAGGTGCATTATTTTACAAATATTTAGAAACAGTGAGGTTGGGTTCACATATTCACATACATGCAAGTGTGTCAATGGAGCCAGTTCACACATGTGCGGGGAAGCCATGGTCCTGACTGAAAAAGGGTTCTGTGTTTTTGGGTCCAGTTCATATGCGAATTCAGGCAAAAATTCTGACCTGATTCGCACCTGAACCGATGAACTGACACGAAACTGGACCCTGGGCATGAACCTACAGTCGCACATATGTGCACATATGTGAACCCGGATTGAACTGCAGTCTCCAGTGCTTTGACCAATGCCAAATCATGTTCCATGTTAAAGACACCTCCAGGGATATCAACCCAATTACACACCTTTGTGTCATGGGCAGAAAGGCATACCACCCCAAAAAAAACATCACGTACATTTACAGTAGATTAAATAGAACGGGACCCAGTACAGAGCCTTGTGGTACACCACTAGTGATTGCTCTCTGTTCACGAGCAAACCTTATTTACAACCACACTCTGGATATTACAATATATTTACATATATTGTATATTCAGTTTAGTCCCTGAACTCAAAGAGCTTAATTTTATACTTGAAACTTGAATCTTTGCTTAAGTTCAGATCTAGAGGTCAGAGGAAGAGGTTACTAACATAACAGTTGTCGCTTAAGACTTGTTTCTGCCTTTTCTTCCCAGGTGCTGGAGCAGTATGGGGAATCATCCCACTGGTTCTGCTTACATCACTGCTCAACTGAAGCTGACGATGGTCTTTCTTATTGTAAGTTATGTTAGTTGTCTGTGTTAAGGAATGTACACGCCCAGAGCCATGAGGGGAGGGCCAGAGGGTCGACTGCCCTGGGCGCAATGCTTTACTGTAGACACCTTCCTTCTGTTGCAAGGCTGACAGAAGTAAAGACAGCGACAGTGATTTTGACAAGGAAGTGACTGCTGGGTATAGGATCCCCTAAGCTTGCACATCATAAGCGGGGGAGGGGGACGCAATTTGGAATATTTGCCCTGGACGCTGGATGACCTTGTCCCGGCACTGTACACATCATTGGCTCCTGGCATATGTCAGGCCTTAGGCCTGCAACCACCAATTGACATTACTGCTACCCAATTTGATACTGTCTTCTCCATGTGGGGAAGCCATCTACAAAAGGATTACAGATACTGTTAAAGGTGACTGATGATATTTAAAGTGGTTGTGAACCCTGTTTCATCACTTTTTCTACAGGTAAGCCTATAATAAAGCTTACCTGTAGGTACCGTGAATATCTCCTAAACTTGCACAGTTTCAGAGATATTCACTGTATCTGCATGTGCCGATGTCAAATGCGGGGGAACCCGCATCCAATTCGCAATAGTGTGAACCCAGCCTTACACACACATGAACTTTAATAACATCCCAGTCTTAGTCCATAGCAGCCTTTCTCAACCTTTTCAACACAGAGGAACCCTTGAAATAGTTCTCCGGTCTCAGGGAACCCCTGCTAAAAATTTGAAATCTACAACTCATGATACATTAGTGTGATGGTCAGTGGGAAGAATGGTCCTTACACTTGTGGTCATTGGGAAGAATTACCTCATTTAACCTACAGATAGTTAAAAAGGTCACTGGTATCAGTGGGAACTTATCTGAGAGGCAGAAATTGCCAAATGCTGAAGGAACCCCTAGCAACCTTTTGAGGAACCCCAGGGTTCCACGGAACCCTGGTTGAGAATCCCTGGTTCAATATTGATTGGCTGCTCTCCTGACGGGGGGGTCTGTGCTGATTGTTTATCAGTGCAGTCCCCCCTCAGATGCCTACACTGGACCACCAGGGAAGCCGTCAGGACCATCAAGGAAGCTCCTAACATGTGGGTGGTCATGTACATCCCCCATGGCCATCCACATGTGAAAATGAATGCCCAACATATGCTAATCAGTGCCCACAAATGATTGCCCAGCAATGCCACCCATCTGTGCCCACCTATCAGTGCCACTCATAAGTACCCATCAGTGATGCCTATGAGTGCCCATCAGTGCTGCATACCAGTGCCACCTATCAGTGCTCATCATCAGTGCCACCTCATCATTGCCACCTCATTGGTGCCCATCAGTGCCACTTTATCAGTGCCGGTCAGTGCAGCCATATCAGTGCCCGTCATTGAAGATGAAAACCTACTTATTTACAAAACATTTTAACAGAAGCAAAGAAAAACTTTTATTTCTTTAAAAAATTTCTTTTTTTTTATTTGTTGCGTAAAAAATAAAAATCGCAGAGATGATTGAATACCATCAAAAGAAAGTACTATTTGTGGGAACAAAATGATAAAAAATGTGTTTGGGTACACTGTAGCATGACCGCGCAATTGTCATTCAATTTGCGACAGCACTGAAAGCTGAAAATTGGCCTGGGCAGGAAGGTGTATAAGTGCCTGGTATTGAAGTGGTTAACTAATGCAGGGCATTGCATTTTTATTTGTATCACTCTTGAGTTAGTTGTAAACTTGTTGTATAGACATATAAATCTTAACTCTTTGGTTTGTACTCCTACTAACCAGATTTCTGTTATTTCTATTTGCAGACTTCAACAAATTCACTACAATCAAGATACATTCTGATTAACATATCTCTATATTGCAACCATTATTTTTATACCTTATTTCTTTTGAATGATTGAAAAATTTAAATTTTGCATTATGATTGGCATTCTAAATTTGGGATCACACTGTATCTAAATCAAAAAACAAAAAATTTAATATATTGCAGCTTACTGGTTCTTAGATGTGGTGGCTGAATTTGTTTTTATTTTTCTGGGTTTCTTCCTCTGTTTTTACATGGTGAACCTGCCAGCAATGCACTTCCCGTTCCTTCATGCCTACACTCATTCTACTATTGGAGGCAGCCATGGTTGTCACACAGGCTGGACTTCAAACATGAGCATTATGTAATGACAAGGTAATAATAAGAAATAAATAATGGACTTTAAAGCGGTATTAAACCAAAATTGTAATATATCACAGCTTACTAATCATTAGATGTGATGGCTACATTCATTTTATTTTTTTAGTCTTTTACCTCTGTTTTTACCTGGTGATCTGGCCAGTAACACCTCCTGTATTATACAGACACCTTACAGGAGGCACAGTAGATAGCAGCAGTCTGTGGGTGAGGGAAGTGTTAGCTGCACTAGCAGATTTAAAAACACTGACAAATTGAAACTGAACTCCAGCTAAAGCTTTATAATCAGTTACAGCAACAGTTTTTGCTTTTGGGATAAAGGTATTACATAAACAAATAAAAACAGCAAAACACATAAAAAAACACACCGCAATGAATCAAAAATGCACCAGAATGCATAAGGAACGTCTATGCACAACTGCATCCGGAACGCAGAAATTTTGGTGTTAACTGGCCCTTTAGTGTGTATTTGCTGTATTTAGAGTGTACTTACTGGGTGTTAAAAGCTAATTCCATAAGATGGCTGTGCCTCTGAAAAGCAATCCATATTCAAATTGCTTTTCAAAGGAATTTGACAGGCGGTGAGGAGGTGCTATGTTGCCTCTGTACCACCCCTTTTTAACCTTGAAAATGCTACACCACTGAAACATTTTAAAATAAGTCGCATTCAGTGGTGCTACTTGCTGCCAAACACAACAGGGAGATCATTTTTGCTGCAGCCGCAGTAGGAGAACACCCCCATGTGCTACCCTTGCAGCTTGAGGGGTGCATTTGGTGGGGTAGTAACAATGCATCTCAACTACGTTTTTACCATCCCCACTCTGACATTGGGAAGTGCCCTTTATATAGTGTGATATACAGGTTGTGTCAAAGGCTAATAATAATAATAAAGGGAGATGAACTTCTGATTGAACTTTTAATACTTCAGATGATGACACAATGAACAGGGCCTGGAATTAGCACTGCAACAAATCATGAGACCAGCTTGTGAAATGATATCACATTGTTATTGTGGGTCTTGGGTTTCACAATGATTGCAAAAAAAAAAAGCCTGTGCAGTCTGGGGACACATACACATAGCTCCCAACTGTCCCCGATTTCCAGGGACTGTCCCTGATTTGGAACAAAGTCCCTCTGTCCTCATTCCTTCTCATTTGTCCCTCATTTTAGTCTGATCTGTATATAAAATGCACTTTTTATCTATCAAAAAGTGTTTTTTGTTGCATTTGTATATTCCAAAAGCCAAGAGAGAAGAGATGGTGCATGGCTCTTTTAGATAGGCAGAGTAGGATGTTTTCCAAAGTAGTAGTCTACCATCTGTTTGTTTTTCCTTCTCCCTCCATATATATAATTCATAATTAATTTTACTGATTTAGACATTCATATGGGGTGTTTTACCTCCAGAGCAAGATATCCAATTAATTGTATTAGACCTCTTTCACACTGGTGCGGTGCCGGCGTTAGCGGTGAATCGCTCCTAGTTTTAGGGCGCTTTTCGGGAAAATAGTGGGGCGCTTTTAAGCCCCACTAGCGGCTGAAGAAAGAGTTAATAGCGTCCATGTTGCGGCACTGCCAAATCACTTTGTAGGCGCTTTGGCAGCGCTGCCCATACATTTCAATGGGCAGAGCAAGATGCTGCTTGCAGGACTTTTTTTCCGGTGCTGCAAGCGCACCGCCCCAGTTCAACCTCTAAAAGCACCTCTATGTTAGCCTGTGTGGCAATGAACTTCCAGCAGAGGTAGTGAGACAGTCAACAGTAAATGTTTTCAAACATGCTTGGTGCACAAATACTGTAGTCGATGGATTACTTGGTCTTATTCTGCCCTCACTTTTCTATTTTTCTATGCACACAAAGGCATATTAGAAAAGGAGCGTATGAGAAAAAAAATCATCACCCGCATGTTCAGAAGAGGAGCTTTGAAGCAGAAAAAATGCTAGATGCGTGTAAATGGAACGAAACGTTAGAAACCTTTAGCGCTAGAGCCTTCATTCATTCCAATGGTCAGAATAAATTAACATTCTTGTCAGTGGAATACATTAATGCTCAAACACTTGCTGTGCCTAAGCCCTAAACGATTGTGCAAAAAACTGTTAGCACGTTTTTGAAGCTGCTTCCTCCTGCCAGAAGTAAAAGGTGTTCAGAGGAGAAAATCAAACGCCCTATGCACATGAGGCCTTAAAAGGACCACTTGGCTGTGGTTACCCTTGGGCCAAAGGTTCCCAGTCTTCTCCTGTGCTATAGTATTCTTTTGGAACTCATCTGAGGTGTGAAGGTGTATGAATTGGGGTTGATCTGAGATCTGAAGGCACATGAATTAGGGCTCATCTGAAGTATGAAGGTGTATGAATTGAGGCTGAACTAAGTTCTGAAGGTACATGAATTGCTGCTGATAGGAGATTAGAATGAATTCTGGCTCATATGAAGTCTGAAGGTGCATGAATTGGGGCTGATATGTTTGTCTGAAGGTGCAGAAATTGGGGCTGATCTTATGCCACGTACACACGAGCGGGCTTTTCAACAGCAAAGGTCCGACGGAATCTTTCAGACAATTCGATCGTGTGTGGGCTCCATCGGACCTTTGCTGTCGAAAAATCTGATGGACTTTATAAATAGAACGTTTCAAATTTTTTCGCCGAAACTCCACCAGACCCAGTTCCTATCGAGATATCCGCTTGTGTGTATGCTAGTCCGACGGACAAAAAACAACGCTAGGGCAGCTATTGGCTACTGGCTATGAACTTCCTTATTCTAGTCCAGTCATACGTCATCATGTTTGAATCCTTTGGTGTGATTGTGTGTCTCCAAGTCCGTTCATTCGGAAAGTCCATCGGAACTCCGCTGAAAGTCCGTCGGGAAGACCGTCGGACCTAGTCTGTCGAAAAGTCCGCTCGTGTGTGCGCGGCATTAGGTTTAAAGTTTAAGAAATTGAGGCTGATCATAAGTTTGATGGTGCAGGAATTGGGGATGATCTAAGGTCTGGAGGTGAGGTGTGAAGGTGCAGGATTTGGGGCTATATGAGGTTTGTAGGTGCAGGAATTAGGGCTGATCTGAGGTATGAGGGTGAAGTGTGAGGGTGAGGGAGTTGGGACTGATATGAGGTCTGAAGGTGCATAAATTGGAGATGATCTGAGGTTTGTGGGTGAGGTGTGAAGGTGCAGAAATAAAGGCTGGTCTGTGGTCTGAAGGCGCATTCATTGGGGTAGGAAGATATTCGCTAAAGTATCAATATAACATCTTCGATAATCTTTATTACACAATTATAAACATCATAAAAACCACAACACAGTTGTTATATGTGATCATAATTGATTGGTGTAGAGATACAGCTTCCAAAATGGCGTAGTGGATTGGCACATTTGGCAGTAGACTTGCTTCCTCAGGATCCACATTATAAATGCAACCAATGTTTATTTATGAAGATAAAAGTAATAGAACAATGTGCAATAGAGCATATAGTGTGTTATTCTTCTTTTAAAAAATAGCAAGATATTACCAACATCATACTCATATTGCATTACAGGCAAAATAATAATATGGATTGAACAACTGGGAAGGAGAAAAAAAAAGTACCTCTTGATATAGGGTCCAAGCATTGGGGGGAGGGGGAAATTGATTGACTATGATGTGGCCCAATCATACGCTCAAACGATAATGCTTGAGAGTAGGGATGAGCTTCGTGTTCGACTCGAACATACGTTCGACTCGAACATCGGCTGTTCGCCCGTTCTGCGAATTCCGAACGTTATGGGCCGTTCGCGCCAAAATCGTGTGGCGCTCACGGCCCACAATGCACTGCGCCATCGCAGTGCATTGCTGGCTCATGATTGGCCAAGCATGCACTGTGACCCCGCATGCTTGGCCAATCACAGCGCCGGCAGCGAGGAGAGCCATAATTGGCCACAGGCAGGATGCCTATGGCCAATCATAGCTCAGGCTGTGTAGTACACGCTCCACACTATATAAGGCGCCAGCGCGGTGGCCTTGTGTAGTGTGTTGGCGTCTGTAGGAGTTAGGGGGTGTTCTGTGTACCTTCAACGCAGTATACACCGATCGTTATCGGACGATTTTTCGTTCTTGCTCTTCTGTAGTGGTTGTTGTCTGCGTGCCCTGACCGCAGTATACACCGCTATATTCACCTATATAGCTAGCTATATTTCTCTTTTTTAATAGAGCTTGCAGTCAGTGGTAGGAGATTGTGCGTGCTGTCTGCGTGCTCTGTACCCAGTATACACCGCTATATCCACCTATATAGCTAACTATCTTGCTCATTTTAAATAGAGCTTGCAGTCAGTGGTAGGAGATTGTGCGTGCTGTCTGCGTGCTCTGTACCCAGTATACACCGCTATATCCACCTATATAGCTAACTATCTTGCTCATTTTAAATAGAGTTTGCAGTCAGTGTTAGGAGATTGTGCGTGCTGTCTGCATGCTCTGAACCCAGTATACACCGCTATATCCACCTATATAGCCATCTTGCTCGTTTTAAATAGAGCTTGCAGTCAGTGGTAGGAGATTGTGCGTGCTGTCTGTGTGCTCTGAACCCAGTATACACCGCTATATCCATCTATATAGCTAGCTATCTTGCTCGTTTTAAATAGAGCTTGCAGTCAGGGCTAATTCCTGCACTAAAACTAGAGTATATGGGAGAGGTTGCAGTGTCGTGGCACCAGCACCAGTGCCTAAGGCCCAATTTTTCTGCCCCTGTTTAACAGGGACATGTAATTACAATTCTTGATATAATATTTCACAGGAGGGCCCGTTCCTGTGCCCACCCAGAGTAACTGTGAGGACTTATAGTGTTGTGGCACCAGCACCACAACCACCAAAGGTCAATTTTTCTACCACTGTTCAACAATGGCATGTAATTACAATTCTTGATATAATCGTTCACAGCAGGGCGCTCCAGCGCCCACCAAGAGTCACTTTGAGGGCTTACAATGTTGTGGCAAAACCAACACCTTGTTCCGCCATTTCTGCAGAGCATATAGGGCAGGCCCCTACTTTCAAACATCCAACTTACAAACATCTCCTACTGCAAACGGAAGGAGACAACAGCAAGTGAGATGGAAAAAGACGGACGGCAAAACAAATTATACAGGGGTGATAACCCTTCCCTATGTTTTCCAAAAAGCTTAAAAATAGTTTTTTTGACTGGAGCTACACTTTAAAAATGTACCAGTTGAAAATTACAAACAGATTCAACTTAACACAACAAATCTACACAGTCCATGTCTTGTTTGCACCGCCTGTATACTGCTGTTCTGAGTATATAGGGCCTGGGGGTCACACGTATTTCCTTTTTTTAATATGGGTACGGGGTTCCCCTTAATATCCGTAAAAAAAAAAAAAAGACCCAAAGGGGCTGGCAATGGGCAGGGAGGGGCTACCCATGCAATTTTTCTCAATGATTTTCAACCATATTGCAGGAACCAGATATAACATTAAAACCGCAAGCAGTTTGAAATGACGTTATTTCCGTTAAATCTCATTTTGTGCAGGGACTGTTCTAAACATGGGAAACATGTGGCACTTCACAGGCATACTATAGACACCCCCCAGGCACGATATTTAAAGGAATATTTCACTTCTTTTTTTTTTTCACTTTAATCGTCATTAAAATCAGTGCTCCCGCCAAAACGGCCATTTTTAAAACTTTTTTTTGCATTGACCCATGTCCCCTGGGGCAGGAGCCAGGTCCCCAAACCCTTTTTAGGACAGTATCTTGCATATTAGCCGTTAAAATTAGCACTTTTAATTTCGAACGTTCGAGTCCCATAGACTTCAATGGGGTTCTAACGTTCGTACGAATTTGGGGTCCGTTCGAATGTTCTGGTGCGAACCGAACCGGGGGGGTGTTCGGTTCATCCCTATTTGAGAGGAACAGATAACCGCTTTGGGAGATAAAACATCATCACCATCTAGTTACTTGAATGATATTATCAGGTCTAGAAAATATATATATATATGTATATTGTGAAGTTTGGGGATACTAGCTCCGCGGGATTAAGTGCATAAACCGTTGTCAGGTGAAACCAAAATATATTTATTTATAATTAAATCAAAAATAAAGCTTTTCTTCAGCATATAAAAACCGTAAATTAAAGTCCGCTTATCTTCAGCACAAAATAATACAAAAAGAAAAGCACCTACAGTTCTGTAGACAGGTCTTCACCAAAAAAAAGAGTCCTTGCAGAGATCTTTTTGCAGCCTCCAAAACAGCAAACAGCAAACACAACAACACAGCCAGACAGCTCCTCAGACAGGTGTTCATCTCCTTCTCCTCCTCACCACCACCTCTCTGTCTACTTCCTGTCTTATAGGCTGTCTGTCTTCTTGGAGGCCGTTAACCCCCTGTGGTCAGGGAGGGAGGCTCTTTCCCACCCAAATGTCACTTTAGAGCCTCCCAAATTCCGGGTCCCAACTACCTCTCTTAAAATATAGAGAGGACCGCGAATCAGTCTTCTCCCGAAAACTATACCCGGAATCTGTCACCCATTTTTGGGTGACCCCCTGAGGCCTACCATGATTCCCTTAAAGGGACCACATCCTGAATATAGGCGCCACATAGTACCCGTCCAGGACCCAACTTTGGCGTCCTGTACAATATATATATATATATATATATATATATATTTATGGTGTGGAGCCCTCTGACCGATATGGTTAAGGATGACAAACAAGGTTAACATAAACTCGCTTACTTGAAATGGACCTGAAAGTGTGCCCTGGTCTGACGTACGGTATACCAAAATAAGGGGGCATACCTTAGATAAAAAGTGGGTGATAAATGAAATGAATATGAATGGAGTGAAATGAGTACTCTCATGAGGAGTATGATGCTGAGAAATGCCCTGAAAAAGGGGATGGGTGGGTGGGTATCGCGCACCGGAACCGACGAGGAGGACAGGCGAGCGGGCTGGTTATATATTCCACCGGGCTCCTCCCATAATTTCAGGCCACCATACTGGCCTTTCTATTTATGGTGTGGAGCCCTCTGACCGATATGGTTAAGGATGACAAACAAGGTTAACATAAACTCGCTTACTTGAAATGGACCTGAAAGTGTGCCCTGGTCTGACGTACGGTATACCAAAATAAGGGGGCAAAATCATTCAGGTAGGGGTTGTATTTTATTGATCCAAGTTTGTTACTGGGTGCGCTCGACAAAGGCCTGGGTCATCTCCGCTTGCGGATTGGGTATGTAGCGGGCGAAACAGGTGGACCTCCATCTGCCCAACTTCTTGATAATGTGAGTAGAGCAGAGGTGAAGGACACCCGGGAGTATCCTGACACGTTCCACCGGGCAGCGTTCAGAGGTTCAGTGAGAAATGGCAGAAGAGGACTAACTCCTGGTTGATCAGCCAAAAGGGGCCGACAGGCGCGTGAAAATGGCGACCGGGTACCGACGGTTGTTGGACTTATAGCGGTGTATGTCCGAACCCGAGCCAAGCTGCTGCGTCTTGGAGACTGCTAAGTGTAAGGCGAAATGGTCTTCGTATCGGACCAGGTGGTGCTGGTACAGCATGCGTGCCGTGAGGCTACAACAAGTAAACTTGCTTGGCCGTAAGAAGCCGTAGAAGGCCAGGTGTATGGCTGCTTGTAAATGACACCAATGTGGAGACCGAAAAGGTGAAGTAGCCAGGAAATCTGACGTATTTCTAAACGTCTCCTGTGATAGGCGGTCGTTTTGGTGCCGGTCATCGGCTGGCGCTTCCTGGATACCGCGCATAACAGCCCGAATGGCGTGGTAAAATAGGAAGGGTACGGTAGGGTCCTGGAGGGACGTAAGATGTTGTACACCGGTCATGTATAGCCGGATCGTATTAAAGGACGACGCCAACTGCGAGTGGCAGTAGGAAATGAAGGCTGTGACTTGCTTGACACGGGACGTCTCTGTACTGTGAGACGTGACGAAGTTGGTTAAAGGCCCTCCAGCCTGATTGATAGGCCCTGAGGGTATTGCGGGAAAGGGAGTGATCAAACGAGTTGGGTAGCCGCTAGGAGGTGAGGGGCTAATCCAGAGTCAGTAGAGACCAGTCCGGGATAGCTGCTGATGTTGGTCCGGCTCCGGGTGCCTGAATGAAAACGCGACAAGGTTAAAGCGGGAGAGGGCGTCCGCTGCCTGATTGAACTTACCGGGGATAAAGGAAGAATGGATGTTGAACTGAAACAACAACAAGAGCTGGACCAGTCGACGTAGGAAGTACATAACCAACAGAGAGGGCGCCTTGGCGCCGCCAGGAATTGCCAGTAACTGGGGAGGCCAGGGAGCTGCGAGCCAGAGGTGGCCAAAAATCAGCGGCAAGCCCGTGGAGGCCGCTGCGTCAGTCATCACCTGGGGAGAAAGGGAAGACGCGAAGGGAATGAACAGAGAGACGTCACTCCCAGACGATAGGAATTCCTCCCGCATAGCAAGGACTGCTATTGCCGCGGGGACCCGGCTGAGGACTTGCTCTGGATCCTGTGAGAGAGACAGTAAGACCAATCGGCGTGACACAGAGGCGCGACCCCTGAAGGATGACGTGCATAGGGACGCTCGACATGCCGTGAAGGGACTGTAGGTGTCTTTTGGATGACTAAACTGGGGAATATGCGAGGGTATTATATGTCCGTAAAGATGGCGGTTGTAATGGGCGAGCATTGGCCAAAGATTATGGGCTGATGCCTCTGGACGCATCGTAGTGGGGATCTTGCTGTATGGGCTGTAACAACCGATGGTTCTCCGAGCATTGTAAGAATAAGAAATGTTGAACGCTGGCTAGAAATAGCCTGGGCGTGCTACAGGAAGAAGCCAGTCGCGTATGACAACATGATGCTGGTGCGGACGGAGGTTGAACTCAACTGTCCCAAGGAAGAGACAGACAGACAGGCGACAGTGAGTGGCTTATAAGAAAGGCCACAGGAGACGAGTGGCCAATTAAGTGCTGCTGAAAATGAGGTGTAGCCAGTTAGCGTACCACTGAGAACGTGCTTGCAACAAACGATTGCAAGAAGTTATGCTAAGTCGCGAGCCTTGGCATGAGTAAAGGTTGTGTTTGCATGTGTGCTTGCGACAATTGCCCGGGAGTTTGTCGGAGGAGATGTGTACGTGGTGACTGTGAGCAATTCGCGTTACCGCATGTGCACTGCGAAGACTGCGGGAGTTATGCTTGCATGTATGTTAGGACGCGTGCTTGCGACGGTTGCAAGATGTTACCCAGGATGCGTGCTTGCCATGATTTGCAAGATGTTATGCTAGGACGCGTGCCTGCAGCGATTGCAAGGATTTACAGTAGGCTTCGTGGGTAGCCAGGCCGGAAAAGACAGAAGTCCATCCGGTCCAACCACAATTGAAATAATAAGGTATCACACCACCCGACACCCCAATTCTACGCCCGCAGCTGATCCAGAGGAAGGCAAAAAACCCCAACAGAGCATGGCCAATTTGCTACAGTAGGGGAAAAAATTCCTTCCTGACCCCTCGAGAGGCAATCGGATTTTCCCTGGATCAACTATGCCTATAAGTATAAGTACCCTGTAATACAACGAACATTTAGGAAGGTATCCAGGCTTCCCCCAAAGCAACCTATTGAGCAGGCAGAAGTGCCTGCCAGCAATGATTGCCATAAGTTGTGCCCGGACATCAGCTTGCAATGATTGCAAGAGGCTTATGCTTGAATGCGTGCTTGCCATGATTGCAAGAGGTCTACGCTCGAATGCGTGCTTGCAACGATCGCTAGAGGTGTATGCTCGAATGCGTGCTTGCAACGATTGAAAGAGGTCTATGCTCGAATGCGTGCTTGCAACGATTGCAAGAGGTTTATGCTCGAACGCGTGCTTGCAACGATAGCAAGAGGTTTGTGCTCGAATGCGTGCTTGCAACGACCGCAAGAGGTTTATGCTCGAATGCGTGCTTGCAACGACTGCAAGAGCTCTATGCACGAACGCGTGCTTGTAATGAGTGCAAGAGGTCTATGCTCGAATGCGTGCTTGTAATGAGTGCAAGAGGTCTAGGCTCGAATGCGCGCTTGCGACGACTGCAAGAGGTCTCTGCTCGTATGCGTGCTGGTACAATGATTGCGATTAGTCTATCTCTGGATGCGTGCTTGCAACGATTGCAAGAAGTCTACGCTTGGATGTGTATTTACGACGATTGCACGAAGTCTACGCTTGAATGTGGAGGAAAACAACGCAACACGCCTAAACGAAGCTGTGTTTTCCTTTTGCGGCAACTTTATAATGAAATGAGGCCGAGGAGCAAGGCCCCCCTGGTAGGCATCCAAACCTTAAAAAAAAATCAACTGGACCCAAACCGGGGAGCGGCATGTGATAGTGAGATGAGAGAAGCTGCCATGACAGAGATCCGGATCGCCATGCCACAACTTTGCGACTGAGCACGAAACGGATTCTGGAGCATGTACTGAAATGAGGCCGTTCCTGGGGCACGCCGAGACGAATTTGGTACACCAAAGTGACTATTCGTACCGGAACGTGATAGGTGAAATGAAATGAAAACCCATGACAAAGACAAGAATCAGAGGACGAGGCCCTTGAACCAAACGGATGAATCCTGTCCTTGGAGCATGTACTGAAATGAGGCCATTCCTGGGGCACGCCGGGATGAATTTGGTACACAGATGTGACTATTCGTACCGGAACGTGATAGGTGAAATGAAATGAAACCCATGACAAAGACAAGAATCAGAGGACGAGCCCTCGAACCAAACAGATGAGTCCTGTCCTTGGAGCATGTACTGAAATGAGGCGTAACAGCTGGGCGCACCGGAACGAATCGGTGCATAAATAAATGCGACAGGATTCGAATCGGAGCGTAATAAGTGACCGAAATGATATCCCATGACAGAGACAAGATTCAACGACTGGACTGATGGTAACAATAAAGAATCCGACTCTGGAGCATGTACTGAAATGAGGCGTAGCAGCTGGGCACACCAGAACAAATCGGTGCATAAAAGAATGCGACAGGATTCGAATTGGAGCGTAATAAGTGACAGAAATGATATCCCATGACAGAGACAAGATTCAACGACTGGACTGATGGTAACAATAAAGAATCCGTCTCTGGAGCATGTACTGAAATGAGGCGTAGCAGCTGGGCACACCAGAACGAATCGGTGCATAAAGGAATGCGACAGGATTCGAATTGGAGTGTAATAAGTGACAGAAATGATATCCCATGACAGAGACAGGATTCAACGAGTGGACTGTAGGTTACAAAGAATCCGTCTCTGGAGCATGTACCGAAATGAGGCGTAGCAGCTGGGCACACCAAGACGAATCGGTGCATAAAAGAATGCGACAGGATTCGAATTGGAGCGTCATAAGTGACAGAAATGATATGCCATGACAAAGACAAGAATCAGGGATCGTGCGTGAACCTGCGAGTGATTCGGTCTCTGGAGCATGTACAGAAATGAGGCCAAACCCTGGGGGCACTTCAAAGCGAATCGGTGCACCAGAGGTGCAACAGGATTCGCGCCGGAGCGCGACTAGTGACAGAAATGATGCGAAATGGAAGAAATGACTGGGACTGAAATGACTTGGGATGAAATGAAATGAAATACATAATATAACTGCATGAATGAAGAGATATTCGAATTGAAGCAAAGCAAGCGAAACGTGCGGACTGCTTGCCTTATCGTAGCAAGCAGTCGGCTGTGAGTCGAACGATTCGACCGATACTAATAGAAATGCTCGGGCAGTCGAACGGTTTCGAATGCCGTACCTGCGAATGAATCGCCTGACGTGGCGTAATCGAACGTGTCGAAAAAGTGATAACGACTGCATCGAAAGTAGAAACAGCGACATGCGTACGAGGGCCACAGAAAACATTCGATTTGAAAGCAGCGAGCGGCTCGTGAGTACAGGGAATGTTGGCGGTACATCGAATACATGGATTGAAAAAGGGGGTGCCGAAGCCCTACCTGCGACAGCCAGCCCGACGTGCAACGACAAATTCGATGGGTACGGCGACACTCCGACGGCGAAAGCGACGGACGCTGCTGAACGAGGAGACGAGCTGTCAAGACGGGGACGAAAAATGCGGGAACTGACGAACGGGCTCACTGCGTCTGGTCTGAATAGCCGGCGCTTGATACCTGACGTATCGGGTATCGCGCACCGGAACCGACGAGGAGGACAGGCGAGCGGGCTGGTTATATATTCCACCGGGCTCCTCCCATAATTTCAGGCCACCATACTGGCCTTTCTATATATATATATAAATAAATATAATCTAATACAAAAAGAAAAAACTGAATTCACAATTCCAATATAAGTAATAAACCTACCCAATAGATGCAACAACAGGGATATCACAATTGTATGATAATGCCCACGAAAATTACTACACAAAAAAAGAATAACTCCATAGATAGAAACACCAACAAATTCTTACACCAATCACTCTGATGTCCCAGATGCACTATACAATCACCAATACGTGGGGCATAAGGTATTCACACTCAGGTCTGCTGTTAGAAATTATGGGGCCCCCTACAGCCTACCTGACAGGGCCCCCTTCCCCTAGCTGAAAGTGACTGAGGGCATAGATTTATCAGTCACTTTCTCTGTAGGCTCAGCTGCACAGATGAATGGATAGGAAGCTATCCGAGGCTTCCTACTCATTCACAAACGGAAACATACCCTGTTTCCCCTAAAATAAGACCTAGTGTGATTGTCGGTGATAGCTGCAATAAAAGCCCTACCCCCCAAATAAGCCCTAGTTAAAGTCCTTGTAGGTCTTCTTTTAAGGGTAGGGCTTATTTTTGAGGAAACAGAGTAGGGCTTATTTTTGTGGTAGGGCTTATATTGCAGCCAACACCGACAATCACGCTAGGTCTTATTTTAGGGGAAACAGGGTAGTAACACAGTTCACTCTGCTTCAGTGACAAATGGACACAGGAGTGATTAAGAAGTGATTAGTACCAATTGCTCACTGTGTTCATTCATAAATGTAAGGGACCAGTAAATGACATATTTACTGGCCCCTTCCCATACTCTCCATCCTGAAACATCAGCAGCAGCTGCCAGCAGGAGAGGAAAGGAGGGAAGCTGGCAGCAATGCAAGGGGAAAGGTCCACATAGGGGGGCCTGGACAGTAGTGGGCGCATGTGCTAGAACCAATCCCCTGCAGTGCAGCCGGAGGGAGAAAGAAGAGGAGAAGCGGGCAGTGCTGCATAGGGAGGCAGAAGAGGATCAGTGTTTGCAATAGACAGTACAGCCGGACCTCCTGCACAGCAGGTGCCTAGGCCCCCCTTTTGAACTGACTGGGTCTGGGCCCAGTACAGGAGGGCTTGTTGTACTGCCTTATCAGCAGCTCTGCTCACACTGCCCCTCCAGTGTTCAGTGGAGCGCTGGGCTATGGAGGGGGCATGAGTGGCTGGCTTAGGCTCTCAGAGCCTCGCTGAGAGGCTGATCATGCTGTCAGTCCAGGCTTTTGGTTGGATCCTAACCATATGATGGGGATCTTTTCAGAGCCTGGACCAGCTCTGTGATGTCAGCCGACAGCGGACTTTAACCTGCTGTTGGCTGAAAACTGGTGAAAGGTTTACAGAACTAATAGTGAACTTGTGAACATGTTGAGTTATTCACTTTAAGGTCATCAAAGAGGGGAAGGGGGGCACTCTTTACATCTGTTGGAAAAGAGATTTAACCTCCAAATACGGAAAGGGTTCTTCATAGTAAGAGATGTAAAAATGTGGAATAGACTCCTTCAAAAGCTGGTTTGGCTAGCTCAGTAGATTGTTTTGAAAAAGGCCTGGATTCTTTCCTAGATACGCAAAATATAACTGGATAGTAACATTTATAGGTAAAGTTGATCCAGGGAATTTTTGATTGCCTCTTGGGGGATAAGGAAGGAATTTTGTCCCCCTGCTGGTTTTATTGTTTGTTTGTTTTTGCCTTCCCATGGGTCAACTGCAGGAATAGGATTGTAAAAAATGTTTTTCCTTTCTAGTGGTTGAACTGGATGGACTTGTATCTTTTTTCAACCAGACTAACTATGTAAGTATCATAGATACTCTGCAATAAGATCCCAACACTGAGCATCAAGGACAGGAGTGTTCCCACATGTCTCCACAACTTAGCGTCCAAACATACATGAAGCACGGGCATAGCGGCAGGATGTTCTGTCCCTTAAGGTCTGCACCACTTCCAGTAAAGTGGCTGGAAGTAATGCCATATCCGGCATCACATCTGAAGGTGTATGCATTGAGGATGATCTGAGGTCTAAATTGAACCACTTCACCACCGCCCTATAGCAGTTTTACGGCTACCTCCTACAGGGTGGTCTCTGTGCGCAGTATCATGTATATACGATCCTGCACTTCTGGGTAGCGTGAATGTCCTTCACTCCCACTGTGATTATACAGTTGCAAAAAAAAGTATGTGAACCCTTTTGGAATGATATGGATTTCTGCACAAATTGGTCATGAAATGTGATCTGATCTTCATCTATGTCACAACAATAGACAATCACAGTCTGCTTAAACAAATAACACACAAAGAATTAAATGTTACCATGTTTTTATTGAACACACCATGTAAACATTCACAGTGCAGGTGGAAAATGAATCTGAACCCCTAGACTAATGAGATCTCCAATAGCTAATTGGAGTGAGGTGTCAGCCAACTGGAGTTCAATCAATGAGATGAGATTGGAGGTGTTGGTTAAGAATTGTTGAGTTTCATAAAGCTGGAAAGGGTTATAAAAGTATCTCCAAAAGCCTTGCTGTTCATGAGTCCACGGTAAGACAAATTGAATATAAATGGAGAAAGTTCAGCACTGCTGCTACTTTCCCTAGGAGTGGGCATCCTTTAAAGATGACTGCAAGAGCACAGCACAGACTGCTCAATGAGGTGAAGAAGAATCCTAGAGTGTCAGCTAAAGACTTACAAAAGTCTCTGGCATATGCTAACATCCCTGTTAGCGAATCTACGATACGTGAAACACTAAACAAGAATGGATTTCATGAGAGGATACCACAGAGGAAGCCACTGCTGTCCAAAAAAAACATTGGTGCACATTTACAGTTTGCACAAGAGCACCTGGATGTTCCTCAGCAGTACTGGTAAAATATTCTGTGGACAGATGAAACCAAAGTTGAGTTGTTTGGAAGAAACACACAACACTATGTGTGGAGAAAAAGAGGCACAGCACGCCAACATCAAAACCTCATCCCAACTGTGAAGTATGGTGGTGGGGCTGCTTTGCTGCGTCAGGGCCTGAATGGATTGCTATCATGGAAGGAAAAATGTATTCCCAAGTTTATCAAGACATTTTACAGGAGATCTTAAGGCCATCTGTCCACCAGCTGAAGCTCAACAGAAGATGGGTGTTGCAACAGGACAACGACCCAAAGTATAGAAGTAAATCAACAACAGAATGGCCCAGTCAGAGTCCTGACCTCAACCCGATTGGGATACTGTGGCATGACCTCAAAAAAAGCGTTGCACACCCGACATCCCAAGAATATTGCTGAACTGAAACAGTTCTGTAAAGAGGACTGGTCAAGAATTACACGTCTGATCTGCAACTACAGGAAATGTTTGGCTGAGATTATTGCTGCCAAAGGAGATTCAACCAGTTATTAAATCCAAGCGTTCACATACTTTTTCCACCTGCACTGTGAATGTTTACATGGTGTGTTCAATAAAAACATGGTAACATCTAATTCTTTGTGTGTTATTAGTTTAAGCATACTGTGATTGTCTATTGTTGTGACTTAGATGAAGATCAGATCACATTTTATGACCAATTTGTGCAGAAATCCATATCATTTCAAAAGGATTCACATACTTTTTTTGCAACTGTACACACATTATACTGCAGAGTCGATGTCTGTTGGCACCTGCCGATCCTTTGGTAGAGAGGCAGAGCGGTCTGCCAATGTAAACAAAGCAGATTTCTATTCTGTCAGCAGGAAAGGCTTGGATCCTGTGTTCTTGGTTCCAGGTGCAAGGATCCATGTCTTCCCCTAGTAAAAGCACCTACCACACTGCACAAAAAAACACAGGCTAGGCACACAGTTAACTCTTTGATTGCCCCTGATGGTAACCCCTTCCCAGCTAGTGTCATTAGTACAGTGACAGTGCATTTTTTTAGCACTGATCACTGTATTAGTGCCATGGGTTCCCAAAAAAGTGTCAGTTAGTATCTGATTTGTCTGCCACAATATCGCAGTCCCTCTATAAGTCACTGATCGCCACCATTACTAGTAAAAATAAATGAATAAATAAAAATTCCATAAAAACATTCCATAATTTGTAGACACTATAAATTTTGCGCAAACCAATCAATATAAGCTTATTGGATTTTTTTATTTTTTTTACCAAAAAATATGTAGCAGAATACATATTGGCCTAAATTGATGAAGAAATTCGATTTTTTTTATTCTTTCATTTGATATGTTTTATAGTAGAAAGTAAAAAATGTTGTTTATTTTTCAAAATTGCCTTTTATTTATAGCGTAAAAAAAAAAAAAATGCATGGGTGATCAAATACCACCAAAAGAAAGCTCTATTTGTGGGAAAAAAAGGACATACATTTTATTTGGGTATTATTTATTTGGGTTCATTCTTCTCCTCCTTGCGTTGCCTTCTGGGAAATGGAGCATGCTGTATTCTGGGAACTGTGTGTGTCCCAGAACACAGCCGGCCATTCACAAAGCGCCTCACACATGCGCAGTAGGAAACAGTCAGTGAAGCCACAAGGCTCCACTGTCTGTTTCCCTTAGTTCGATGGACAGATCGGCCCGGGCGGACAACATCACGGGCACCCTGGACAGGTAAGTGTGCTTATTAAAATGTCAGCAGCTACAGTGTTTGTAGCTGCTGACTTTAAAAAAAATAAAAATTCAGCTGGACCTCCACTTTTAAGTAACGCAGTGCCGTATAGCAAAAAACTACCTGGTCATGAAAGGGGGTAAATCTTCCGGAGCTCAAGTGGTTATGTTTTGTGTGTGTACCAGTTGATAGAATAATAGTTCATGGATTTAAGGTACCATTAGCAGTATAACTATGATGAGTGCAGGAATAGAAAAAAAAATAGCTATATCACTTGGTGCGCTACTGTTTATTGGCGCAACAGTTGTCTAATGCTTGCAAAAATGACACAATGTGAAATAGTTGCAGACACCGAATACAATTCATCAGCAATGTTGCTTTTGTAATTCACTTGTTTGCAGTTATATTAACACATCCTTCTGATTGCGGTTATATCCTGCTTTAGCAATCTTTAGTACCTCTGAGCCAACAAATTTGAGTTTTCCCCATCATGTGTATTGCCTCCTTCCCTTATAGGGACAGGAATATTCCACTCACATAAAACTGTTGCATTAACCCTTTTACTGTCACCAATGTAAGGCTTATGCCGCGTACACACGAGCGGATTGTATGGCGTACTTAGTCCGTCATACAATCCGACGGACAATCCGGCGTACTTTCCACTGAACGGACTTGACCACACACGGATACACAAACAGTCCGTCGAAAGCTTGCGCGATGACGTGTACAGCACGTACGACGGGACTAGAAATAGGAAGTCCAAGACACAGCAAAGCACCCTTCCGCCGTGTAAATCCTTTCTGGGCATGCGCCATTCTTAGTCCGTCGAACTAGCATACTGACGACCGTATTGTCCGCTGAAACCAAAGTACGACGGACAGATTTTTGGAAAAACCGAAAATCTTAGTACTCCGGACTGCACGCTGAAAAAGTCAGCTGAAGCCCACACACGAGCGGATTGTCCGCTGAAATGTGTTTCAACGGACTAAGTACGTCAAACAGTTCGACCGTGTGTACGCGGCATTAGTCGGTGGCAGCGGGGGGGTTTTTACACACACTCCTGGCTGCTATATCAGCTGGGAATTTGTGTTTATTTCACCAGCCGACTGTTGGCTTTCTGATTAAAGTGGTAGGATAGATGTACAGCTGCCTGATTGCTTTCTCTGACCCCCAGAAAAGTGTACCTTATCCCTCCATAACCCCTCCCACTTGCAAGTTTCCTGGACTCTGCTGTCCCACTTTTGGTCCTGGACCTACATGGCTGGTGCCGCTGGGTGGAGGGGAGGGAGACCAACGAACGTTGATTTGCTGATCTTTCCTTGCTGCAAAGAACCTGGATGAGATATGTATAATGCCACTTGTGGTTTTTGGTATCACTTTCCATGCCTGCTGTATCCAGGGAAAAAGCCAATGGGTGTGATCTGCACTCCATTAGCTTCAATGGAGTGCAGGTGAGATACCAGGGGTCTAAAAGAATCCTGAGGTCTCATTAAAGCAGAGCTCCACCCAAAAGCGGAAGCTTTGTGTTTGTTTCCACCCCCCCATAGAAAGAGGCTTGCTATGGGGGCACTCGGCAAGGGGAGGGGCCCAGAACGCCAGCAGGGGACCTGAGAAGAGGAGGATCGGGGCTGCCCAGTGTAATTTGAATCGACTGCCATGCCTCCTGAAAAGAACGAAAATGTCCCTGCAGCATTTTAGAAAGTGCAACCCGTGGGTGCAATTTTCAGTGCGTGTGGCGTGATATTTTTATGTGCAGGTGGTTGCGGTGCAGGAACAGGTATGGTGGGAATTACCAGCACAGATCTTAACCTAGCCTTACTCCATGCTAACAATAAGACACTTTTAAAGGAGTATCTTATATGTGTGACAAGTTCAATTACCATGATACACTCTACCCTGCTGGAAATATAATGGTCCTTTACTATAATCCCTGTAATATCCATGACTAGTGTATAACCTATGTGACTTCCTCCCCTTTTCCAATCTTTATCACTGCTACGCCCTTTACCTTTTTGATACCCCAGAAACTGAGACCACACCAATCTGGAGTAAAACATGGCCGTAGCAGCCAATTATCTTTATTATAAAATTATAAAATTATTCAAAATAATTAGCATAAATAACATAAATTAACAAATCTAAACTCAGGTATTAAGGCACTTCCTCCCTTGAACTCCTCCCGTTGGTCTGTGCTAGGATAAACCCACCAAACACCATCATAAAACTTCCGGCACTGCGGTACCCAGCTCTAATAGACCTCAAGCTGACAAACTAGCTCAGAGGCCAAACACTGACCACAGTGCACCTGATACCAACTTCAGCTAAAACCACTGTTAGCTGTACACCACCGACGGATACTATACCACCGATAGGTCCCGCACTCTTCGATCACTAGGGTAAATCCTTCATCCGCACAGACCAACAACATGCCGCTGCCACGACAACTCAAAACTGGAAAATAAAGCAAACATGTTACTAAAAACAACATCCCCCCCAAAGCTAAGGGAGGGAGGGTGGGAAGCTCGCTCCACTCTTCAGACTGAGGAGGGGAGGAGCCGCCCCCTCTGCACATTACTTCTGCTCCTCCCCTCCCAGTACGATCACAGCACCGCTCCCTCTCCTGTCCTACGTCCCAGCTAACCCTGTCATGCCTCCCTGCGCTCATGCTGTGCTTTTTTTATGCTCCGGGCTTCCTTGACTAGTGTATAACCTATGTGACTTCCTCCCCTTTTCCAATCTTTACCACTGCTACGCCCTTTACCTTTTTGATACCCCAGAAACTGAGACCACACCAATCTGGAGTAAAACATGGCCGTAGCAGCCAATTATCTTTATTATAAAATTATAAAATTATTCAAAATAATTAACATAAATAACATAAATAACATAAATTAACAAATCTAAACTCAGGTATTAAGGCATTTCCTCCCTTGAAGTCCTCCCGTTGGTCTGTGCTAGGATAAACCCACCAAACACCATCATAAAACTTCCGTCACTGCGGTACCCAACTCTAATAGACCTCAAGCTGACAAACTAGCTCAGAGGCCAAACACTGACGGCAGTGCACCTGATACCAACTTCAGTTAAAACCACTGTTAGCTGTACACCACCGACGGGTACTATACCACTGATAGGTCCCGCACTCTTCGATCACTGGGGTAAATCCTTCATCCGCACAGACCAACAACATGCCACAGCACGCAAGGGCAAAACCTTACCCTTGCGCGCCCCGCCACACCCTCAATGCTCGCTGAATCCCATCCTGAATACCCAGGGACCATAAATCCATCCCTACATCATTCTGGTGCACCCCATCCCTCTTAGGCCGCGTACACACGGGCGGACTGTTCGCCCAACTTTGTCCGCTGAACAGTGTTTGGGCGGACAGTCCGCTCGTGTGTGGGCTTTCAGCGGACAGTTTCAGCGGACAGTTTGACGGACAAGGTTTTTCGGAAATTCCGTAAAACTGTCCGCTGAAACCTTGTTTCAGCGAACAGTCCGCTCGTATGTAGGCTTGTTCGTCAAACAAAGTTGCGCGCATGCTCAGAAAGGATTTTCACGCCGAAAGCTATAATGCAGTGTATAGGACGTCGTATTTTTCGTCCCGTCGTACGTGCCGTTCACGTCATCGCGCACGGTTTCAGCAAACTGTTCGTCCGTCGTGTGTGGCCATGTCCGTCCATGCTAAGTTTGAGCGGACTGTTTGCCGAAACTGTTGGACGGACAAAGTTGGGCGAACAGTCCACGCGTGTGTACGCGGCCTTAAGGTAGCGCCAAGTGTCCACTTCCAACTCTAAGTGCCTTACAGCCAACCCCCCATTCCTGACCATAAAACCACTGACCTCCTTATTAATCTTTTTCCTGGCCCTGTTAATTTTTTCAACGGACCTCGCGAACCTCCAGGACGTACGACCCACCATGTCCGACCACACAATGATCATGCCTGGGAAGGCAAGGCGGAGCTGCCAAAAATCAAGCTTAATGTCCTTCACCAAATCCAGCATAGTTTTCACCCCCAAGTCGTTGCCTCCAACATGCAACACCAGCACATCCAGAGGCCTGTCCAAGCGTGCAAATCTATGCACTTCCGCCACTGCCCTGCCCCACAGCATGCCCGGTACACCTAGCCACCGGATAACTGCATCCTTTCTGGAAAACCTGAGTTGTCGGCCGTCCGGGCGAGCATCACCCCGTCTGGCCCCCCAACAAACATACGAGTGGCCAACTATCCACACCAACCCCTGTCGTCCGCCTGTAAGAAAAGAAGAGAAGAAATTACACCCCAACGTCAATAAGTAACACAATCCAGCATAATCACCCAAACCATCCTCTCCGAAGTTAAACCAATAAATGCAGGCGGACGTAAGACAGGAACCGCCTGGATTCCCATCACCCAATGCGCTTAACCGCCACTTCATCCAACCCCCACTTAACTGCTTCCGTCGCCGCCCCTATCTGGAAGGAATGCAAAGAACATTTTTGATCCCCCAAACCCAACGCAACCAGGCACCGCTTAAAAACTGCCGTAAACTGAAACCTCGAAAGCGACCCACCCACAACCGGACGCACGCTCAAGAAGCTGCGCACCAACCCAATAGGGCACAAGGGCGAACCGGGAAGTGCGAACACTTGTACCGTCTTACCCCTGCCCCGCTGATCCGTTTTTGACCGGCTCACCAAAATGGACAACCGATCACCCGCACACACCACCTCATCCATCCCCAGACCCCCCTGTCGCTTCTGCGACGGGCTCACCAATTCACTAACCCTCAAAGCCCCAAAAAATGCCAAAGCAAATGCTGCCCTAAACAGGGCCACCTCGTAGGGCGAAGAACAAATCATAGAAAGCTGCACTAGTAACTTCCCTAAAAGTGTAAACGAAACAGGGCGCCTCGTATCCCTGCTAGGATGCGAGCGCCTATAACCCTTCATAGCCTGCCTCACCCAAAAATCCTTTGTCCAGTCAGGTAAACCCCGCGACTTGAACCAAAATGCCAGCCCAGCCAACTTTTTATTAAGCCCCGACACTGACACTCCCAGCTCCAAATTCCTGGAAACAAAATAAATCACCAGTAAACGTAAGTCCTGCTCCTCCTGCCCCCCAGTAACCTGCTGCACGAGGGCGGCCCACTCCGCCCACACTTTACTATATGCTGACCACGTAGCCTCGCTCACCGACCGTCTGATCCAGCTGGCTACTCTTCCAAAGCAATCCTCCACAGCCATTCCGGACAAGGAACCCCGCGCTCCTCCGCCCCCGGTGCCAACTCCCGAAACCTGTCCCACTGGAAGCGAGACAAAGCATCAGCGATAACGTTCTCCACCCCAGGAAGATGTACAGCATAAAGAAACATGTTTAACTGTAAACAGCGTAACACGAGTTGCCTGAGCAACTTGACCACCGGAGGAGACGCCGCCGATACCTTGTTGAGCACTTGAACCACCCCCAGGTTGTCCCCATGAAACCGAACTTTCAGATTCTGAAACGCCTCGCCCCACAGTTCCACCGCCAGAACCACCGGAAAAAGTTCCAGCAGCAACATGTTTTTGACCAGGCCCGCCGCCTTCCACGACTCCGGCCATGGCCCTGCGCTCCATTTGCCTTGGAAAAAAGCACCAAAGCCAGCCGCCCCTGCTGCGTCCGTGTACAGCTCCAGGTCAAAGTTGCTAACTGGGCCCGACATCCACAGCACCCTGCCGTTGAAGTTAGCCAGGAAATCGTGCCAGGTCGCCAGATCCTCCCTATGTGCTTTCACCAGATGCACATAGTGCTTGGGCGAAGTGGCCCCCGCAGTGCTGGCCAACAGCCGTCGGCAAAACACCCTCCCCATAGTCAGTATGTCTCTATGTCGTTCACCGATCCCCCTTTCGGATACGACAGATAATGAATTAGCCTGAATTTGTTGGGCTCCTTCTTGGGCACCACGCCCAAAGGCGACACCACCAAATTCGGAATAGGCGCCACCAAAAAGGGGCCCCCCATGCGCCCCCAACGACACCTCCTTTCGCAATTTTTCCGACACCACTCCGGCGTGTTGTAACGCCGACCGCAGATTGCGGGCCAAGGGGGGCGCTACACCCAGCTGCGCCGGAATACAAAAACCCTCTTCAAACCCCCGGGCCAGCAACTGCGCAGCCTCCCGATCCGGATATCTAGCGAGGAAAAGCAGCATCCTTCCCACTCTCACCGGCGTGGTCCCCTTTTCCAACAGCATCACTGGGCCTGCCTTTTCCTTGATTAAAGCAGCAGGACAAGGGATGTCCCCCCCACCACAGCCAGAGCACTCATGCTTGTACTTGCACGACCCTCCGAACTTGCAGGAGCCCTCGTTGTACTGCCAGCACACCCCTTTTTTTCTTGTGGCCGATTGTCCGGGGGTAGTGGACCCACCGGCCCCACCTTGAAAAAAATGGCTAGGCGACCGCGATGAGGTCATAAGGCGCATCCATAAGCTGATGTCCTTATGATCCCATCTCAAGGACGGGCGAATAGCCCTCCGCTGACGAAAATTGCTCGTCATAACGCAACCAAGACGTTCCCCCGTAGACTCGATAGGCCTCTCCCACGGCGTCCAGGTAGCAGAAAAGGGCAGAACAGTGTTACGGGTTCTTCTCCCCTATCACGCTAACTAATATGGCGAACGCCTGTAACCAATTCGTAAACGTCCGCGGAATGAGCCTATATCTCCTCTTCTCCTCGTCCTCCATCTTGTGGTCCTCCGGCCTCACCCTATCGAGATTAAACTTCTCCAATGGCAGGAGAGCGAAAATCTCCACGTATTCGCCCTTCCATATCTTCTCCTTAACTTCTGGCTTCAGATGTGCCCCCAGGGGCCCCTCGAAGCATACATAAACCTCACATTTCGCCGCATCCGCTAAGCGAACCAAGTCCTGCTTTTTTGCGGGTTCAGTGGTCACCCCCCCGCGGGCATCTTCTCCGCCCCCTGATCAGCCACCGGGGCGGCAGGGGCTGCCTGTTCAACCACCATGATCGCCGGATGCGTCACTGGATGCCGGGGATCCGCGGACCTTCCGTTTCCTCTGTAACGCACCAGATCCGCACGATGATTTTTCCAACGCTTTTCCGGGACCCACTCGCCCCTTGACGCAGTGCCGTTCCAGACCACTGCCCAACGCCAGCACGTCTCCACCGTCAGCCTCCGCACGGGGGGCCCCCTGCAGGGGTCCCCTGCCGCTTGCCTGTCCCAGAGGGGCCACCTACTGTCTGTCCCTGGAGCCCAGCAGCCATCCTCCCCTGTGTGCCACTTGCAAGCCCCGCCCCCGCCACCTCCATGCCAGGAGCTGGGGCCCCACGCTCGTCTCGTGTCCTCCCGGCCCTCCCAGCACCAGTTCTGTCCTTGCTAGAACCCCCCACCGCCTTGCCACAGCCATGTGTCCGCTTCCTGGAGCCCCCCCCGCTAAGGGCCCCACCGTTCGCTTCGTGGGCGGGCCAGAGGGGGGCCTGTGACCCCCGCCACATGCACCAACAGTCCCAGGGAGGGGGGAGAGAGGGGGATCAGGGGAAAAACGGTCTGGTGGGGGCTCGCGCCGTCTCCCGGCCGGGTCGCACTGCCGCTGGGGTAGACTCACCCAGCGCCGCCGCCAGTCGTGCCTCCAGCCATCCAGGGCCCATGGACGCCGATCCGGCCTTCAGCCTGGCAAACAGCTCCTCCACCGCCGCCATTGCATCCTACAAGCTCCCTCCACTCTGCAGACTGAGGAGGGGAGGAGCTGCCCCCTCTGCATATTACTTCTGCTCCTCCCCTCCCAGTACAATCACAGCACTGCCCTCTCCTGTCCTACGTCCCAGTTAACCCTGCCATGCCGCCCTGCGCTCATGCTGTGCTTTTTTTATGCTCCGGGCTTCCTTTCACTATAATCCACTCCACCATGCTGGAAATTAAATGTTCTAAAATTTTCACACAAAGAAAAACATGTTCAAAGCAAGCTCTTTTGAACATGAATGTGCATAAGGTTTCAGTCCACTGCTTCACCTGGTGATAACATTGCACTCAAGATGTGCCCTCACCTTTGTTTTTATGATCTTTAACCACTTCCCACCCGGCCAATGCATATATACGGCCGGGTGGGAGCCGTCTACTTCTGATAGGACGTTCAGGAACGTCCTTCAGAAGGAGCGTGCCCGCGCAGCGGCGCGATCCCGATGTGCTCGTGTCACCCGGACACGGCACATCTCAGATCGGCAGGAGGGCTCTGTGATTGGCCCTCCTGATCACATGACGGCCGTGTCAATCACGGCCGTCATGTGATGTAAACAAACAGCCGGTTGCTAGGCAATCGGCTCCTCCTCTCCTCACACAGAAGTCATCGCTGAGGAGAGGAGAGCAGATCGCTGCAGCCGGCTGATGATCAGTGAGTATGAGCTGTTTTTTACAGCTTTTTACTCACTGATCACCAGTCTAGTGTAATACACACAACACACCACACAGTATAAACACAATGTCCCCACATACAGTGGTGTGAAAAAGTGTTAGCCCCCTTCCTCATTTCCTGTTCCTTTGCATGTTTGTCACACTTAAGTGTTTCGGAACATCAAACCAATTTAAACAATAGTCAAGGACAACACAAGTAAACACAAAATGCAATTTGTAAATGAAGGTGTTTATTATTAAAGGTGAAAAAAAATCCAAACCATCATGGCCCTGTGTGAAAAAGTGATTGCCCCCCTTGTTAAAACATACTATAACTGTGGTTGTCCACACCTGAGTTCAATTTCTCTAGCCACACCCAGGCCTGATTATTGCAACACCTGTTCACAATCAAGGCATCACTTAAATAGGAGCTGCTTGACACAGTAAGGTCCACCAGAAGATCCTTAAAAGCTACACATCATGCCGAGACCCAAAGAAATTCAGGAACAATTGAGAAAGAAAGTAATTGAGATCTATCAGTCTGGAAAGGGTTATAAAGCCATTTCCAAAGCTTTGGGAATCCAGCGAACCACAGTGAGAGCCATTATCCACAAATGGCGAAGACATGGAACAGTGGTGAACCTTCCCAGGAGTGGCCGGCCGCCCAAAATTACCCCAAGAGCGCAGCGACGACTCATCCAAGAGGTCACAAAAGACCCCACAACAACGTCCAAGGAACTGCAGGCCTCACTTGCCTCAGTTAAGGTCAGCGTTCGTGCCTCCACCATCAGGAAAAGACTGGGCAAAAATGGCCTGCATGGCAGAGTTCCAAGGAGAAAACCACTGCTGAGCAAAAAGAACATCAAAGCTCGTCTCAATTTCTCCACAACACATCTTGATGATCCCCAAGACTTTTGGGACAACATTCTGTGGACCGATGAGACAAAAGTGGAACTCTTTGGAAGGTGTGTGTCCAAGTATATCTGGCGTAGAAGGAACACTGCATTTCATAAAAAGAACATTATACCAACAGTAAAATATGGTGGTGGTAGTGTGATGGTCTGGGGCTGTTTTGCTGCTTCAGGACCTGGAAGACTTGTCGTGATAAAAGGAACTATGAATTCTGCTGTCTACCAAGAGATCCTGAAGGAGAATGTCCGACCATCTGTTCGTGTATTCAAGCTGAAACGAACTTGGGTTCTGCAGCAGGACAATGATCCTAAACACACCAGCAAGTCCACCACCGAATGGCTGAAGAAAAACAAAATGAAGACTTTGGAGTGGCCTAGCCAAAATCCTGACCTGAATCCTATTGAGATGTTGTGGTATGACCTTAAAAAGGCCGTTCATGCTCGAAAACCCTCTAATGTAACTGAATTAGGACAATTCTGCAAAGATGAGTGGGCCAAAATTCCTCCAGGACGCTGTAAAAGCCTCATTGCACGTTATCGCAAACGCTTGGTTGCAGTTGTTGCTGCTAAGGGTGGCCCAACCAGTTATTAGGTTTAGGGGGCAATCACTTTTTCACACAGGGCCATGATGGTTTGGATTTTTTTTCACCTTTAATAATAAACACCTTCATTTACAAATTGCATTTTGTGTTTACTTGTGTTGCCCTTGACTATTGTTTAAATTGGTTTGATGTTCCGAAACACTTAAGTGTGACAAACATGCAAAGGAACAGGAAATGAGGAAGGGGGCAAACACTTTTTCACACCACTGTATGTCCCCAAAACATACATGTCCCCAAATAATAAAACACATGTCCCTAATAATAAAAACATGTCCCCGACATATGTCCCACTAAAATCACATGTCCCAATGATTATCTGCACACATATGTACGTGATCACCTGCACACATATGTACATGATCATTTGCGTACATATGTCCGTGATCACACAAACCAATTATTATACACTTAATGGAATTTTTTTTACCAAAAACATGTAGCAGAATACATTTTGGCTTAAATTTATGACAAAATTTGATTTTATTGGATTTCTTTTAACCACTTGCTTACTGGGCACTTAAACACCCTTCCTGACCAGACCAATTTTCAGCTTTTGGTGCTCTCACACTTTGAATGACAATTACTCAGTCATGCAACACTGTACCCAAATGAATTTTGTGTCCTTTTTTTCCCACAAATAGAGATTTCTTTTGGTGGTATTTGATCACCTCTGGGGTTTTTATTTTTTGCGCTATAAATGAAAAAAGACCGAAAATTTTGAAAAAAACGCATATTTCTTTGTTTCTGTGATAAAATTTTGCAAATTATATTTTTTTTTCATAAATTTTGGTCACAATTTATACTGCTACATATCTTTGGTAAAAATAACCCAAATTAGTGGATATTATTTGGTCTTTGTGAAAGTTAGAGAGTCTACAAGCTGTGGTGCGAATCGCACAAAATTGATCACACCTGATGTACTGGTGGCCTATCTCATTTCTTGCGACCCGAACAAGTCAGGAAAGTACAAATACCCCCCAAATGACCCCTTTTTTGAAAGTAGACATTCCAAGGTATTTACTAAGATGCATGGTGAGGTTTTTGATGTTGTCATCTTTTTCCCACAATTCTTTGCAAAATGAAGATTTTTTATTTTTTTTTCTCACAAAATTTTCAATGTAATAGGTTATTTCTCTCACATGGCATGTGTATACCACAAATGACACCCCAAAATACGTTCTGCTACTCCTTCTGAGTATTACGATACCAAATGTGTGAGACTTTTACACAGCCTGGCCACATACAGAGGCCCAATATTGAAATAGCACCATCAGGCGTTCTAGGAGCATAAATTACACATTTCATTTCTCAACCACCTATTACAATTTTGAAGGCCCTGGAGCACCAGAACAATGGAAATGCCCACAAAGTGACCCCATTTTGGAAAGCTAACACCCCAACGTATAATCTATGAGGCATAATGAGTCGTTTGAATGGTTCATTTTTTTTCCAGAAGTTTTGGGAAAATGTGGAAAAAAAATGAAAACGCATTTTTTTTACGCAAAGTTGTCCATTTATAAGATATTTCCAACACATAGCATGTACATAGCAAAAATTACACCCCAAAATACGTTCTACTACTCCTCCTGAGTATAACGATACCAAATGTGTGAGACTTTTACACAGCCTGACCACATACAGAGGCCCAATATTGAAATAGCACCATTAGGCGTTCTAGGAGCATAAATTACACATCTTATTTCTCAACCACCTATTACAGTTTTGAAGGCCCTGGAGCACCAGGACAATGGAAATGCCCACAAAGTGACCCCACGTGGCACTGACGACACATGGCACTGACAGATGGCACTGGAGGCAGATGGCACTGGAGGCAGATGGGGCTGACAGATGGGGCTGACAGATGGGGCTGGCAGATGGGGCTGGCAGATGGGGCTGACAGATGGGGCTGGCAGATGGGGCTGGGGCTGGCACTGGGGCTGGCACTGGCAGATGGCACTGGCAGATGGTGCTGGCTATTTGCTCTGGCTAATTGCTCTGGCAAATGGGGCTGGCAGATGGCACTGCGGCTGGCAGATGGCACTGGCGCTGGCAGGTGGCACTGGCAGGTGGCACTGGCAGGTGGCACTGGGGCTGGCGGCACTGGGGCTGACGGCACTGGGGCTGACGGATGGCACTGGCGCTGGCAGGTGGCACTGGCGCTGGCAGGTGGCACTGGCAGGTGGCAGGTGGCACTGGCACGTGGCACTGGCACGTGGCACTGGGGCTGATGGCACTGGGGCTGGCGGCACTGGGGCTGGTGGCACTGGGGCTGACGGATGGCACTGGCGCTGGCAGGTGGCGCTGGCAGGTGGCACTGGCAGGTTGCACTAGCAAGTGGCACTGGCGGCACTGGCACTGGTGGCACTGGTGGTGGCAGGTGGCACTGGCAGGTGGCACTGGCGGCACTGGGGCTGACGGATGGCACTGGCGCTGGCAGGTGGCACTGGCAGGTGGCACTGGCGCTGGCAGGTGGCACTGGCACTGGCGGCACTGACGGCACTGGGGCTGACGGCACTGGGGCTGACGGATGGCACTGGCGCTGGCAGGTGGCACTGGCAGGTGGCACTGGTGCTGGCAGGTGGCACTGGCAGGTGGCACTGGGGCTGACGGCACTGGCGGCACTGGGGCTGACGGCACTGACGGCACTAGGGCTGACGGACGGCACTGGGGCTGACGGGTGGCACTGGGGCTGGCAGGTGGCGCTGGCAGGTGGCACTGGCGCTGGCAGGTGGCACTGGCGCTGGCGGCACTGGGGCTGACGGCACTGGGGCTGACGGCAGGCACTGGCAGGTGGCACTGGCGGCACTGGCACTACTGGCAGATGGCACTGGGCTGACAGATGGCACTGGGCTGACAGATGGCACTGGCACTGGGGCTGACAGATGGCACTGGGCTGACAGATGGCACTGGCACTGGGGCGGACACTGGCACTGGGGCTGACACTGGGGCTGACACTGGCACTGGGGCTGACACTGGCACTGGGGCTGACACACAGATCGCTCTCCCTCCTCACACGCTGTCTCTGTGTGAGGAGGGAGAGACACTGCAATGGGAGATGATCTCATATGTTTACATATGAGATCATCTCCCATTGGCAGCTGCGATCGCGCTGTGAACGGCCGCTTTGATTGGCCGTTCACGGCGATCAGTATTTGCCTGTCTCCGGGAGACACGGCGAATACAATACTTCCGCGATGCGCGCCCCCGGCGGCGCGCATTGCGGAAGTAAACACCGGGCCGTCCAGGGACGGCCAGGCGAAGGAACCCGCCCGCTCTAAGGCCGTCATTCGGCTATAGGGCGGGTGGGAGGAGGTTAAAATAAAAAAAAGAAAATATTGTTTTTTTTCCAAATTTCCGCTTTTTTTGTGCTTATATCGCAAAAAATAAAAAACGGAGTCGTGAATAAATACCACCAAAATAAAGCTCTATTTGTGTGAACAAAATGATAAAAATTTCATTTGGGTACAGTGTAGCATGACCGCGCAATTGTCACTGAAATCGCTAGAGCGATGAAAGCTGAAAATTGGGCTGGGAAGGAAGGGGGCGAAAGTGCCCTGTATTGAAGTGGTTAAGTGATTGAGGTCATAAATCGCTTTTCCCCTTCAGAGGTTAAATGGCCTTTTCCTCACCTGTACCACCACCTCTAATCTAAGAGATAAAGTGCATCCGGAAAGTATTCACAGCTCTTCACTTTTTCCACATTTTGTTATGTTACATCCTTATTTCAAAATGGAATACATTCATTATTATTTTCCTTTTATATCCTCATTAATATCCTTGAGATGTTTCTACAACTTGATTGGAGTCCATTTGTGGTAAATTCAGTTGATTGGACATGATTTGGAAAGGCACACACCTGTCTATATCTAACAGTTAACAGTGCATGTCAGATCACAAACCAAGCCATGAAGTCCAAGGAATTGTCTGTAGACCTCCAAGACAGGATTGTATCGAGGCATACATCTGGAGAAGGGTATAGAAAACATTCTGCAGCATTCAAGGTCCCATCATCCGTAAATGGAAGAAGCCTGGAACCACTGGGACTCTTCCGAGAGCAGGCCGCCCAGCCAAACTGAGCAATCGGGGGAGGTGACCCAGACCCTGATGGTCACTCTGACAGAGCTCCAGCGTTGCTCTGTGGAGAGATGAGAACCTTCCAGAAGAACAACCATTTCTGTAGCACTGGACCAATGAGGCCTGTATGGTAAAGTGGCCAAATGAAAGCAACTCCTCAGTAAAAGGCACATGACAGCCACCTGGAGTTTGGCAATAGGCACCTGAAGGACTCTCAGACCATGAGAAACAAAGTTCTCTGGTCTGATGAAAGAAAGATTGAACTCTGGCCTGAATGGCAAGCATCATGTCTCGAGGAAACCAGGCACTGATCATCACCTGGCCAATGCCATCCCTACAGTGAAGCATGGTGGTGGCAGCATCATACTGTGAGGATGTTTTTCAACAGCAGGAACTGGGAGACTAGTCAGAATCGAGGGTAAGATGAATGCAGTAATGTACAGAGACGTATTTGATGAAAACCTGCTCCAGATCAATCTGGGCCTCAGACTGGGGTGAAGGTTCATTTTCAAACAGGACAACGCCCCTAAGCACACAGCCAAGATAACAAAGAAGTGGCTATGGAACAACTCTGTGAATGTCTTTGAGTGGCCCAGCCAGAGCCCAGACTTGAACCTGATTGAACATCTCTGGAGAGATCTGAAAATGGCTGTGCACCGATGCTCCCCATCCAATCTGATGGAGCTTGAGAAGTCCTACAAAGAAGAACGAGAAAAACTGCCCAAAAATAGGTGTGCCAAGCTTGTAGCATCATACTCAAAATGACTCGAGGCTGTAATTGGTGCCAAAGGTGCTTCATCAAAGTATTGCGCAAAGGCTGTGAATACTTATGTATATGTAATTTTCTTATTTTTAATAAATTTGACTTAAAACTTCTATTACGCTATTAATTATAAGGGCATTGTTTATAGAATTTTGAAGAGAAAAAATGAATTTAATCCAGAACAAAATATGGAAAAGGTGAAGCGCTGTGAATACTTTCCAGATGCATTGTATCTCTCAGGGCAAAGCAAATAACACTCATAGTGCTTTACATAAAAAATATGTTTATTAAAATTATTAAAACCATAAAACTCACGTTTATATGAGCAACATTCCTTGTGCACACAGATATCTCACATATAATTCTCAGTCAGTATGAATACTGCAATCCACTTAATTTTGTGTCCACACACTTCCTGCTTGTGCGCACCAACATCAGCCAGCAGAATTTTGATTTTTTTTTTTTTGCTGTCATGATTAGTTGTTAGAACTGAACGCTGAAAATAAACAGAGAGTTTTGGATGAGCCTACCTTAACCACTGCTGTATTTTAGCTGACAATTGCGTGGTCGCGCAATGCTCTACCCAAATAAAACATCTGTATTTTTTCCCCACAAATAGAGATTTATTTTGTTAGTATTTGATCACCCCTGCGTTTTTTAATTTTTGCGCTATAAATAAAAATAGAGCAACAATTTTGAAAAAAAAATATATTTTCACTTTCTGCATATTCAATAAAAAAAAAACATCTAATTTCATCAATTTAGGCCAATGTGTATTCTGCTACATGTTTTTTGTCAAAAAATCCTAATAAGTGTATATTGATTGGTCTGCACCAAAAGTTATAGCGTCTTCAAGCTATAGGGTTTTTTTTTGATTTTTTTTTTTTTACTAGTAATGGCGGTGATCTGCTACTTATAGCGAGACTGCGATATTGCGGCAGACAGTCGGGACACTGACTGACACTTTTGGGGACCAGTGACATTAATACAGTGATCAGTGCTAAAAAATATGCACTGTTACTGTACTAATGACACCGGCTTTGAAAGGGTTAACATCAGGGGTGATCAAAGGGTTAAATGTGTTCCTAACTGGCGTTTTACTAAACTGTGGGAGATGTTTGTATTAGGGGAAGGCAAAGATCTGTGCTCCTGGTTTACATGAATTGATTACATAGTGCCTGGCAATCATAGTAACGAATGATTGGCAGGTGCTGGCGGACATCAAGTCCTCGGTTCCTGCAGTAAATAATCACAGCAGGGTCGCACCACCGCTGTGTCTGCGTGCCCCCAACACGGAAGTACTGGATCGCGTACTAGGTACGTGATCCAGCCCAAGGAGAGCCACCCTGTCGCCGTATATATGTACAGTATTCAGTTGCCAAGTGGTTAAAGAACTTCACTGGGGGGGGCCATGGCCGGCAGTGGAGCTCGATGGCCACATTCTAACCAAGCTCCGTGTTCAGAGGCTTCATACAGTGGCTAGAATCTATCAAAATCGGACCCAAAAGTACCCACAGCCTCCGGGGGAACCGAGGATTGGAACATGAGGAGGAATTGGGTGAAAAGAAAATCTCAGAAGGGTCCACACAAATTGACTAAATTAAACTTCCCGGCTAGAAATCAGAAAAAACAAGATGGTGCTGGCTCCTCTTCACACAAGCATAACGACAGGCAGACAGCCTGTATAGCCTCACTCTAAAACTGAGCTTGTTATATTTCCTCCTTCACAATCCTCCCCCCCGTGACTTTACCATTAATATCAACAACACAACGATTGGTCTCTCCACACATGCCAGGGAGCTGGGTGTAATCCTTGACTCTGACCTCTCCTTCAGCCCCCATATCCAATCACTGGATAAATCCTGCCGTCTTCACCTCCGCAATATCTCCAGAATTCGACCCTTCCTGACTAATGACACCACAAAGCAACTTGTTCACTCCTTGATTATTTCCCCCCTTGACTACTGCAACTCTCTCTTTAACCACTTAACAACCGCCCATTGCCGATTAACGGCTTCAGGGCGGTTGTTTAACTCTGAGAGGCCGTTAATTAACGGCCTCCCAGAATTCTGATCTCGCACGCCCCCTGGGGCGCGCACACGAGAGCATCCGTGACCGCTGGGTCCAGTGGACCCGGCACATCACGAATCACGGTAAACGGCCGCTCATCGCGGCCGTTTACCACGTGATCGCTCCGTCAAATGACAGACAGAGTGATCACTTGTAAACAAGCCGGCGTCATATTATGACGCCGGTTCCTCCCTCCCCCTCTCTGTACCGATCAGTACAGCGGAGGGGGAAGAGATCGGTGTCAGCAGCGATGTGGGCTGCATCTGCAGTGCCCACATCGCTGCTCACCGAAAATTAACCCCTCAATTCCCTGCCAACACTCTGCAATACCCTGCAACACTCTGCAATACTCTGCAATACCCTGCAACACTCTGAAATACCCTGCAACACTCCGCAATACCCTGCAACACTCCGCAATGCCCTGCAACACTCCGTAATGCCCTGCAACACTCCGCAATACCCTGCAACACTCCGCAATACCCTGCAACACTCCGCAATGCCCTGCAACACTCCGCAATGCCCTGCAACACTCTGCAATACCCTGCAACACTCCGCAACACCTTGCAACACTCCGCAATACCCTGCAACACTCTGCAACACTCTGCAATACTCTGCAACACTCTGCAATACTCTGCAACACCCTGCAACACCCTGCAACACCCTGCAAAACTCTGCAATACCCTGCAACACTCTGCAATACCCTGCAACACTCTGCAATACTCTGCAACACTCTGCAATACCCTGCAACACTCTGCAACACTCTGCAATACCCTGCAACACTCCGCAATACTCCGCAATACTCTGCAACACTCTGCAACACTCTGCAATACTCTGCAACACTCTGCAATGCTCTGCAACGCTCTGCAATACCCTGCAACACTCTGCAATACCCTGCAACACTCTGCAATGCTCTGCAACACCCGCCAATACCCTGCAACACTCTGCAATGCTCTGCAACACCCGCCAATACCCTGCAACACTCTGCAATGCTCTGCAACACCCGCCAATACCCTGCAATGCTCTGCAACGCAATACTCTGCAACGCCATACTCTGAGATACCCAGCCATACTCTGAGATACCCAGCCATAGTCGGTGATACCCTGCAATACCCAGCCATAGACATCCCCCCCCTCCCGCCGCCCTCCGGTGCTTCTACCGAATCGCTAATACGATCAAAGCCAGAATCTTTTTTTTTTTCAGGCTTCCCAGCTTAGAGGTGAGATGTGGGGTCTTATTGACCCCACATCTCACTGTAAAGAGGACCTGTCATGCCATATTCCTATTACAAGGGATGTTTACATTCCTTGTAATAGGAATAAAAGTGATCAAAAAAATTATTTTTGGGGAAAAAAATTTCAAACTAAAATAAATAAAGTAAAATGAACAATAAAAAAAAAATGTTTTTTTTAAAGCGCCCCTGTCCCCATGTGCAGAAGCGAACGCATACGTAAGTCCCGCCCACATATGAAAACGGTGTTCAAACCACACATGTGAGGTATCGCTGCGAACGTTAGAGCGAGAGCAATAATTCTAGCCCTAGACCTCCTCTGTAACTCAAAACATATAACCAGTAAAAAAAAATTAAATCGTCGCCTATGGGGATTTTTAAGTAGCGACGTTTGGCGCCATTCCACGAGCGTGTGCAATTTTGAAGAGTGACATATTAGGTATCTATTTACTCAGCGTAACTTCATCTTTCACAGTATGCAAAAATTGGGCTAACTTTACTCTGTTTTTTTTTTTTAAGCACAAAACTGTTTTTTTTCCAAAAAAAAGCATTCGAAAAATTACTGCGCAAATACCGTGCGAGATAAAAAGTTGCAAAGACCACCATTGTATTCTCCAGGGTGTTTGCTAAAAAAACATATATAATGTTTTGGAGTTCTATGTAATTTTCTAGCAAATAATGATGATTTTTACATGTAGGAGAGAAATGTCAGAATTGTCCTGGGTGCTCCAGAACACCTGATGGCGCTCCATGCATGTTGAGCCTCTGTATGTGGCCACACTGTGTAAAAGTCTCACACATGTGGTATCGCCGTACTCGGGAGTAATAGCAGAATGTGTTTTGGGGTGTAATTTGTGGTATGCATATGCTGTGTGTGAGAAATAACCTGATAATATGACAATTTTGTGAAAAAAAAAAAAGTAAAAAAAATCTTGATTTTGCAAAGAATTGTGGGAAATAATGACAACTTCAAAAAACTCATCATGCCTCTTACTAAATACCTTGGAATGTCTTATTTCCAAAAAGGGGTCATTTGGGGGGTATTTGTACTTTTCTGGCATGTTAGGGTCTCAAGAATTGAAATAGGCCGTCAGTACTTCAGGTGTGATCAATTTTCAGATATTGGCGCCATAGCTTGTGGACTCTATAACTTTCACAAAGACCAAATAATATCCACCAATTTGTACTTATTTTTACCAAAGATATGTAGTGGTATAAATTTTGGCCAAAATTTATGAAGAAAAAATTACTAATCTGCTAAATTTTCTAACAGAAACAAAGAAAAATTCATTTTTTTTACAGAATTTTCGGTATTTTTTCTTTTATAGCACAAAAAATAAAAAACCCAGCGGTGATTAAATACCACCAAAAGAAAGCTCTATTTGTGTGAAAAAAAGGACAAAAATTTCATATCGGTCCAGTGTTGCATGACTGAGTAATTGTCATTCAAAATGCGAGAGCACCGAAAGCTGAAAATTGGTCTGGTTATTAAGGGTGTTTAAGTGCCCAGTGGTCAAGTGGTTAATGGCCTACCCTTAAGCAGGCTATCTCCCCTTCAGTCTATTATGAATGCTGCTGCTAGACTAATACACCTCACTAATCGATCCATTACTGCCCTCTCTGCCAATCCCTTCACTGGCTTCCCCTATCCCGCTGTGTAAAATTCAAAATGCTTACCATAACATACAAAGCCATCTACAACATCGCCCCCATCTACATCACCAACCTCATCTGCAGATATCGCCCAAATCTTCCCCTCCGCTCCTCCCAGAACCTCCTGCTCTCTAGCTACCTTGTTACCTCCTCCTCCCATGCTCACATTCAAGACTTCTCCAGAGCCTTTTCCATCCTACGGAACTCCTTGCCCCAGTCTGTCCGATCAGCCCCTACCCTGTCCACCTTTAGGAGATCCCTGAAAAAAAGCCTATCTCACACCCACCTAACAAATGTCCCCGAGCCCCCCCCCCCCCCCCCCATCAAATCATTCTCTGCAGCTATTACGCTATTACCTTTTGTACCACCACCCCCTCCCTTTAGAATGTAAGCTCTATGAGCAGGGCCCTCCTGTACCTTTCGTATTGAACTGTACTGTAATTGTGTTGTCCCCCCCTATACATTGTAAAGAGCTGCATAAACTGTTGGCGCTATATAAGTCGTGTATAATAATAATAATAGGAGATGAGAGGAAAGAACACTAGTGATGGCCGAACGGTTCGCCCGGCGGTCGTTTCGCGGCGAATTTCCGACTTTCGCCGTCCGCGGGTTCGAACGCCTTTTTCCGTCGTTCGCCCCGGCGGACTTACGTGTTTAATGTATACAAGAACTTTAACCTTTCGTGACACGTTTATCATGTGTTACAGGACAACCAATTGAGACATGACAGCTCATGGACACTTGGACATTCCCCCTAACCTATAAATACACCCGATCCGGTGGCCATTTTACATTCTTTCTTCTGTCACTGTAGGGAAAGGATCCTGTGTGGAGTAGGGACAGAGAAAACGCTAGCTATTTGGTACACAAAAGTTCTTTTCAGGACTGGTATAGGTGTTAGGTCAGCAGCCTGAGTTTCTTTTGTCAGTTTAGATAAAGGGACAGAGCGCTGTATGCTGCTATTTTAGGGACAGCTCAGCCAGATTAGTCTTTCTTCATCATCATCATCATCATCATCATTAGCTGTTACTATCAGGTCCACAAAAGAGCTGTTCCAGCTAATCGTTCCAGCCTACTCTTTTTTGCCAATTTGTATAGGGACAGGCAGGAAGCAGTGTGTCAGGCAGTGAGGATAATTTTAAAGACTTGCTGTTACTATTAGTTCCACAAAGGTTCTTTTCAGGACTGGTATCAGTGGTACGGTAATAGGCTTGTACACGTATAATATTCTTTCTTCCAAATATAGAAAGAATATTATACTTGACTGCTGCCCTTCTGCTGCAGTCTGCTAATCATTCACAACTCACTTGTTCCACAAAGCTCTTTATCAGGACTGGTAACTTGGTCTGTCTAGGGTGCTACGGTACATAGGCTTGGGTGCGGTACAGTCTGCTGTTCTGTAAGGACCGCTATCGGTCCACAATACATAGGGTTGCCGTGCACTACTGCTGACCGCTGCCCTATACTGCAGCAGTCCTTCAGCGGTATAGGGACTGACGCACAGTCTGCTAAACACTAATACACAACCTGCTTGGTCCACAAAAGTTCTTATAAGGACTGGTAACTTGGTATAGGGTGCTACGGTACATAGGCCTGAGTGCAGTACAGTCTGCTGTTCTGTAAGGACCGCTATCGGTCCACAATACATAGGGTTGCCGTGCACTACTGCTGACCGCTGCCCTATACTGCAGCAGTCCTTCATTGGTATAGGGACTGACGTACAGTCTGCTAATCACTAACACACAACCTGCTTGGTCCACAAAAGTTCTTATAAGGACTGGTAACTTGGTATAGGGTGCTACGGTACATAGGCCTGAGTGCAGTACAGTCTGCTGTTCTGTAAGGACCGCTATCGGTCCACAATACATAGGGTTGCCGTGCACTACTGCTGACCGCTGCCCTATACTGCAGCAGTCCTTCATTGGTATAGGGACTGACGTACAGTCTGCTAATCACTAACACACAACCTGCTTGGTCCACAAAAGTTCTTATAAGGACTGGTAACTTGGTATAGGGTGCTACGGTACATAGGCCTGAGTGCGTTACAGTCTGCTGTTCTGTAAGGACCGCTATCGGTCCACAATACATAGGGTTGCCGTGCACTACTGCTGACCGCTGCCCTATACTGCAGCAGTCCTTCAGCGGTATAGGGACTGACGCACAGTCTGCTAAACACTAACACACAACCTGCTTGGTCCACAAAAGTTTTTATAAGGACTGGTAACTTGGTATAGGGTGCTACGGTACATAGGCCTGAGTGCAGTACAGTCTGCTGTTCTGTAAGGACCGCTATCGGTCCACAATACATAGGGTTGCCGTGCACTACTGCTGACCGCTGCCCTATACTGCAGCAGTCCTTCATTGGTATAGGGACTGACGTACAGTCTGCTAATCACTAACACACAACCTGCTTGGTCCACAAAAGTTCTTATAAGGACTGGTAACTTGGTATAGGGTGCTACGGTACATAGGCCTGAGTGCGTTACAGTCTGCTGTTCTGTAAGGACCGCTATCGGTCCACAATACATAGGGTTGCCGTGCACTACTGCTGACCGCTGCCCTATACTGCAGCAGTCCTTCATTGGTATAGGGACTGACGTACAGTCTGCTAATCACTAACACACAACCTGCTTGTTCCACAAAAGTTCTTATAAGGACTGGTAACTTGGTATAGGGTGCTACGGTACATAGGCTTGAGTGCGGTACAGTCTGCTGTTCTGTAAGGACCGCTATCGGTCCACAATAGATAGGGTTGACGTGCACCACTGCTGACCGCTGCCCTATACTGCAGCAGTCCTTCAGCGGTATAGGGACTGACGTACAGTCTGCTAAACACTAATACACAACCTGCTTGGTCCACAAAAGTTCTTATAAGGACTGGTAACTTGGTATAGGGTGCTACGGTACATAGGCTTGAGTGCGGTACAGTCTGCTGTTCTGTAAGGACCGCTATCGGTCCACAATAGATAGGGTTGACGTGCACCACTGCTGACCGCTGCCCTATACTGCAGCAGTCCTTCAGCGGTATAGGGACTGACGTACAGTCTGCTAAACACTAATACACAACCTGCTTGGTCCACAAAAGTTCTTATAAGGACTGGTAACTTGGTATAGGGTGCTACGGTACATAGGCTTGAGTGCGGTACAGTCTGCTGTTCTGTAAGGACCGCTATCGGTCCACAATAGATAGGGTTGACGTGCACCACTGCTGACCGCTGCCCTATACTGCAGCAGTCCTTCAGCGGTATAGGGACTGACGTACAGTCTGCTAAACACTAATACACAACCTGCTTGGTCCACAAAAGTTCTTATAAGGACTGGTAACTTGGTATAGGGTGCTACGGTACATAGGCTTGAGTGCGGTACAGTCTGCTGTTCTGTAAGGACCGCTATCGGTCCACAATAGATAGGGTTGACGTGCACCACTGCTGACCGCTCACCTATACTGCAGCAGTCCTTCAGCGGTATAGGGACTGACGTACAGTCTGCTAATCACTAACACACAACCTGCTTGTTCCACAAAAGTTCTTATAAGGACTGGTAACTTGGTATAGGGTGCTACGGTACATAGGCTTGAGTGCGGTACAGTCTGCTGTTCTGTAAGGACCGCTATCGGTCCACAATAGATAGGGTTGACGTGCACCACTGCTGACCGCTGCCCTATACTGCAGCAGTCCTTCAGCGGTATAGGGACTGACGTACAGTCTGCTAAACACTAATACACAACCTGCTTGGTCCACAAAAGTTCTTATAAGGACTGGTAACTTGGTATAGGGTGCTACGGTACATAGGCTTGAGTGCGGTACAGTCTGCTGTTCTGTAAGGACCGCTATCGGTCCACAATAGATAGGGTTGACGTGCACCACTGCTGACCGCTGCCCTATACTGCAGCAGTCCTTCAGCGGTATAGGGACTGACGTACAGTCTGCTAAACACTAATACACAACCTGCTTGGTCCACAAAAGTTCTTATAAGGACTGGTAACTTGGTATAGGGTGCTACGGTACATAGGCTTGAGTGCGGTACAGTCTGCTGTTCTGTAAGGACCGCTATCGGTCCACAATAGATAGGGTTGACGTGCACCACTGCTGACCGCTCACCTATACTGCAGCAGTCCTTCAGCGGTATAGGGACTAAGAGTTTTGTCACAGGGTCATTTAAAAAATGACATGCAGAGGAAGAGGCAGGCCCTTCCGCAGGGGTGGTAGGGGTAGGGCAGGAGCAACAGGCTTGAGCCAAAGTGGGAAGTTGCAGAAGGTGCGTTCAATTACTTTAAAGGATGCACCAGACTTGGTTGAGTGGCTCGCTCAGCCTTACTCTTCTGCACCCTCCTCATCCTCTCGATCTGCACCCTCTTCTTCACTCTCTGCTATGTGCACCCCCAAAGACACTACCACCAACAACACGACCACCACCACCACCACCACATACCTTCCGCTTGAGTCACTGGAATTATTTTCCGATCCATATCAAGAGGACATTTCTGATGCGCAGCCACTCTTGGTATTGGATCAGGAAGAGGAGGTAGCAACAAGCGCTACTCAGCAGTCTGACGCCAGTACCCAGATCAGCCCAAGGAGGAGGTTGGTCCCCGGTGTTGCTGCCTACTCTACTTATAGCGGTGGGGAAGGTGACGTTGATGATGACGTGTCTAGTGATGTCACGTGGGTGCCCACAAGAGAGGAAGAGGAGGGGAGTTCAGAGGGAGATATGGACCAGCAGATAGGGAGGAGAAGCAGCAATGACTTACATTGCACAGCAGGGACAAAGCAGACTGCAAATGTATCAGGAGCGAGTCATCGACCATGTACGGTCACATCTGGCGCTCCCAGGACACCGGCACATGGCTCCGCAGTGTGGGCTTTTTTTAACGTGTCCGCTGCTGACAATAGCGTTGCCATCTGCAATCTTTGCAGTCAACGCGTTAGTCGCGGTAAGCCCAATACTCACCTAGGGACGACCGCCTTAAGAAGGCACATGAGCAGCCATCACCGAGCCCAGTGGGAGCAACGGAACACACAAAGCCACACTGCAGGCTCTCACCGTCCAGCCTCGTCTTCTACTTCTCCTTCTCCTCTCTCCTCACAATTGTCCTCCACTCCACCTTCCATCACGCCAAGCTCACATTTTTCTGCAAAAAGGCAGGCTTCCGTGGGCCTAATGTTTGAGCGTAAAAAAATGATGACGCCGGATAACCCTCTTGCCCAACGGTTGGCGGCTGGCTTGTCAGAACTCATAGCCCGCCAACTACTGCCATATAAACTGGTGGACTCGGAGGCCTTTCGCAAATTTGTGGCCATTGGAACACCACAATGGAAGGTCCCAGGAAGGAAGTATTTCTCAGAGAAGGGCATCCCAGAGCTATATGGCCATGTTCAGCGGCAAGTGAATGTATCTCTGGCACACAGTGTCGGTGCCAAGATACATCTGACCACAGACACGTGGTCTAGCAAACACGGGCAGGGAAGGTATATCAGTTTTACTGCCCACTGGGTGAACCTTCTGACGGCCGTCAAGCATGTAACCCGTGGCACCCGTGTAGATTTGGTTTTACCGCCACGGATTGCATGCAGGCCTGACTCTTCTTCTCCTCCTCCTACTCCATCCTCCTCCCTCTCCTCCTCAGCTGCCTCCTCCTTTTCCGCTGCTAGCGTCTCTTCCACTGCACCGCCCAAGCTCCCCAGAACCTATTCCACATGCCAGGTGAGACGTTGCCATGCCGTGCTGCGTCTGTTGTGCCTGGAAGCAAAGAGCCACACTGGCCCGGCACTCCTTTCAGCTTTGCGTTCACAGGCAGATGAGTGGCTAACACCGCTCAATTTGACAGTTGGTAAAGTGGTGTGTGACAACGGTGCCAATCTGCTTAGCGCATTGAAACAGGGCAAAATCACGCACGTGCCGTGCATGGCACACGTCTTAAACTTGGTCGTGCAGCGATTCCTTGTCAAATACCCTGGGGTCCAGGACATCTTGCGGCAGGCAAGGAAAATCTCGGCCCATTTCAGAAGATCTTACACGGCCATGGCTCGCCTTGCTGACATTCAGCGGCGACACCATCTGCCGGTCAGACGTCTTATTTGCGATTGTCCGACGCGATGGAACTCAACCTTCTATATGCTTGATAGGCTGCTCCAGCAGAAACGTGCAGTTAACGTCTACCTGTATGAACTCTGCGAAAGAAACGGTTCTGGGGAGCTGGGTTTTTTTTCACCGCGCCAGTGGCTGCTCATGCGCGACACATGCAGACTTCTGCGGCCATTTGAGGAGATCACCAAACTGGTCAGTCGCAGCCATGGCGCCATCAGTGACATGGTACCTTATGCCTTCTTTCTGGAGCGTGCATTGCGTCGTGTCATTGATCAGGCTGTGGAGGAGCAGGAGCGGGAAGATGAGGAAGTCGCAATGCTGGATGAATTCCCAGGGGGGGCTACTCTATCTGAGACAAGTCAACAACAGGAGTCTGATGAGGAGTCAGAGGAGGATGGTGCCGGGGCGGATGAGCAGGAGCAAGAAGAGCATGCTTTAAACCTTTCTGGGATCCCTGTTGTGCGAGGATGGGGAGAGGAGAATGAAGAGGACGACATTATCCTGGATGATGAGCAGGAGCCAGGCCACCACACCGCTTCCACTTTAGTGCAAATGGGGGCCTTCATGCTCCAGTGTTTTAATAGGGACCCCCGTATAAAAAGCATGAGGGTCAAGGACCAGTACTGGGTGGCAACGTACTTAGACCCCCGGTACAAACACAAAATGGCGGAAATGTTACCGCCGTCGCAGAGGGCTGTCAGAATGCAGCACTTCCAGGCCTTGCTTCGAGAAATGCTGCATTCTGCTTTTGCGTGCGCTGGCAGAGGAGCAATTCCCACTCCCAGAGAAGGATTTGCGGGTACCAATCCAACAGCGCCTGCAAGAAGAGGCCGGTTTGAAGATGTGTTGGTGACTTCGGATATGAGGTCATTCTTTCAGCCGACCCATCGACAGGTGTCATCCGGATCCAGCATCAGGGAACGCCTAGACCGTCAGGTGTCCGACTACATTGGGTTAACGGCCGATGTGGACGCTCTGAGGAGTGATGAACCCCTAGACTACTGGGTGGGCAGGCTTGACCTCTGGCCAGAGCTTGCCCAATTTGCAATCGAACTGTTGGCTTGCCCCTCATCCAGTGTCCTGTCCGAAAGGACGTTCAGCGCAGCAGGGGGGATTGTGACCGATAAGCGTACTCGCCTAGCTCACCACAGTGTTAACTACCTCACATTTCTAAAAATGAATGAGGCATGGATCTCGGAGGAATTCAACACATGTGATCAGTAGACCATGTATATGTCTATAAACAATTTTTGGAATCAAGCACACAGACCTTCTTAATTCATTTGGCTCACTTCCCTGACCCAAAAAAGCACACCGTACTATATGCCCCTACCCTCCTCTTTGAAGAGGTTGAGCGGTGTCATATTTCTACTGGGGCTGCTTATTATGAGGGGTTCCCACCATCCCTGTGCTGTGCTGACTTCCTCCTGGGTGTTCTTATTATGAGGGGCTCCCACCATCCCTGTGCTGTGCTGACTTCCTCCTGGGGGTTCTTATTATGAGGGGATCACACCATCCCTGTGCTGTGCTGACTTCCTCCTGGGGCTGCTTACGGTGCTGCTGTCAGCGCTGTATGTCACGGAGCTGCTGTCAGCGCTGTATGTCACGGAGCTGCTGTCAGCGCTGTATGTCACGGAGCTGCTGTCAGCGCTGTATGTCACGGAGCTGCTGTCAGCGCTGTATGTCACGGAGCTGCTGTCAGCGCTGTATGTCACGGAGCTGCTGTCAGCGCTGTATGTCACGGAGCTGCTGTCAGCGCTGTATGTCACGGAGCTGCTGTCAGCGCTGTATGTCACGGAGCTGCTGTCAGCGCTGTATGTCACGGAGCTGCTGTCAGCGCTGTATGTCACGGTGCTGCTGTCAGCGCTGTATGTCACGGAGCTGCTGTCAGCGCTGTATGTCACGGAGCTGCTGTCAGTGCTGTATGTCACGGAGCTGCTGTCAGCGCTGTATGTCACGGAGCTGCTGTCAGCGCTGTATGTCACGGAGCTGCTGTCAGCGCTGTATGTCACGGTGCTGCTGTCAGCGCTGTATGTCACGGAGCTGCTGTCAGCGCTGTATGTCACGGAGCTGCTGTCAGCGCTGTATGTCACGGAGCTGCTGTCAGCGCTGTATGTCACGGAGCTGCTGTCAGCGCTGTATGTCACGGAGCTGCTGTCAGCGCTGTATGTCACGGTGCTGATGTCAGTGCTCTGTATTACGGTGCTGCTGTCAGTGCTCTGTATCTCCTGCACCCTCTTGTTTGCCTACCCTGGTCCCTGACCTTCCCTCTCCTCCATTGCCTTCATTAGCTCCATAGTCCTGAATTGTCAGAACAATTTCCCAAATAAAAAAAAAATGCTTGTAGTTATCGATCCCAAATTCACCTCATACATGTATTATGCTATTGTCCAGGTGGTGGGACTACGTGCTACCCCCTAATAATTACCCCGTGGCCGCAAATTCGACCTAAAGGTTTGCGAAATTCGCCTCCCATTGAAGTCAATGGAGCCCGCGGCGAACGGTCGTTTTCGCGAACGTTTGTGTCCGTTCGCGTTTCGCGTTCGCGAAACGTCCCGTCGGAAGTTCGTCCATCACTAAAGAACACAACAACACAATAGAAATGAAGCGTCTAACAGCCCTGTAAAGGCAAAAAATAAGTGTTTCTTCAACAGAGGAACATGTAAGTGACACAGTGTCAATGTAGGAAATCCCCATGAGGATAAGCTGCATGCTTTTCCTAGCTCAGGCCAGCCAATAATAGACAGTGGCTTAAAAGAAATGCTATTGTCACTTAAAGGAGCAATGCAACATGATGTAAGAGAATTCATGCAGAAATTTAAAATGGAGTTAGAGTCACTAGGAGAGAGAGTGGAATCTGTTATTAAAATGGGAGATTTCTCTGGGGCACATAATGAATTAGTGGACGCCCACTTTGAACTAGAAGATGAACTCAAACAACAAAAATTAAAGGTCGCAAAACAAGAAGACAGGGCTAGACATAATATTATTAAATTCTGTGGCATCCCAGAAAATGTAAAAAATGTGGATTTAAAACAATTCTTATGGCAAATGGCCTTAGACCTATTGCCATCAACATCACAACAGGAATTAATAGTTGATAGAGCTCACAGACTCCCAAAGTCATTTCACATATCCGTGAGTCTGCCACGTGACGTGATTGCAAAGATTACATTTTTATCACATAATGAACAGTTAATGCAATTTGCTCATCAAAATTCTCCACTGCTAGACCCATATGGGATTATTGTACTGTAGCGCACTACTCCCTTGGAAGCTGAAAAGTGTGTTCTTTACCTTTGTGTTAACTTGTTCCGTTCTTCCCATGCAAGAATTCACAAGCAGCAGACAGTCTTTTGCAAAACATTATGAAGCTTTATTGCCCAAACTTTAGTGATGATCCGATGAAATAGAAGATACGAGTTGCCTCTAATAATCAGGTTCTTAGTTCTGATACTCTGTATTTTCCTTTGATGAACTGACCAGCACCCCTCCGAAAAATGCTGTGGGTTATGGATATTAAAAGTCCCAGGCCTCACCACCTACCTTGACTCCTGCAATCCACCCAGTGTCAGTTCTGGAAAGTGTCCTTGACGGATAAGCACCGCTGGGTTGCACTCCCTTGCTCTCTCCCATCGACCGTCCATGATTGCCACAGAAGGTCGATCCCAGATTCCTCCATCCGTTTTTCATCTACTTCCTCCTCCGCATGGTCCGGTACATCCCAGGTTGGAGCGCATGTTTTTCTCCTCCAGATTAGATAGCGACTATGTGGGTTATCCAGCACTGAGGTCTCTGAACCCTCAGGCCTTCAAACCCGCTCCTGCTATCCAGCACTACTGTCTCTGAACCCCCAGGCCTTCAAGCCTGCTCCCACTGCACACTACATCTCTACTGCTTCAGCTCCTCCTCCCAGGAACTCTTCTCGGAAGCATGTGACCTCCAGCTTATATGCGAGTCCTGCCCCTACCAGCACAAATTATTATGAGCTCTCCAGCTCTCCATACAAGCTGCATGCCACTCCAGTCCCCAGTCCAGCCTCCCTTCCAGAACATTTCCACTGGAAGGTAAAGGGGATCTCTCTGAGCCAGAGTGTAGGTGGCCACACACCCCTCTATTCTATCACTCCCACCTCCCAAAACAAACAACTAGGCCTGAAAAGTGTAAGGCCCTGGCCAAATGTACCTATCACTATGTACAGAAAACCTATTTTGGTCTGTGTAACATAAAAGTAACATGAGTGAAATATATACAAATGATAACATCAGTTTCATACATCATATGTCACATTGCCTAGCTATAGATCCCTATAGTTAACAATCAATACAAGGAAAACCAACACACTGCCCTCAATGGAGAAATGCTTTGATTGCCACAGGTCTTCATCTGTGATCTTCATTCGGGATAGACAGCCGTCCCATCCGAGTGTTCCTAAAGAAACAAATGACATACATCCTAATCTACATGCTAACTAATAAATTGACATTTAAATGTGAAATAAAGTTGGCATGGGTACTTCTGTCAGAACTGCCATCCCCTCAAAAGAAGTCTAGAGGACTCCTGCAGGATACAGTCTGATCAGTCACGCCAGTAATTATGTACACAAGTCCATAAGCCAAACCACTTCTTGATTGGCTTCAAACGGAAGTCCTGAACTTTTTCCCAACAAACTAACAAAGGGGAACTAACAGGAGCAGCACACTTTAGTGTCCATAACATTGGCTAGTTAGGCACCCTAGCCGCAGCCCTGTATTGGCAGTCAAAGGGGAAAACCCACTCTAACCCAGCTGCGCACTTGCAGTCCATAGTTTTTCCAGCATTACTGTGATTGTCTCTGGCAGTCCCCCATCACAGGTAATACCGGGGGTCTGGCAGTCTCTTACAAGCATCTCCCTCCCCTCTCACCAAGACGGAATAGCTCCGGGTGTCCTGACCTTGCTTAATGACCAAAACACGGTCCCTGTAGATTACCCTCCCAAGCTTCCACTCGCGATGAATGTCATGTCCCTTGAAGTTTGGGAATGTGCAAATAATCCCAGACTAGGTCATTCTCACACTGCTCCCGAGAGGCCTCAACAGTTTCCAGGACCTTTTCTGGCATGTATGGGTAGTCAAACCACCACTCCTGAGCAACCCTCCTTTGGACGTCCCGCTGGAATCGCGACAGCCATGGCAATTCCTTGGGCCTTCCCCATCCAGGCAGTACACATGAATTTGGAGCTTGGATATCTCTTTGTTGATAGGTGGATGCCCGATTGTGAGGAGTGTCTGACAAGTGTTTAATAGGGGGTCCTGGGGGTCTTGGGAAAATGGTCGCGCTCTCCGGAGCCTCGGTGGAAGCACTAACAGAAGTGGAGCTTTCCATAAACCACTCATCCTCCCCACTAGAACCATCTTCTTCAGGAGAGGACCAAACAAATAGGTGTTCCATCGAACCATATCTGTCCAGCACCTCTGGTGACCCTTAGTCTATAGCCTGGCCCTTGCCTACCCTGGCTGTCTTACCGAAGGGATCCCCCTCCTGTAACTGTAACTCCTTCCGGACGGGCTTAGCAAGGTGCTTACTTGGAGCTGACTCTTCAGGGTGGTCTTCAGGAGACTGCCCACTAACAACAACAGTCTCCAGGTCCCTGGCCAGGCCACAGGCTTCCCCATCAGGTCCTACGTGAACCTCCGTCCGATTCCCCTGAACCAGGCTGGAACTCCTCTTCTGCGGTCTCAGGTGTTGCGCGGCTCTCTCCGGCCTTCCGGGTCATCCGGGCTTGAGGCAGGCACAGTCCGGTGATGGAGTTGCCAAAATAGTATCTCACCTCCTGCTGTACGGGTCTCAGGCGGGTAAGCTGCATATCCCAATGTCCCAGGCACTAACTCCCATAGCAGGCCTCCGACAGCCGGGACAGAACATGTAGAGTCTCTCCACCCTGCCGATGACTCTGAGCGCCAACCCACGGTTAAGCTCCAGGCGAATGCCAGTGTCCTCAAGAACCTGGTCCTGCACATCAGTTGACTGCTGAATGGCGGGTGTGCTCTGAATGTTCCGCGCCATCTTCCTCCACTGTGTGAGCAGCGCGTAGCACGCAAGACGCTGGAGTATCTCTTCCTCCTGGGCGTGGCTCCGCCCCTTGACTTGTTGGTCCAGCACGTGAGGAACTGTAACTCTTCATTTCTCTAGTGCGTGCCAGCGACACCCGGTGACAGGCACTGTAGAACTGCAGGTTAGAGCAGCAGTCACTGTATCACAGTAGAAATGTCTCTTGCGATGTAAAAAAACAACTTCCCTCGCAGTTCCCGACGACACCTCCCCTGATGTCCATGTTTTCCATGGGCTACCGCGACATCCACAACTCCCATCACATTTCCAACTGTGCAGCAGGACAATCTTTCGCAAAACAGTGGCGGTGTTGGCGCTATTCCCACGCCAGACACGTCTGTAGATGCTTGTGATGGTCATGTATGACTACACGGGCTACAGTCACTGAGTTGCAGGGGTCTGTCTCTGGGTTGCTATGGGTAACGTGTTAACAGCAAAGATAATCTTGGTGGGACCTCCATGTAGCGCACTACTCCCTTGGGAGCTGCAAAGTGTGCCCTTTACCTTTGTGTTAACGTGTTCCGTTCCTCCCATGCAAGAATTCACAAGCAGCAGACAGTCTTTTGCAACACATTATGAAGCTTTATTGCCCAAACTTTAGTGATGATCCAATGAAATAGAGGATATGAGTTGCCTCTAATAATCTGGTTCCTAGTTCTGATACTCTGTACTTACCTTTGATGAACCGACGAGCACCCCTCTGAAAGATACTGTGGGTTATGGATATTAAAAATCCAAGGCCTCAATGACTACCTTGACTCCGGCAATCCCCCCAGTGTCAGTTCTGGAAAGTGTCCTTAACGGATAAGCACCGCTGGCTCCCCTGCTCTCTCCCATCGACAGTCCATGATTGCCACAGAAGGTCAATCCCAGTTTCCTCCATCCGTTTTTCATCTACTTCCTCCTCTGCATGGTCTGGTACATCCCAGGTTGGGACGCCCGGTTTTCTCCTCCAGAATACATAGCGACTGTGTGGGTTACTCAGCACTGAAGTCTCTGAACCCTCAGGCCTCCAAACCCACTCCTGCTATCCAGCACTGGGGTCTCTGAACGGAAATGAGAGCAAGTACCTGGATTTGACAGGTATCATACCCCCTTCCCCCATGAAAGGTGCCAGATGTGACATGGGGGGAATCCGAAAAACGGATTTTTGGGTGGAACTCTGCTTTAAATCCTGGGGTCTTTTACCTAAAGATGAAACTAATGTCATGGATAAATATCCACCAGGAAAGATCACCCAGTAATGGCACAACACTCCCAGCTGACTAATACCGTGTACAGCGGACTTCGAAAATTCTGACAGACCTAGAAATAGAACATGTTTTAAATCTTTCCAACGGAATCAATTCCTATCGGGAAAACCGTTCGTTTGTATGCTGTCCCGACGGACCAAAAACTACGCTAGGGCAGCTATTGGCTATTGAACTTCCTTTTTCTAGTCCCATCGTACATGTTGTACGTCATCACGTTCTAAACGATCAGAATTGTGTGATTGTGTGTAGCCAAGTCCATTCCAGCGGAACTCCATCGGAAAAACCATCAGAGTTTATTCTGATGGAAAAACTGGATTACTCTTTTTCCCTGAAACCATTTGAAAAATATTGACTCTTTTGGGTCACTTAAGACTTTGAAGCTTTTTAGTGTTACCGCTTAATTTCGTTTCACATACCACCATAGTTTCACATACCACCCAAGAGTTGCATGACAACTCTTTGCATTTTATCTGTTTAACCACTTACGGACTGCCCGCTGTCTTTTTACGTCACTACTTTGAAGAGGAATATCGTTATTATCCTCTTTTTCAGCGGACAGTCAGCTTTCAGATAAAAGTGGTCTCTGGAGGCGCATGCGTGGAGGCTCTGAGGATGGCGGTGTAGAGCCGGCCATACAGCAAAAATAAGAGGCAGGTAACGGCTTTCAGGAGTTCCCAAAATAACGGGAAAAGGTAGAGAAGACCCCAGGACATCTCTCTATATTGATTAGGAAAAAAGAAAAAGCCCTGAATCCTGTCTTAGAGACAAAAAAAAGCGGGTAATTTTCCACAAATGGCGGCAACACCTCAGATAAAAGTTCAGTCAGCAGCTGAAGTTTCCACAGCAGGCAGGCAAATTGTTAACACTGAATGAATGAATGAATGAAATATTTGTATAGCGCACAATGCGAACTGAATCGCCTCTAGGCGCTGTGGCGAGCTTTGATCATCTGCTAAAAGAGCAATGTCTTGAGTTTTTTCCTAAAAGCCAGGTGATTTTCTTCCAGGCGGACACTGCGACCCTCTCCTACGTTCCACAATTATCGGGCTTAGTTCCCTCTCTTAACATGTCATCTCCTGAAACTACAGGTACAGTAACTTTGATCGAAGGTACTGTGGGGCTTATGGGAATGCCCTCACTGGATGCTAACCCCATTCATCCTGACTCTATAACTGTTCAAACAGTGCAGGCTCCTGAGGTAACTTTTACTGTGACTGAATTGTTTGCTAGAATCTCTGAATTGCTGGACAAAGGACTAATCCAAAATGCTGACAGGATTAAAGTGGAAATAAGGGCAGATTTCCAGACCCTGGGTAATAGAATTTAATTTATAGAACAAAAGCTTGATGTCACTATCTCCAGGGCAACTCAGAATACTGATCATTTGCAGTTTTTGCAAGAACAGCTTGACACCGCTCAGGCTCAGATCGATGACCTTGAGAATCGATCGAGGAGAGATAATTTTCAGATCAGAGGGTTACCACTAGGGATGGGCTTCAAGTTCGAGTCAAACCCATGTTCGACTCGAATATCGGCTGTTCAACCGTTCGTTGAATTGCGAACGTTATGGCCGGTTCGCGCCAAATTCAAGTGGCACGTCACGGCCCATAATTCACTGCAGCATTGCAGTGCATTGCTGGCTGATGATTAGCCAAACATGCACTGTTTCGCATGCTTGGCCAATCACAGTGCCATCTGTACAACGAGCTGTAATTGGCCAAAGCCAGGGTGTCTTTAGCCAATTATGGCTCAGGGGTTTTAGTACACGTCCCACGCTATATAAGGCCACCTGGAAGTCGCCCTTGTGTAGTGTGTTCTGGCGTGCTGATAGAGAGAGATAGACAGTGTCATTTCATTTCATTTGAGTTAGATAGAGCAGGCAGGAGGCGAGCCAGTTAGCTGCAGTAAGTGTATTGTGTATACATATATATGCATCCTAGGTGTGATATATATACATATATATATATATATATATATATATATATATATATATATATATATATATACATACACTGTATTCAGTTTAGCTAGATTCGTTCCTGTGTAGAGATGGCCTTGCGGTTCGCCCGGCGGTTGGTTCGTGGCAAATTTTGTGTGTTCGTGATTCGCCAAACCGGCAGACTTTTGGCGCTGTTCGCCCAGCGGACATATGCATTTACAGTGTGAAAGAACTTTGACCCATGATGACACATCCATCATGGGGTACAGGACAGCCAATTGAGACATTTCAGCACATGGAAAATTGGACATACCCCCTACCTTATAAATAGACCTGATCTGGCGGCCATTTTACATTCTGTCTTATGTCAGTGTAGGGACAGGACGCTGTGTGGAGCAGGGAGAGACTGTAGTGACAAAAATCACTAGCTATTAAGTCCACAAAAGTCCTTTTAAGGACTGGTATAGGTGTAGTACTGTATATAGGGTTCAGTGCACTGCTGACTGATTCTGCAGCTGTCTTTTGTCAGTGTAGGGACAGGACGCTGTGTGGAGCAGGGACAGTCTGTTTAATCACTAGCTATTTCTATTAGGTCCACAAAGGTCCTTTTAAGGACTGGTATAGGTGTACAGTATATAGGGTGCTGGTGCACTGCTGCTGACTGCTGCCCGATTCTGCAGCTGTCTTTAATCAGTGTAGGGACTGAGGGACAGTCTGCAAATCACTAGCTACTAGGTCCACAAAGGTCCTTTTAAGGACTGGTATAGGTGTACAATATATAGGGTTGTGGTGCACTGCTGCTGACTGCTGCCCGATTCTGCAACTGTCTTTTATCAGTGCAGGGACTGAGAGACAGTCTGCAAATCACTAGCTACTAGGCCCACAAAGGTCCTTTTAAGGACTGGTATAGGTGTACAATATATAGGGTTGTGGTGCACTGCTGCCGACTGCTGCCCAATTCTGCATCTGTCTTTTATCAGTGTTGGGACTGAGGGACAGTCTGCAAATCACTAGCTACTAGGTCCACAAAGGTCCTTTTAAGGACTGGTATAGGTTTACAATATATAGGGTTGCGGTGCACTGCTGTGCTGCAGATTGCTGCCCGATTCTGCAGCTGTCTTTTATCAGTGTAGGGACTGAGGGACAGTCTGCAAATCACTAGCTACTAGGTCCACAAAGGTCCTTTTAAGGACTGGTATAGGTGTACAATATATAGGGTTGTGGTGCACTGCTGCTGACTGCTGCCCAATTCTGCAGCTGTCTTTTATCAGTGTAAGGACTGAGGGACAGTCTGCAAATCACTAGCTACTAGGGCCACAAAGGTCCTTTTAAGGACTGGTATAGGTGTACTATTTGGTGTGCAGTATATAGGTGTGTAATACACGTATAAAATACTTGCACATATAGAAAGCATAGTATAGTGCATTTCCACTGTGCAGCATTGTGACTGCTGAGTGGTCCTGCAGCGATACTACAAAGTGTGACAAACGCAATAAAAAAAAGTGTTATAACTGGTGTGATAGACCAGTGGCCCCCAAAAACGACAGATTGAAGCGGGGTGTTATATACCTTCTTCCACATACATACTGCACTTCACTAGAGACTTTTGTCACAGGGTCATTTAAAAAATGTCAGGCAGAGGAAGAGGCAGGTCCTGGGGTAGGACAGAAGCAACAGGCTTGAGCCAAAGTGGCAAATTGCAGAAGGTGCGTGCGATTACGTCAAAGGAGGCACCAGACTTGGTTGAGTGGCTCACTCAGCCTTACTCTTCTGCACCCTCCTCATCCTCTCGATCTGCACCCTCTTCACTCTCTGCTGTGTGCACCCACAAAGACACTACCACCAACACCACCACCACCACCATATACCTTCCGCTTGAGTCACAGGAATTATTTTCCGATCCATATCAAGACATTTCCGATACGCAGCCACTCTTGGCATTGGATCAAGAAGAGGAGGTAGCAACAACCGCCACTCCGCAGTCTGACGACAGTACCCAGATCAGCCCAAGGAGGTCCCCGCTGTTGCTGCCTACTCCAAGATCTCTATTTATAGCAGTGGGGAAGGTGACATCGATGGTGACGTGTCTAGTGATGTCACGTGGGTGCCCACAAGAGAGGAAGAGGAGGGGAGTTCAGAGGGAGATATGGACCAGCAGATAGGGAGGAGAAGCAGGAAGAACTTACATCGCACAGGAGGGACAAAGCAGACTGCTAATTTATCAGGAGCGAGGCATCAACCATGTACAGTCACATCTGGCGCTCCCAGGACGCCGGCACATGGCTCCGCAGTGTGGGCTTTATTTACCGTGTCCGCTGCTGACAATAGTGTTGCCATCTGCAATCTTTGCAGTCAACGCATAAGTCGCGGTAAACCCAACACTCACCTAGGGATGACCACCTTAAGAAGGCACATGAGCTGCCATCACTGAGCCCAGTGGGAGCAACGGAACACACAAAGCCACACTCCAGGCTCTCACCGTCTAGCCTCGTCTTCTACTTCTCCTCTCTCCTCACAATTGTCCTCCACTCCACCTTCCATCATGCCATCCTCACGTTTTTCTGGAAAAAGGCAGGCTTCCGTGGGCCAAATGTTTGAGCGTAAAAAAATGATGATGCCGGATAACCCTCTTGCCCAACGGTTGACGGCTGGCTTGTCAGAACTGATAGCCCGCCAACTACTGCCATATAAACTGGTGGACTCGGAGGCCTTTCGAAAATTTGTGGCCATTGGAACACTACAATGGAAGGTCCCAGGAAGGAAGTATTTCTCACAGAAGGGCATCCCAGAGCTATATGGCCATGTTCAGCGGCAAGTGAATGTATCTCTGGCACACAGTGTCGGTCCAAAGATACATCTGACCACAAACACGTGGTCTAGCAAACACGGGCAGGGAAGGTATATCACTTTTACTGTCCACTGGGTGAACCTTCTGACGGCCGTCAAGCATGTAACCCGTGGCACCTGTGTACATTTGGTTTTACCGCCAGGTATTACATGCAGGCCTGCCTCTTCTTCTCCTCCCCCTACTCCATCCTCCTCCCTCTCCTCCTCGGCTGACTCCTCCTTTTCCACTGCTAGCGTCTCTTCTGCTGCGCCGCCCAAGCTCCCCAGAACCTATTCAACATGCCAGGTGAGACGTTGACATGCTGTGCTGCGTCTGTTGTGCCTGGAAGCCAAGAGCCACACTGGCCCTGCACTCCTTTCAGCTTTGCGTTCACAGGCAGATAAGTGGCTAACACCGCTCAATTTGACAGTTGGTAAAGTGGTGAGTGACAACGGTGCCAATCTGCTTAGCGCATTGAAACAGGGCAAAATTACGCACGTGCCATGCATGGCACACATCTTAAACTTGGTCGTGCAGCGATTCGTTGTCAAATACCCTGGGGTCCAGGACATCTTGCAGCAGGCAAGGGAAACCTCAGCCCATTTCAGAAGATCTTACACGGCCATGGCTCGCCTTGCTGACATTCAGCGGCGACACAATCTGCCGGTCAGACGTCTTATTTGCGATTGCCTGACGCGATGGAACTCAACCTTCTATATGCTTGATAGGCTGCTCCAGCAGAAACGTGCAGTTAACGATTACCTGTACGAACTCTGCGGCAGAACAGGTTCTGGGGAGCTGTTTTTTTTTTCACCGTGCCAGTGGGTGCTCATGCGCGACGCATGCAGACTTCTGCGGCCATTTGATGAGATCACCAAACTGGTCAGTCGCAGCCATGGTGCCATCAGTGACATGGTACCTTAACCTTCTATATGGAGTGTGCATTGCGTTGTGTCATTGATCAAGCCATGGAGGAGCAGGAAGATGAGGAAGTCGCAATGCTGGATGAATTCCCAGGGGGGCTACTCTATCTGGGACAAGTCAACAACAGGAGTCTGGAGAGGAGTCAGAGGAGGATGGTGCCGGGGCGGATGAGGAGGAACAAGAAGAGCATGCTTTAAACCTTTTTGGGATCCCTGTTGTTGTGTGTGGATGGGGAGAGGAGAACGAGGAGGACGACATTATCCTGGATGATGAGCAGGAGCCAGGCCACCACACCGCTTCCAGTTTAGTGCAAATGGGGGCCTTCATGCTCCAGTGTTTTAACAGGGACCCCCATATAAAAAGCATAAGGGTCAAGGACCAGTACTGGGTGGCAACGTACTTAGACCCCCGGTACCAACACAAAATGGCGGAAATGTTACCACCGTCACAGAGGGCTGTTAGAATGGAGCACTTCCAGGCCTTGCTTCGAGAAATGCTGCATTCTGCTTTTGCGTGCGCTGGCAGAGGAGGAATTCCAACTCCCAGAGAAAGAGTTGTGGGTACCAATCCAACAGCGCCTGCAAAAAGAGGGCGGTTTGAAGATGTGTTGGTGACTTCTGATATGAGGTCATTCTTTCAGTCGACCCATCGACAGGTCTCATCCAGATCCAGCATCAGGGAACGCCTAGACCGACAGGTGTTCGACTACATCGGGTTAACGGCCGATGTGGATGCTCTGAGGAGTGATGAACCCCTGGACTACTGGGTGGGCAGGCTTGACCTCTGGCCAGAACTTGCCCAATTTGCAATGGAACTGTTGGCTTGCCTAGCTCACGACAGTGTTGACTACCTGACATTTATAAAAATGAATGAGGCATGGATCTCAGAGGAATTCAACACATGTGACCAGTAGACCATGTATATGCATAACTCTATAAACAATTTATTTAATCAAGCATTTTTTCTACCTTTGGCTTACTTCCTTGTACAAAAAAAGCACATCGTACTATATGCCCGTACCCTCCTGTTTGAAGAGGTTGAGCGGTGTCATATTTTTGGGGCCCAGCAGCGAGTTGCTGGTATCAGTGCTCTCTATCTCGGTGCTGGTGTCAGTGCTCTCTCTCTATCTTGGTGCTGGTGTGGTGTCAGTGCTCTCGATCTCGTTGCTGGTGTGGTCTCAGTGCTCTCTATCTTGGTGCTGGTGTGGTCTCAGGGCTCTCTATCACGGTGCTGGTGTCAGTGCTCTCTATCACGGTGCTGGTTTCAGTGCTCTCTATCACGGTGCTGGTCAGTGCTCTCTATCTCTGTGCTGGCGTCAGTGCTCTCTCTCTATCTTGGTGCTGGTGTGGTGTCAGTGCTCTCGATCTCGGTGCTGGTGTGGTCTCAGTGCTCTCTATCACGGTGCTGGTGTCAGTGCTCTCTATCACGGTGCTGGTGTCAGTGCTCTCTATCTCAGTGCTGGTGTCAGTGCTCTCTCTCTATCTCGGTGCTGGTGTGGTGTTAGTGCTCTCTATCACGGTGCTGGTGTGGTCTCAGTGCTCTCTATCACGGTGCTGGTGTGGTGTGAGTGCTCTCTATCACAGTGCTGGTGTGGTGTCAGTGCTCTCTATCACGGTGCTAGTGTCAGTGCTCGCTATCTCGGTGCTGGTGTCAGTGCTCTCTATCTCGGTGCTGGTGTCAGTGCTCTCTATCACAGTGCTGGTGTCAGTGCTCTCTAACTCGGTGCTGGTGTCAGTGCTCTCTATCTCGGTGCTGGTGTCAATGCTCTCTATCTCGGTGCTGGTGTCAGTACTCTCTATCACGGTGCTGGTGTGATGTCAGTGCTCTCTATCACGGTGCTGGTGTGGTATCAGTGCTCTCTATCTCGGTGCTGGTGTCAGTGCTCTCTATCACGGTGCTGGTGTGGTGTCAGTGCTCTCTATCTCGGTGCTGGTGTGGTCTCAGTCCTCTCTATCACGGTGCTGGTGTGGTGTCAGTGTTCTCTATCTCAGTGCTGGTGTGGTGTCAGTGCTCTCTATCACGGTGCTGGTGTGGTGTCAGTGCTCTCTATCTTGGTGCTGGCGTCAGTGCTCTCTATCTTGGTGCTGGCGTCAGTGCTCTCTATCTCAATGCTGGTGTCAGTGCTCTCTATCTCGGTGCTGGCGTCAGTGCTCTCTATCACGGTGCTGGTGTCAGTGCTCTCTATCTCGGTGCTGGTGTCAGTGCTCTCTATCACGGTGCTGGTGTCAGTACTCTCTATCTCGGTGCTGGTGTCAGTGCGCTCTATCACGGTGCTGATGTCAGTACTCTCTATCTCGGTGCTGGTGTCAGTGCTCTCTATCAGGGTGCTGGTGTAATTGCTCTCTATCTCGGTGGTGGTGTCAGTGCTCTCTATCTCGGTGCTGGTGTCAGTGCTCTCTATCTCAGTGCTGGTGTCAGTGCTCTCTATCACGGTGCTGGTGTCAGTGCTCTCTCTCTATCTCGGTGCTGGTGTCAGTGCTCTCTCTCTATCTTGGTGCTGGTGCTGGTGTCAGTGCTCTCTATCTCGGTGCTGGTGTCAGTGCTCTCTATCACGGTGCTGGTGTCAGTGCTCTCTATCACGGTGCTGGTGATCATCTCCTGCACCCTCTTCATAGACTGCCCTGACTTTTCCTCTCCTCCATGGCCTTCATGTGCTCCTGAGTCCTGAATTGTCAAAATTTCACAGATAAAAAAAGAATGCTTGTCGTTATCGATCCCAGATTGACTTCATACTTTTGTTATGTCAGTGTCCATGTGGTGAGACTATGTGTGCACAGCTAGTAAGTATTTTGTGACTGAATATATGACCTGTAGGTTTTCAAGGCTTGCCTGCCATTAAAGTCAATGGGGCCCGCCGCGAACTTTGCGGTTCGCGAACTTTTGGCCGCATTCGCGATTCACGAAACGTCCCGTTGGAAGTTCGTCCATCTCTATTCCTGTGTACTGTGTCCTTTGCACAGTGTGCACTTAAAGCTACCCTGATTGCTGGTGTTGTTCTGATCCTATACCAGAGGCAGGCAGCTGCAGTAATTACAGTTGGTGTACTGTGTACTCTGCACAGTGTGCACCTAAAGTTACCCCAATTGCTGGTGTTCTTCTGATCCTATACCACAGGCAGGCAACTGCAGTAATTACAGTTGCTGTACTGTGTACTCTGCACAGTGTGCACTTAAAGCTACCCCAATTGTTGGTGTTCTTCTGATCCTATACCGCAGGCAGCTGCAGTAATTACAGTTGGTGTACTATGTACTCTGCACAGTGTGCACATAAAGCTACCCCAATTGCTGGTGTTCTTTTGATCCTGTACCGCAGGCAGCTGCAGTAATTACAGTCGGTGCAGCGTGTCCTCTGCACAGTGTGCACATAAAGCTACCTGAAGACAAGTGCTGGTGTTCTCATACTAATAATACTACAGGCAGGCAGTTGATTCTGCTAGCTGCAGTATAATCAGTATATACATCCCAGCTTTATGCAGCTACATCTCCCTGCAGGCCATTAGTATGTCTGGAAGGCCAACAAGGAGAGGCAGACAGTCACAAGCCAATAAAAGAGGGCAAGCAGGCACTGTGTCTAGAGGAAACAGTGCTGGTCGTGGACACTGTGCATCCTCATCAGCATGTGGCCATGGGACATGCTTGTCCTTTTTTTGGCAGCTGGCCGTGTTGAGCCGCAACATGCTGAAGACTTGGTAGACTGGATGACCAAGCCGTCCTCATCCTCTCTCACCCAGGCTCAGGGACGAGTGCATCAGATTGCGCCACTATTTGCAACATATGTCTCAAGCATATCTCGTGTGGCCAAAACATCAGCCGCTTGGGCACCACATGCTTGACCAGACATATGTCAACCTGCCATGTAGTTCATTGGCAAGCATGCCTAAAAGACCCACACCAAAGAACAAAGCGGACCTCTACTTGCTCTTCATCAGCTGGGATCTCCAACTCCACTATATCTTCAGTCCTCTCTGAAACCTGCACTGAGAGGAATTAAGGTGTAGAATTAGGTGTGTCACAGCCAAGTACTTGCAGGCAATCTGCTATCAGTACACTGACGTCTGATTGTACCAGGCAAATGTCCCTGTCCCAGCTGCTGCACCATCAAAAGAAGTTCACCCCAGCCATCCACATGCCCAGCGGTTGAATGCTAGCTTGGTTAAATTGCTAGCAGTTTAACTGCTGCCTTTTCAGTTTGTGGAATATGCGGTTCCCCAGTGGCAGGTTCCCACACACCACTTTTTCTCATGGGAGGCAATTCCAGCTCTCTATCGGCATGTGGAAGGTAATGTCTTGGCCTCTTTGGACAGGGCGGTAAGGTGCATATTACCGCCGACTCATGTAGGCTACCATCAAGGCTTCCACATGTTCCTCGGCCCAGATGCATATCTTGGTTGCCAACTGCAGCAGCAACAAGCTCTTGGTTACTCCCTGTTTGGCTATGTATGCAACCACCGTCCGGTTGTCCAACATAAGCTTGACCCGAGTTCCCTGAATCAGGTTCTCGAATACCAGTAGGGCTAGGTATGCTGCTTGTAACTCCAAAAGGTTGGATTGTCTGGTCTTCATCCTGCTCCATTTGCCTTGGACCTGTCTGCAGAGGCCATGAGCGTCCCAACCCCGGAGACTAGCATCCAAGGTTATCTGGATCCAATCTCCGTGGCTGAGAAGCACGCCCCGCCTATCCACCACACCAAAGCCCTGGCAGATCCGTCTTGGTACGAAGATCTTTTGGTGGAGAGATACGCCATCCCACTGGTTCAGGAAGGATGTTTGGAATGATCTTGTATGAAATCTTGCCCAGGGAACAGCTGGGGTTGATGCAGTGAACATTCCCAGAAGCGTCATACAGTCCCTCGCTGTGTACTCCATCTCTTGGGAGGGAATGAACTGGCTCTTCTGCTTGTTGATAATCCAGCCAAATTCGGATAGAATCTTCAGCACCACCTCACATCGTGCCATTAACTCCTTGCTTGCGCAGACCACTACCAAGATGTCGTCTAAGTAGTGGAAAATTTTCATGCCGCTCAGATGTATAACTGCGATGGTAGCTAGCAAGATCTTGGAAAAGACTCAAGGTGCTGTGCTGATTCCGAAAGGCAGACATTTGAACTGGAAATTATCTCCCCCTACCATGAATCTTAGGTATCTTTGGTGATGCCTGTTGATTGGGACATGAAGGTAGGCATCTGCTAAATTAACTTACATTAACCAGTCCCCTGGTTGCAGAATTGATATAATTTTATATGTATCGATTCCATTTTGAATGTCTGTATTGGTAGTGGTTTAAAGACCTTAGGTCTAAGATCGGTCTGAGATCTCCGGACGCTTTGGGCACCAGAAAAATTGGGGAGTAAACTGTTGCTTAAGCCCTTGTACACACGGTCGGACATTCCGATGGACAATGTCCGATAGGACCGTGTTGTCAGATAATCCGACTGTGTGTGGGCTCCATCGGACTGTTTCTGTTGGAGTATACGATGGACCAAGTTTTCCAGCTGGGCTATAAAACTTTCCGACAACATGATCCGATCGGACTTTGTCCGATTGTGTGTAGATAATTCCGATCGGACAAAGTGCCACGCATGCTCAGATCAAATTCCTAGACCAAAGCTATTGGCTACTAGCCTGAATGTAGTCCCGTCGTAACGAAATAGCGTCATCACGTTACGTACGACCGGATTTCCGACAACTTTGTCCGACCGTGTGTATGCAACACAAGTTTCGCACAAAATCCGTCGGACAAAATCTGACAGATTTTGTTGTCAGAATGTCTGACCGTGTGTACAAGGGCTTAGAGGAACTGGCGAGATTACTTCTTTTTGAAGTAACTCGGCACAAATTCTTGCAAGCACCTTAGTTTCTTCTGGTCTTGTGGCCATTCTGTCTGGACAAGGATGTCTGGTGGTTTTTTGTCTCGCAACATTATCTTGTACCCTCGCTTGACTGTTTTCTGGACCAATTGGTCCTTGACTTTCTCCACCCATACCCTCTAAAAGGACGCCAACCTGGCACCCATCTGGGGGGGATGGGCGGTCAACCCGTCAAAAGGTCTTCTCAGGTTTTTAGTGGTCTGAGCAGCCTTAGACTTCACGTTCCGAAGAAAGGAACTTCGTAAGCCTCTCCATTGGGGTATCGTATACTCTTGGCCTGGCCTCCTGTGCCCTTCTGAACTCTGATTGGCCTGACCGAGCGGTTTGCTGTCTCCTTTTGGGTCTCTGTGGTAGCAGATCCGACTTCCCTCCAGTAGCTCGTTTGACAGCTTCCTCCAGGGTGTCCCTGAATAGCATCCTGCCATTGTATGGAATGTTAAAAAGTGCCTGTTTCGAAGTACTGTCCGCCACCCAATGGCGTAACCATAGGGCCCTTTTTTGCCATTACTGAAAAAGTAATTACAAGCAGTTTTACTAGGTCTATAGAGGCTTCTGCCAAAAAGGCGGCTGAGAGATAAAGTTCCTCCATCACCAAAATGATTCTGGCCCGCTCTACATCAGAATCCAGGGCCATCTCCACATTTGTGACCCAGACCATTAGAGCCCTGGAGATTGAGGTTAGGGCCATGGCTGGGCGGCAGGCTGCGCCAGCCACTGAATAGATCCTTTTTAGATCTGTGCCTGTGCGCCTGTCCATTGGGTCTCAAAAGGTTGTTGCTAGGCGCTGCAAAGCTGCATCTACCCCTGGAGCTGATTCACAAAAGGCAGCCTCTGGGGTCTTAAATGGGTATAATCTTAAAAAGCGATTTTGTACTTTTGTTTGCCTTCCTTTCTGGTTTTTCCCATTGCTCTTCGAATAATTCACGAATCACCGTCATGAACGGAAAGGTTGCCCCCTGCTACTTCAGGTTAGGGAAATATCTCTTAACCTTTTCCAGTGGTTGGATGTCTTGTTCCCAGTCTATGGTCTCCTTCACTGCTACAATGTAAGGCTCTATGAGCTGGAAGTCGAATAAATATTCTGACGGTTCATCAGATTCTGACGAGTCTCCTGAAGATATTTCCAGTATCGTTTAGTCTTGGAAGTACTTGCGCATGAGACCAACTGCATACTCTCAGTTACCGCCTCATGAATATGTTCCTTTATCCTTAGCGCCTCTGTTTCTCTATCTGTGGTTACATCTCTTTTGCATTCTGCAGACAAGAGCTTTTCAGGGGCAGATGTTGCTGAACAAGCCCAGCAGAGGCCTTCAGCGGGACGACCTCTTGTCGCACTTTGTTCTGCCGCTATAGCAGTCTGAGCAGTCTTGTGGCCTGGGCTGGTCGTTGCTTGGGGTCTATGTCCTGAGCATAATCCAGATGCCTGCGGAGATTTTGAGCAGTGGCGGGACTTTTCTCTCCGCGGATGTCTGTTTTGGGCTTCTGCTCCTGTAACGACAAAACACCTTATTAACCTGGTGTATTACACTCTTTTATTTTTGGCCACAGTAGACCCCTCCTACCTTTCCAACGATCTTCGTGCACTTTGGAGCTGTGGTAAGCTCATACTACAGCAATAAAAAGACAGGATTTTAAAATTAGAAAAAAGCTCCTATTCTGTCTTCTCCTTTTTTTTTTTTTTTTTTTACTCTGGCATTTAAAGGAAATAACTTTACTTTAATACAGGATGAAGACTCACTCAGGGTGGCAGCATATTTAGAAAATATCTGAAAGCTGTAAACACATAGGTTATGCATTAAGGATATTCAGTGTTCACAGCTTAGTAAACACTGACACAGCCCAGCCACCCCTCCCCCATCTCCACAGGAAACTCACCAGTAAACTTCCCTCACTAGCTGTGGCAAACAGCCTGGAGCTTCCTGGCTCTCCAGACTTTATGGTGAGCGTTGCTAGGTGACGCCTGTCGCTCCCACAGCTCCGCCCCCCGTGATGTCATCACCAACCAACAGAAAGCACAGGGGAGGCAGTCAGCGCGGCTCCTAGGGAGCAGGAAAATAGTGCACAATCTTCCAGCAACACCACAGCCTTAATGGTAAGCTCTTTAAGCCTTTAGTCTGCCCACATTGCTCCGGCACCTAGAGCGTCCATTGTGATGAAAGGATCTACCTTTATTGTTCTGGACCTTCCAACCCAGGAGAGGCTTGAACCTGGGCGGGTAGGTTTGGTAGGGGGGTGTAGTCTGTGATGATTTTTAACACCAAGAATAGGCAGAGCCTGGTGTGTATTCAGCAGCATCCATCTTACAAAGCTAACCACAGCTCCCCGCCCCCAGATCGCATGACCAAAACTGTTAACTGTTTCCTAACATGCATAAGGAACTAGGCATAACAACTGAGCTTGAATTATAACATAAAGCATACACATCTTTGCATCTTCCCTCTCAAGTATGAAGAATTTGATATGAGACAAAGTCCCTCCATATCTTTGGTTTAATAGCTCGACCATAGCGAGAGAAAATAATCACTGGCTTGTCATCCGTAGGATTGGTGTCCAGTTGAGAGTCACTCCCAGCATTATCACATGCTGATATGTGTATGCTTTCCTCTGTATCCTCAGAAGACTCAATATCCATGTTTAGGACTTCTGTGCCATCATGGGCTTGTTCTTTATCTCCATTGTCATTCAGTTCCTCTAATGATGTATCCACAGCAGTGTCTGGACAAAGATGACGCCTGTTTCGTCTCAGTTTCTGTCCACACTTGGTCTCGATTATATATGATTTTGGTGAATTGGCTTCTTTGACAAGTCAAACAGGTTCCCATGTATTCGCAGCGACTCTGTGTCACACAGCTTGCCCAACACACAGTGGACAAATGGATTTTGTAGATTTATCAAAATACAGTGTAGCACTTACCCCGAAGGAGCAGCAGAATTTTTACTGGGCTTACCGATTACCTCTTCCAGCTCGTACTCTTTGTCCTTGTCTAGGGGTTCCCAGGGTTGATAACCCAGTAATTGTAGAGGCCGACACTTGAACTCCTTGTTAGGATTTTTATTTTGCATAAAACGGTTGAACAAACTCAGTCTCTAAGTTGGGACTAGAGGGTATCAGGGTAGAGTTTAGCTCAGGTGCTTGGAACCACTGACTTCAATAAAAGTCTCTCTCTATGTACACAGTCCAGGGAACAGATAATTAGTCCCAAAACTCATTACAGTAAATTTAACAAATAGCGCATACTCATTAGGAGTACCGGCGCTACACAGTTTTTGCCTTTTCATGTTTATGATCCTCTGAGCTATTACTCGATCCTGTGGAATAAACTGAGGCTGCAATTTCTGTGGTGCAATAGGCACTGTGGTTCTCAGTGTTCTACCCATTAGCAGCTGTGCAGGTGAGCATAAACCCTCGATTGGGGTTGCACGATAGTTTAACAGTCCTAGGTACACATCCTGCCCTGATCATTGCGCTTTCAGTATAATGGATTTGGCCATGCCAACATACTTCTCTGCTAGACCATTGGCCTGTGGGTGATAGGGGCTTGTGGGTTTGTGCCTGATTCCCCTTTCACACAGGAAGCACTGGAACTCAGAACATGAGAATTGTGGCCCGTTATAAGTTCTTCACATACTCCATGTCTTGAAAGTATTGTTTTGAAAGCCCATATGACTGTTGATGCTTTTAAATTTCTCAGCTGCACTAGCTCAAAGTATTTGCTGTAGTAATCTACTACTATCAGGTAATGGTTGTCCTCAAAATGAAAAATATCTGCAGCCAGTCTCTGACATGCCCATGAAGGAGCATTCCATGATTAAAGAGGTTCCTTTGCATTGTGTTTTTGAAATGTCTGGCAGGTTTCACACTTCTTCACAATTGTCTCAATATCAAAATCCAAATTAGGCCAGTAGACCACCTCCCACGCTCTGCGCTTACACAGAGTGATGCCCAAATGCCCCTGGTGGATTTGTTTCAGTACTTTTGCCTGCTGTGACTTAGGAATGAGAATACAGTCACCCATAAATATCATATCTGAATGAATGGAAATCTTTTATAGTCTAGAATCCCTGTGGTTCAGGACACAGCTTCTTTTGTTTTTCTGGCCATGCCATTGCACATTGAAACGAGTTAGTTTTTCTAGGACTTTATCCTGTTTGGTGTCTTGTCTTATCTTCTCCAGCCATACATCTGATATTGGAATGTTCGCTAGTACTGTATGTACCTGTTCTTCCAACTCAGGTTCATCCCGTGCTCCATGTCCTTCTAGAAACACCCTAGACAGGGTATCTGCCATTGGAATTTCCTTTCCAGGCTTATACTTTACTGTGAGATCATACTGCTGTAATTTCATAACCATCCGCTGCACACATTGAGGTGTAGAAGCTAGTGATTTCTGTAGGATGTACTCCAATGGCTTGTGGTCTGTTTCCACAACCAGCGGGCGACCATATATGTACTGGTGAAATTTCTAACATGCATTAACAATGGCCAACATCTCTTTCTCAATTTGGACATAATTGGCTTGTGTTGTGGCCAGTGCTCGTGAAGCATATGCCACAGGATGTCCTTGTTGAGTCAGTACCGCACCTAACCCAAACTGGGATGCATCCACTTGAAGTACACTGTCACAGTTTACGTCAAAATATTTCAGTATTGGCCCTGGATGTTTAGTGATCAGTTTTTTCACTTTGTCGAAAGTCTTTTCCATGTTTGCATCCCAATACCAAACAGCATCCTTCTGTAGCAGTGTACATAGCAGTGCTCTGAGAGAATTTGGATAGATAGTTGAAAATACCTAGTGATGTCTCCGGGTCCTTTCTGGAGGTTGGGGCCTTCATGTTGAGAACTGCTGTAATCTTCTTTGGATCACGCTTCAAGCCCTCTTTGGTTAGTAGGTGTCCAAAATACGTAACTTCTTCTACCCCAATTTGCATTTTGTTTGGATTGAGTGTAGCATTCTTCTCACGACACCGATTGAGCAAAGCAGTAAGGTTTTTGTCATGTTCCATTTGATCCTTTTCATAGACTAGAAAATAATCAATCATATTACTTCAACACCCTGTAGACCAGCGATCAATATGTGTGATTTATTTTATATATATTTCCTGTGCAGATGCTATGCCGAAAGGTACCCTTGTGAAGCGCAATCAACCCAAATGGGAGTTAAAAGTGGTCAAGTAACTGCTGGCTTCATTAAGATGCAATTGCCAGTAACCCGAATGGGCATCTAGTGCACTAAATACTGTTGCTCCTACTAGCTTGTGCGCTATATCCTCTATGGTGGAGAGTTTGTAGTGTCCTCTCATTATGACTTTATTCAAATCACGTGGGTCAATCAGGGGCGGATCCAGAGTCTAATCTCGGGAGGGGCACTGCTATAAAATATGTTTTTTGGGGGGCAATTTATATGGGAAATGGCTGGTATTGGCGCTTCAGTCATTACGGCACCATGGTTGTTATGGTGTCAGGATGATTGAAGCGCATTATTTCTATTAATACATTGTAATATAAAATTAAATGGTTCAACTCACCATATTGCAGAATCAGTGGGAGCCCTGAGGATGTCACTTGCCATGTCGCCTGCCACCAAATGTGGATTGTCACTTGTCACCAAATGCGGATTGTTACTTGCCACGTCACCTGCCACACATTGCGGATTGTCACTTGCCACGTAGCCTGCCACACATTGCAGATTGCCACTTGCCACGTCACCTGCCACACATTGCGGATTGTGACTTGCCACGTCACCTGCCACACATTGCGGATTGTCACTTGCCACGTCGCCTGCCACCAGATGCGGATTGCCACGTAGCCTGCCACACATTGCGGATTGCCACTTGCCACGTCACCTGCCACACATTGCGGATTGTCACTTGCCACGGTGCCTGACCCACATTGCGGATTGCCACTTGCCACGTCACCTGCCACACATTGGGGATTTTCACTTGCCACGTCACCTGCCACACATTGCGGATTGTCACTTGCCACGTAGCCTGCCACACATTGCGGATTGCCACTTGCCACGTCACCTGCCACACATTGCGGATTGTCACTTGCCACGTTGCCTGCCACACATTGCGGATTGCCACTTGCCACGTCACCTGCCACACATTGCGGATTGTCACTTGCCACGTTGCCTGCCACACATTGCGGATTGCCACTTGCCACGTAGCCTGCCACACATTGCGGATTGTCACTTGCCACGTCACCTGCCACACATTGCGGATTGCCACGTCACCTGCCACACATTGCGGATTGTCACTTGCCACGTCACCTGCCACACATTGCGGATTGTCACTTGCCACGTAGTCTGCCACACATTGTGGATTGCCACTTGCCACGTAGCCTGCCACACACTGCGGATTGTCACTTGCCACGTCACCTGCCACACATTGCGGATTGCCACTTGCCACGTAGTCTGCCACACATTGCGGATTGCCACTTGCCACGTAGCCTGCCACACACTGCGGATTGTCACTTGCCACGTCACCTGCCACACATTGCGGATTGTCACCTACTGGTGGTCTTTTGTTGGGTCCCAGAGTGAAGATAGGCAGCAGAGAGATGATGCAATCTCTCTGCTGCACACAGCTTCCTCCACAGTGAGGGTGGAACTGGAGGGATGCAGGGCAGTGAGAGATGATGTCATCTCCCTGCTCCCCTGCCTGCTGGCTTCCTGATTGGCCAGCAGCCCTCCTAAGCCGCCCAGCTGCCCCCCCCCCTCACCCGTCCACTCAGCGCGGGTACCGCGGAACCGACCGCGATTGGACCCGCGGAACCGGCCCGCGGGTACCCGCGGAACCGGCCGCGATTGGACCCGCGGAACCGGCCCGCGGGTACCCGCGGAACCGGCCGCGATTGGACCCGCGGAACCGGCCGTGCTGTCATTAGCTGGCGGTATTCTCGGAGGGGGCAATTGACCCGTTGCCCCCCCCCTGGATCCGCCCCTGGGGTCAATGCATATACGAATTCCATCTGTGTTCTTCTTCTCCACCACAACCATAGAACTGACCCATTCCGATGGCTCTGTGACCTTTTTTCCTAGTCCCAGCTTCTCCATCCTAGTGAGTTCTTGTCTGACTTTATCCACAAGAGTTAAAGGTATTCTCCTTGGGGCGTGAATGACAGACTGTGCACCCTCTTTTATACGTATGCGGCTTACACCCGGGAGGCAGAACCTTGAATAGATCACAGTACTCATGTTTAATGTCAGCCTCTATCAGACCTCTGTGCCCACAATCCACAGTCATTATGATCTTCACAAGTCCAAACTCTTTACTTGTTCTGAGACCTAGCACTGTAGGGGCTTGTGTTTCTATTACAAACAATTGTAAAACCTTTTCTTGATCATACATCACGGGACACAGGAGCTTCATTACATAGTGGGTTATATAGGCACCTCTGGTGATTGGACACTGGTTAACCCCAATTAAGGAGAATTCCTCCCCTATATAACCCCTCCCATATGGGAGGCACCTCAGTTTTTTCCCCAGTGTCTATGGTGGTTGGTCACGTAAAACTTTAGCTCTGTGCAGGTCCCTGTGGGGGCCTAAGGGCTACAACAAACCAGATCCATATCTCGGGCCGATATTTGACTCCCAAGATGGTATGGTACTCGGGCCTCGTCAGCTGAAGAAACGAGGTTTGGCCTGTAAGCCCTCTCCTATTGGAAGACTGGGCTCTGGGAAAACCAGACTTGGTGTACTGTTTACACAGAGCGCACGAAAGTTTCTGGCAGAGTCTTTTACATGGTCCAGGTAGGAGGCTCTTCCGAGAAAGAGCCCCAGATAAACTTGAAGGTTGGCTAACACTGCCCGCCGTGATGGGTGAAGGCTGGAATTTGTCTGTTTCAGCAATTCCTGCGGCGGGGACAGGTAAGGGAAGTTAATCCTATATATATAATTATGTGATGGATTTCTTAATTTTGAGTAGTTGTATGTCTTACCTGGTTTCCACCACTAGAGGGAGTAAGAGCAGCCTGATGCATACTTACATGCCTTTCAGTACACACGCTCAGTGAAGCCTGGTTCTCCAGCTGTCTCACGTCTCCACTGCAGTCCCTGCCACAATAGAGGTAATACAGGGGTCCCACGTAGTCTGGGGGTCCCACGCAGCTCCGATGGAGTTTTCCTTTCCCCCCTGGATTCCGTGGTTCTTGTGCACGCGCTTGAGCGCGTGCACGCGCGCCGGGGCGCGTACCCGGCCTAATGGAGGAGTGGGGTTGTGAGCTGTGCACGTCAGTGTGCATGGCACTGTACTGTGCAGGCGCCAGGTGGCAGTTTTAAAAAGCCCAGAGCGTCAGGGGGCTGTAAGCGGAGACACAGGAACTGTGGGACGTAAGCATCCCAGGGGATTGGATCCAGGCAAACCTTAGACACCTACTCAGCATCAGGTTGTGCAGTTTAAGCATATATATTTATTGTGAGACTTTAAGCACAACAGTGATTGCACTTTGTACTAGTACCTCTGCTTTGTAGCTTAGGACTATGTCTCCTCGTAAGAGGGTCTCAGGGGGAGGTAACAAGAGCACTGGTAAATCACCGCCTAGGTCCAGGGGTCAGTGCCCCTGTCAGGTTTTGCAGCCTCTCCTAATGTCCCAGCCCCGGTTTATGTCACTGAGGACTCCCTTAGGGCTACATTGGAGGGTTTTGAAGGGAGAATAATGAATTTTATTTCTGCTTCCCTGAAAGATAGCAGGAAAAGGGGTAGATCCCCTCCCTCTGCTGAAATTCCTCTCTCAGATGATTCTTATGACAATGAGGAGAGATCCCTATCTTGGGACAGGGATCATGAGCAGTCGGATGAAGCAGAGGAAGAGGAGAAAGTCCCCTCCTCCCAGGCGCTCAGAAAGCAGGTGCAGTATTATACTGAATTGGTGCGTACCACATTCAGAATGCCTGCTGCTGAAGTCACTACGTCCTCTGTTTCTTCCCTGGGAGTCAGGAAAGCCCCACAGACTGCCTATTCCTTCCCAATTCATCCCTTAATGGATGAATTGTTGTATGAGGATTGGGGACATCCCGATAAACTGTTTGCTCCTCCTAAAAGGTTTTCTATGCATTATCCTCTGGAGGAAAGCTTCACCAAGAAGTGGGGGGTCCCATCTGTTGATGCGGCTGTTTCTTGCGTGAATAAAAACCTGACTTGTCCCTTGGATAATGCGCAGGTATTTAAAGATCCAACTAATAAGAAGCTGGAAACCTTATTAAAAGCCTCCTTTTCCATGACTAGCGCTGTAGTGCAACCTACAGTCGCAGCCGTGGGGTTATGTCAGTTCCTCAAGGAACAGGTTAAGCAGATGCTTGGGCTCCTTCCCAGTGAGGAAGTAGAAAATTATGCAGAATTGCCTCATATTCTGTGTTTCATGATTGATGCAATTTTGGATTCTGTCCAACAAGCATCACGTTTGTCTCTCATGTTGGTACACATGCGAAAGGCCCTATGGCTAAAGAATTGGGCAGCTGAGCTGTCATGCAAGAAGCATTTGATTGGGTTCCCGTTTAAAGGGGAACGTTTGTTTGGAGAAGAATTAGACAAATTCGTCCAAAAAATTTCAGGAGGTAAATCTACTCTCCTTCCAGTCAAAAGGAGCAAGCGTCCTTCACTTAGGCGTGCTCTCTCTCCCGGAGCATCAAGCTCTAAGCAGTGGCGATGGCCTTCTCAACCCTCCTCTACAGGAAAGGCTCCGGGCCGAGCCCAGGGGCAGAAAAAGATTTGGGGGCGAAAGCCTGCCAAGCAGAGCCCAAAAGCTTCCTTGTGAAGGGGCACCCCCGCTCGGCCGAGTGGGGGGAAGGCTCCTGCAGTTTGCAGGAGCCTGGCGGGAAGAGATCCGGGACAAGTGGGTGATCTCTTCGGTATCTCTGGGCTACAGGCAAGAGTTTCAGGAGATTCCACCTTCTCGTTTCCTAAGGTCAAGGATCCCCAGGGATCCAATAAAGCAAAAACCGCTATTTCTGGCCTTAGATCACTTACTATCCCAGGGGGTGATAGTAGAAGTGGACCCAAAAGAACAGGGTTCAGGGTTTTACTCGAATCTCTTCACCGTTCCGAAGCCAAATGGAAGTGTCAGACCTATCCTAGATCTGAAGGATCTGAACCGGTTTTTACGCATCCGGTCCTTCCGAATGCAGTCAATCCGCACTGTGGTCTCCTCCCTGCAAGGGGGAGAGTTTATGGCATCAATAGACATCAAAGATGCATATCTCCATGTGCCAATTTTTCCCGCACACCAAAAATTTCTAAGATTCGCGGTAGAGCGGAGCCATTTTCAATTTGTGGCCTTGCCGTTCGGGCTTGCTACGGCCCCTCGAGTCTTCACAAAGATTCTGGACCCTCTCTTGGCAAACCTAAGAGCTCAGGGTATAGCCATCATGGCTTATCTAGACGATTTACTTCTCATGGAGAAAACAGTAGCATTCCTGAACCACAGCGTTACCAGAACGCTAGAACACCTGGAACGCCTGGGTTGGATTATAAACCTAGAAAAGTCGTCCCTACAGCCTGCCACCACGTTGGAATACCTGGGTATGATCATCGACACCGCTCAGGGCAAGGTGTTTCTTCCAAGGCCAAAAGCCTTGGCCATTGGGGATCTGGTGCACCTAATTCTGGGCAGGAGATCATCCCCCATTCGATTGTGCATGAGACTGTTAGGAAAAATGGTCGCCTCCTTCGAGGCCATCCCATTTGCCCAGTTCCACTCAAGGCCTCTGCAAAGATGCATCCTTGCGGCTTGGAACAGGAAGCCCCAATCCTTGGATCTTCCTGTGCGTCTATCCCCAGGGACACACAAGAGTCTCGTCTGGTGGTTACAAACCAAGAATTTGCTGAAGGGCAAAACTTTTCTTCCTCTTCCATGGAAGATTATCACGACAGATGCCAGCCTGACAGGCTGGGGAGCAGTGTTGGAGGAGATGTGCTCGCAGGGGAAATGGTCTGCGATCGAGAGGCTATTGCCCATAAATGTCTTGGAGATCCGGGCAGTTTATATGGCTCTCATAAAGTGGTCTTACAGACTATGAGGTCTCCCTGTTCGAGTTCAGTCTGACAATGCCACAGCAGTGGCTTATATCAATCACCAGGGCGGTACCAGGAGTCTGATTGCACAAAAAGAGGTGAATTGCAAACTCGTCTGGGCAGAAAAGCATGTTCCGTGTCTTTCTGCAGTCTTCATTCCAGGAGTGGAAAATTGGCAGGCGGATTTTCTGAGCCGCCAGCAGTTGTGCCCAGGAGAATGGGCTCTGCACCCCGACATGTTTCGGAACATATGTCACAGGTGGGGTACTCCAGACGTAGATCTGTTTGCATCCAGGTTCAACAGGAAACTGGACGATTTTGTGTCAAGGACAAGAGATGCACTTGCTCAGGGGTCAGATGCTCTGACAGTTCCCTGGGATCAGTACAATCTGATCTATGCCTTCCCCCCGAGCCCGCTTCTGTCTCGGTTCCTGGGAAGAGTCAAGAGGGAGACAAAATCGGTCCTTTTAGTGGCCCCGGCTTGGCCCAGGCGACCGTGGTATGCAGTGATCATGAAGTTGGCAGTAGGCAGGCCATGGATCCTCCCTCTCCGGCCAGATCTGCTCTCACAGGGTCCAATTTACCATCCTGCTTTACACAGTCTAAATTTGACGGTTTGGCTGCTGAGACCCCCATTCTGAGAGACCGTGGCCTTTCGGGGCCAGTCCTTTCTACTCTGGTCAATGCCAGAAAGCCGGCCTCCAGACTTATTTATTACAAAATCTGGAGGGCATATGTTTCCTGGTGTGAACTCAGGAAATGGCATCCTAGGAAGTATGTCATTAGCAGGATCTTGGCCTTTCTCCAGTCAGGCCTAGAAATGAATTTGGCCATAAGCACTATCAAGGTGCAGATTTCGGCCCTGTCAGTGTTTTTTCAGAAGCCACTTGCAACGCATTCCCTGGTGCGGGCTTTCATCCAGGGGGCCATGCGGATAAGACCGCCAGTCAAACCTCCGGTATGTCCATGGGATCTGAATTTGGTTCTCTCGGCTTTGCAGGGGCAACCATTTGAACCTTTGCATCTGGCTTCATTAGTTCTCCTGACTAAAAAATAGTTTTTTTGGTAGCCATATCCACGGCTAGAAGAGTATCAGAGCTAGCAGCTCTTTCCAGCAAGGAGCCGTATCTAATTATTCATAAGGACCGGGGGGTCATGCGTCCCAACAGGTCCTTTCTACCTAAGGTGGTTTTGGGATTCCATTTGAATCAAGACATAATCCTACCATCCTTTTTTCCGGACCCACAGTCTGCAGAAGAAGAACCCTTGCACACTTTAGATGTGGTTAGGGCAATCAGTATATATCTTCAAGCAACTGCTCGGATAAGGAAAACTGATTGCTTGTTTATTTTGCCGGAAGGCCCTAGGAAGGGCCAGGCGGCGTCAAAATCCACTCTCTCAAGGTGGATTAGACAGATTATTTCTCAGGCCTATAGTGTTAAAGGGAAAATCCCTCCTTTTCCAGTGAAAGGGCACTCTACTAGGGCTATAAGTGCTTCTTGGGCAGTGCATCACCAGGCCTCCCTGGCTCAGATCTGTAAGGCTGCAACTTGGTCATCAGTCCACACATTCACCAGATTCTATCAGGTGGATGTCAGAGGGCAAGAGGATATCGCCTTCGGGCGCAGTGTACTGCAGGCTGCAGTTTAGGTCCTCCGGTCCCTGGCGGTCTATAACTATGATCTGTGTCTCCCTCCCCTCAATCTGAGCATTGCTTTGGGACATCCCACTATGTAATGAAGCTCCTGTGTCCCGTGATGTATGATCAAGAAAATGGGATTTTTATATACAGCTTACCTGTAAAATCCTTTTCTTGAGAGTACATCACGGGACACAGGGCTCCCGCCCCTCTTGGGTTTTACGTGGTTTCTTATTGCTTTGCTAAAAAACGGTGCCTCCCATATGGGAGGGGGTTATATAGGGGAGGAATTCTCCTTAATTGGGGTTAACCAGTGTCCAATCACCAGAGGTGCCTATATAACCCACTATGCAATGAAGCTCCTGTGTCCCGTGATGTACTCTCAAGAAAAGGATTTTACAGGTAAGCTTTATATAAAAATCCAATTTTCAGATCCCTTGTATGAACATTTTGCATGACAGCGACATATCCCATTCGTTTTGGTAAGTCCTGAGTCTCTAAAGCCCCGTACACACGAGAGGACTTATGTCCGACAGACTTCCGAAGGAGTTCCGTCGGAGTTCTGCCGGAGTTCCGACGGAGTTTTGACGGACTTTTCGGCTGAGCGGACTTGGCCACACACAATCACACTAAACTCCGATGGATTCGAACGTGATGACGTACGACTGGATTCGAATAAGGAAGTTCATAGCCAGTAGCCAATAGCTGCCCTAGCGTCGGTTTTAGTCCGTCGGAATAGCATACACACGAGCGAATTTTTCGAAGGGACCGGGTCCGGCGGAGTTCCTTCGGAAAAATTTGAAGCATGTTCTATATTCTAAAGTCCTTCGGACTTTGGCGAGTCAAAAGTCCGTTGCAGCCCACACACGATCGAATAGTCTGACGGACTCAGTCCGTCGGACTTTGGATGTTGAAAAGTCCGCTCGTGTGTACGGGGCTTAAGTGGGATTCATTACTGAGGTGTTCCAGGTTTATGTGGCCTGGCACACAATTTACTTGTGCTCCTGTATCTATTTTGAATGTGATTGGAGTTTTGTTAACCGCTGTAATGTTACAGTTGCTTCATCTGCAGACTGAAGTGTTTTTTGTACTGCTGCAAGATATATTGGGGTGCAGTCTGAGTCTGCATTGTCATCATTGTCCTCTATGGCGTGTACGCCATATATTAATAGTAAAAAGGTCAAGTCTGAGAATGTAGGCCCTTTACAAAATAATCCAGAGTGGGTGACTGGGGACAAAGAGAAGGCTAATTTATTAAATACTTTCTTCAGCTCTGTGTATACAAAGGAGCATGGGGAAGCTCTAGTCCATAATGGGGGTGGTAGTGACACAGCCCCAAATCCACAATGGCTCAAAAGTGATATGGTTCAGTAATATTTTGATGGAATAAAGGTGGATAAAGCACCTGGACCTGATGGCATCCACCCACGGATCCTAAAATAATTGAGCTCTGTAATTTCAAAGCCATTGTATCTAATTTTTAGAGATTCATTAATGACAGGAATAGTACCACTGGATTGGCGCAGGGCCAATGTGGTGCCTATATTTAAAAAGGTAATAAAGTCTTTACCAAGTAACTATAGACCTGTTAGTTTATCTTCTATAGTTGGGAAGATACTGGAGAGATTAATAAAAGACCACATAGACGAGTTCTTGCAGGAAAAAAATATTTTAAGCAACAGACAGCAAGGATTCAGGAAAGACAGAAGTTGTCAGACAAACCTGATTTCTTTTTATGAGACAGAGGGGTGATGGTGGACGTGGTATACTTGGATTTTGCAAAAGCGTTTTATACAGTTCCGCACACACGGCTCATGTGTAAGGTAAAGTCTACAGGTTTGGAAATATCAGTTTGTAAATGGATAGAAAACTGGCTAAAAGACAGAATTCAGAGAGTAGTGGTTAATGATTCTTACTCTGAATGGTCTAAGGTTATCAGTGGTGTACCCCAAGGTTCAGTGCTGGGACCCTTACTTTTTAATATCTTTATAAATGATATTGGGTCTGGGATCAAAAGTAACATTTCCATCTTTGCAGATGACACCAAACTATGCAGTGGAATAAATGTCTTTACAGGATGTCTCCAATTTACAAGCCAACCTCAATGCTCTGTCTAATTAGGAGACTATGTGGCAGATGAGGTTTAATATTGAGAAATGTAAAGTTATGCACTTGGGGGCTAAGAATATGCATGCATCATACATTCTAGGGGGAGTACAACTGGGGGGATCCATAGTGGAGAAGGATCTGAGGGTTTTGGTAGATCATAAGCTCAATAATAGCATGCAATGCCAAGCTGCGGCTTCCAAAGCGAGCAAAGTCCTTTCTTGTATTAAGAGAGGTATGGACTCCAGAGAGAGAGATATAATTTTGCCCCTGTTCAAATCATTAGTAAGACCTCATCTGGAATATGCAGTTCAGTTTTAGGCACCAGTTCTCAAAAAGGATATTGGGGAACTGGAGAAAGTGCAGAGAAGGGCAACCAAACTGATAAGAGGCATGGAGGAGCTCAGCTATGAGGAACGATTAGAGGAACTGAATAGTGATGGACGAACTTCCGATGGGACGTTTCGCGAACGCGAACCGCGAACGTAGCCAAAAGTTTGCGGCAGGCCCCATTGACTTTAATGGCAGGCGAACTTTAAAAACCTCCAGTTTATATTTCCAGCCACAAAATACTTACTAGCTGTGCACACATAGTCCCACAACATGGACACTGACATAACAAAAGTATTAAGTGAATCTGGGAGTGACAACGACAAGCATTCTTTTTTTATCTGTGAAAAAAAAGGCTATGAAGGCTATGAAGGGGGTGCAGGAGATGATCAGTGCCACAGTCAGGGCAGTGCATCCCTGTGCCAGTGTCCCAGTGTGCCAACCTGTGCTTGAGCCCCTCCCTCTGCCCGGCCCTTACCCCCACCTATGCAGGGCTCCACTGTGGTGGTCCAGAGGTGCCAGTCCAGTGCTGATCCTCAGCCATGGTGCTGGCACTGCCTGCTGATTGGCTTCTCCGCTGCTATCTCCCTCACTGTCTGAAACCAGCACAGCGATAGAGACTGAGCACTGACACCAGCACCGTGATACAGAGCACTGACACCAGCACCGAGATAGAGAGCACTGACACAAGCACCGAGAGAGAGCACTGACACCACACCAGCACCTAGATAGGGAGAGAGCACTGACACCAGCACCGAGATAGAGAAAGAGCACTGACACCAGCACCGTGATAGAGAGCACTGACACCACACCAGCACCGAGATAGAGAGCACTGACGCCAGCACTGATACCAGCAACTCGCTGCTGGGCCCCAAAAATATGACACAGCTCAACCTCTACAAACCAGAGGGTACAGGAATATAGTACGGTGTGCTTTTTTTGTACAAGGAAGTGAGCCAAAGGTAGAAAAAGGTCTGTGTGCTCGATTAAATAAATTGTTTATAGAGTTATGCATATACATGGTCTACTGGTCACATGTGTTGAATTCCTCCGAGATCCATACCTCATAAATTTTTATAAATGTGAGGTAGTCAACACTGTCATGAGCTAGGCGAGTGCGCTTATCGGTCAGGATCCCCCCTGCTGCGCTGAACGTCCTTTCGGACAGGACACTGGACAAGGGGCAAGCCAACAGTTCCATTGCAAATTGGGCAAGCTCTGGCCAGAGGTCAAGCCTGCCCACCCAGTAGTCCAGGGGTTCATCACTTCTCAGAGCATCCCCAATCGGGCGTTAACCCGATGTAGTCGGACACCTGTCGGTCTAGGCGTTCCCTGATGCTGGATGCGGATGACACCTGTCGATGGGTCAGCTGAAAGAATGACCTCATATCAGAAGTCACCAACACATCTTCAAACCGCGCTCTTCTTGCAGGCACTGTTGGATTGGTACCTGCAACTCTTTCTCTGGGAGTGGGAATTCCTCCTCTGCCAGCGCACGCAAAAGCAGAATGCAGCATTTCTCGAAGCAAGGCCTGGAAGTGCTCCATTCTGACAGCCCTCTGTGATGGTGGAAACATTTCTGTCATTTTGTATTTGTACCGGGGGTCTAAGTACATTGCCACCCAGTACTGGTCCTTGACCTTTATGCTTTTTATACGGGGGTCCCTGTTAAAACACTGGAGCATGAAGGCCCTCATTTGCCCTAAACTGGAAGCGGTGTGGTGGCCTGGCTCCTGCTCATCATCCAGGATAACGTCGTCCTCCTCGTTCTCCTCTTCCCATCCACGTACAATAACAGGGATCCCAGAAAGGTTTAAAGCATGCTCTTCTTGCTCCTCCTCATGCGCCCCGGCACCATCCTCCTCTGACTCCTCTTCAGACTCCTGTTGTTGACCTGTCTCAGATAGAGTAGACCCCCTGGGGAATTCATCCAGCATTGCGACTTCCTCATCTTCCTGCCCCTGCTCCTCCATGGCTTGATCAATGACACAACGCAATACACGCTCCATAAAGAAGGCATAAGGTACGATGTCACTGATGGTGCCATGGCTGCGACTGATCAGTTTGGTGATCTCATTAAATGGCCACAGAAGTCTGCATGTGTCACGCATAAGCAGCCACTGGTGCGGTGAAAAAAAAACAAGCTTCCCAGAAGCTGTTCTGCCGCAGAGTTTGTACAGGTAGTTGTTAACTGCACGTTTCTGCTGGAGCAGCCTATCAAGCATATAGAAGGTTGAGTTCCATTGCGTCGGGCAATCGCAAATAAGACGTCTGACCAGCAGATTGTGTCACCGCTGAATGTCAGCAAGGTGAGCCATGGCCATGTAAGATCTTCTAAAATGGGCTGAGATTTTCCTTGCCTGCCGCAAGATGTCCTGGACCCCTAGGGTATTTGACCTAAGCAGATTGGCACCGTTGTCACACACCACTTAACCAACTGTCAAATTGAGCGGTGTTAGCCACTGATCTGCCTGTGAACGCAAAGCTGAAAGGAGTGTAGGGCCAGTGTGGCTCTTGGCTTCCAGGCACAACAGACGCAGCACAGCATGGCAACGTCTCACCTGGCATGTCGAATAGGTTCTGGGGAGCTTGGGTGGCGCAGCGGAAGAGACGATAGCAGCAGAAAAGGAGGAGTCGGCCGAGGAGGAGAGGGAGGATGGAGTAGGAGGAGGAGAAGAAGAGGCAGGCTTGCGGTAAAACCAAATCTACACGGGTGCCACGGGTTACATGCTTGACGGCCGTCATAAGGTTCACCCAGTGGGCAGTAAAAGTTATATACCTTCCCTGCCCGTGTTTGCTAGACCACGTGTCTGTGGTCAGATGTATCTTGGCACCGATACTGTGTGCCAGAGATACATTTACTTGCCGCTGAACATGGCCATATAGCTCTGGGATGCCCTTCTGTGAGAAATACTTCCTTCCTGGGACCTTCCATTGTGGTGTTCCAATGGCCACAAATTTTTGAAAGGCCTCCGAGTCCACCAGTTTATATGGCAGTAGTTGGCGGGCTAACAGTTCTGATAAGCCAGCCATCAACCGTTGGGCAAGAGGATTATCTGGCGTCATCATTTTTTTACGCCCGAAAATTTGGCCCACGGAAGCCTGCCCTTTTTCAGAAAAACATGAGGACGGCATGATGGAAGGTGGAGTGGAGGACAATTGTGAGGAGAAGGAGAAGTAGAAGACGAGGCTGGATGGTGAGAGCCTGGAGTGTGGCTTTGTGGGTTCCGTTGCTCTCACTGGGCTCAGTGATGGAAGCTCATGTGCCTTCTTAAGGCGGTCGTCCCTGGGTGAGTGTTGGGCCGTGACTTATGCGACTTATGCGTTGACTGCAAAGGCTGCAGATGGCAACACTATTGTCAGCAGCGGACACATTAAAAAAATCCCACACTGCTGAGCCATGTGCCGGCATCCTGGGAGTGCCAGATGTGACCGTACATGGTTGATGCCTCGCTCCTGATACATTAGCAGTCTGGTTTGTCCCTCCTGTGCAATGTAAGTTCCGCCTGCTTTTCCTCCCTATCTGCTGGTCCATATCTCCCTCTGAACTCCCCTCCTCTTCCTCTCTTGTGGGCACCCACGTGACATCACTAGACATGTCATCATCGATGTCACCTTCCCCACTGCTATAATTATAGATCTCGGAGTAGGCAGCAACACCGGGGACCAACCTCCTCCTTGGGCTGATCTGGGTACTGTCGTCAGACTGCTGAGCGGAGCTTGTTGCTACCTCCTCTTCCTGATCCAATGCCAAGAGTGGCTGTGCATCGGCAATGTCTTGTGATGGATCGGAAAATAATTCTTGTGACTCAAGCAGAGAGTATATGGTGGTGGTGTTGTTGGTGGTAGTGTCTTTGGGGGTGCACACAGCAGAGAGTGAAGAAGAGGGTGCAGAAGAGTAAGGCTGAGTGAGCCACTCAACCAAGTCTGGTGCGTCCTTTTACGTAATCGAATGCACCTTCTGCAATTTGCCACTTTGGCTCAAGCCTGTTGCTCCTACCCTACCCCTACCACCCCTGCAGAAGGGCCTACCTCTTCCTCTGCCTGTCATTTTTAAATGACCCTGTGACAAAAGTCTCTAGAGAAATGCAGTATGTATGGGGAATAAGGTATATAACACCCCGCTTCAATCTGTTGTTTTGGGGGCCACTGGTCTATCACACCAGTTATAATACTTTTTTCTAATTGCGTTTGTCACTCTTTGTAGTATCGCTGCAGAACCACTCAGCAGTCACAATGCTGCACAGTGGAAATGCACTATACTATGCTTTCTATATTTGCAAGTATTTTATACGTGTATTACACCCCTATATACTGCACACCAAATAGTAAACCTATACCAGTCCTTAAAAGAACCTTTGCGGACCTAATAGTAGCTAGCTAGTAGCTAGTGAATTGCAGACTGTCCTACTCCAAACACCAAACTGTCCCTCCCTACACTGAGAAACGACAGCTGCAGAATCGGTCAGCAGCACTGCATGCAGTGCACTATAATATGCTTTCTATATTAGAAAGAAAGTATATTATACGTGTATTACAACCCTATATACTGTACACCTATACCAGTCCTTAAAAGGACCTTTGTGGACCTAGTAGTAGCTAGCTAGTAGCTAGTGAATTGCAGACTGTCCCTGCTCCAAACACCAAACTGTCCCTCCCTACACTGAGAAACGACAGCTGCAGAATCGGTCAGCAGCACTGCATGCAGTGCACTATAATATGCTTTCTAGATTTGAAAGATAGTATATTATACGTGTATTACAACCCTATATACTGTACACCTATACCAGTCCTTAAAAGGACCTTTGTGGACCTAGTAGTAGCTAGCTAGTAGCTAGTGAATTGCAGACTGTCCCTGCTCCAAAAACCAAACTGTCCCTCCCTACACTGAGAAACGACAGCTGCAGAATCGGTCAGCACTCAGCTCAGCAGCACAGCAGTGAAGTATAATATGCTTTCTATATTTGAAAGAAAGTATATTATACGTGTACAACCCTATATACTGTACTGTATACTGTGGACCTAGTAGCTAGTGATTTGCAGACTGTTCCAAACACCAAACTGTCCCTCCACTGATAAAAGACAGCTACAGAATCGGTCAGCACTCAGCAGCACAGCAGTCAGCAGTGCACCATAATATACTTTCTATATTTGAAAGAAAGTATATTATAAGTGTATTAAAAACCTATATACTGTACACCTATACAAGTCCTTAAAAGGACTTTTGTGGACCTAATAGTAATAGCTAGTTAGCTAGCTAGTGATTAGACTATACAAACAAACCTAAGGATAAACCAAGGAAAAAAACAAGCTTTACTTACCATCAACCCACAGACAACCAAATAACCTGTCTAACAGTATGCGTTAAAACAGGGGTTTAGTCTGCACACATTTGCAAATGCATGCGTAAGCCACAGAGCCCCGCCAAGGCACCCCAATATCTGTGGTACCTAACACTATCTTGTAAGTGTCCCCACAGTGGAGGCACATGCATTCTGATGGATAGGTGAAAGCAGATGGACTGAAGGGGAGCCACCCCTTCTTAAAGGTACAGGAGCACACTGAACACCCAGCACAATGGCAGCACAGGTGTCAGTGAGATGGCTGACCAAAAAACACAAACTGTGACACAAAAAGATGCCACCTGCTCACACCTATAGCTGGCTATCGCAGTAAGAAGCTTGGAAGGCTAATAACATATACAAACAAACCCAAGGATAAGCCGAGGAAAAAAACACGCTTTACTTACCACCAGCCCACAGACAACCAAATAACCTGTCTAACAGTATGCGTTAAAAAACTTGAGTTAGTACTTACCGGTAAATCCTTTTCCGGTGGTCTTCCAGGACAGCCCTTGAGAGGATGGAGTTCCTCCCATCGACCCAGGAAACACATTGCCACAATTCAAAAGGCGGTCCCTCAGGTCCCTGGTCAGTCATTCACCAAGAACCGAAGGATGGAACTGCAAAACATATAAACCATAACAGGTAATAACATTAGTACATCAATATAATAAAAGAAAGGGTGGGGTCATGCTGTCCTGGAAGACCACCGGAAAAGGAGTTACTGGTAAGTACTCCAGTTTTCCCAAGTGCTCTTCCAGGCAGGGCCAGATTAAGAGCATCATGGGCCTTGTGCTAAGGATTTTGGTGGGCCTTTTTATGAAAATAAATAAAATGAAAATGCAAACAGTTTTTTGTTAAATTAAATTAGAGGGGGGGGGGGGTGATACCGAGATAGGGGGCTGAAAGAGAAGGGATGAGAGGGAGGGGAAAGGAGGGAGAAAGGGGGCGAAAGAGAGAGAGAGGGGGTGAGAAAAAGGGGAATAGAGAGAGGGTGGTGGGAAAGAGGGGATTGATGGGGTGAGAGAGAGAGAGAGAATGGTGGGTGAAGGTGGTGAGAGAGAGAGAACAGAGTGAAAGAGAGGGGATGAGAGATAGAGGGGGTGAGGGGGTAAAAGAGAGGAGAGGGGATGAGAGTGAGGGGGTGAGTCTGGGGGGGGCAGCACAGCATAGTACATTACACGGGGGGGGGGGATAGCTCAGTACATTACATGGTTAACACAGCACATTTAATGGTGGGCAAAGCACAGCAAATTACATGGTTGGCACAGCACATGACATGGTTGGTACTGCACAGCACATTGCATGGTGGGCACAACACAGCACATGCACAAGGTGGGCACAAGACCTTAAATGGTGGGCACAGCACATGACATGGCAGGCACAGCTGAGCACATTACATGGTGGGCACTGCACATTACAAGTGGGCACTGCACAGCACATTATATGGTGGGCACAGCATATTATATGTTGGGTACTGCACATGGCATAGTGGGCACTGCACAGCACATGACAAGGTGGGCACTGCATGAAACCACATGACATGGTGGGCACTGCACGACACAGCACAGCACATTACAATGTGAGCACAGCACATTAAATGGTGGACATCGCACATGACATGGTGAGCCCTGCACACCACATTTCATTGGGCACATTGGTGGGCACTGCACAACACAGCACAGGCAATTACATTGTGAGCACAGCACATTAAATAGTGGACACCGCACATGACATGGTGAGCCCTGCACAGCACATTCCATTGTGGGTACTGCACCACACATGCCATGGTGGACAATGTACAGCACATGTCATGGTGGGCACAACACATCACATGACATGTTGGGCACTGCACAGCAATTTACATGGTGGGCACTGCACATAACATGGTGGGCACTGCATGACACATCACATTACATGGTGGGTACTGCATGGCACAGCACATTACATGGTGGGCACAACACATTACATGATGGGCACTACATGGCATAGCACATTTCATGGTGGGCACTGCAACTGCACATTACATGTTAGGAACGGCATATTACATGGTGGGCACTTGTGCACAGCACATTACACAGTGGGCACAACACACTACATGCTGAGCACAACACATGGCAGGGTGGGCACAGAACAGCACATGACATGGTGGGAACTGCACATGACGTGGTGGGCACTGCATGGAGCAGCACATTACATGTTGGGCACTGCACATTACATGGTGGGATCACTGCATGGCACAGCACATGACATGGTGAACACAGCAAATTATATAGCAATAAGTGCAAGGCACAGCATATGACATGGTGGGCACTGAATGGCACAGCACATGACATGGTGGGCACTGCATGGCACAGTACATGGCATGATGGGCACTGCATGGCACATCACATGACATGGTGGGCACTGCACATTACCTGGTGGGCACAGCACATGACATGGTGGGCACTGCAAGGCACAGCACTACATGGTGGGCACTGCACATTACATGGTGGGTACTGCAAGGCACAGCACGACATAGTAGGCACTGCACATCACATGAAGAGCAATGCAATGCACAGCACATTACATGGAGGGTACTGCAATGTACAGCACGTGACATGGTGGGCACTGCACATTACATAGTGAGCACTGCAATGCACATAAAATGACATACTGGGCAGAGCACATTACATGGGGGCACTGCAATGCACATGACATGGTGGGCACAGCACGACATGGTGGGCACTGCACATGACATGGTGGGCACTGTGCAACATAGTGGGCACTGCACATTACATAGTGGGCACTGCATTGCACAGCACATGACATGGTGGGCATAGCACATTGCATGGTGGGCATTGCAATACACAGCACATGACGTGGTGGGCACAAGAGAGCACATTACATTGGGGGCACATGAGAGCACATGACATGGTGGGCACTTGGTACAAGAGAGCACATTACATGGGGGGCACTGGGCACAAGAGAGCACATTACATGGGGGGCACTGGGCACAAGAGAGCACATGACATGGTGGGAACTGGGCACAAGAGAGCACATGACATGGTGGGCACTGGGTACAAGAGAGCACATTACATGGGGGGCACTGGGCACAAGAGAGCACATGACATGGTTGCCACTGGGTACAAGAGAGCACATTACATGGGGGGCACTGGGCACAAGAGAGCACATTACATGGGGGCAGGCCCGGACTGGGAAAAAAAATAGGCCCGGGCATTTTAGACTGGGCAGCCAACTTTTCCAGGGACCGGGGGGAGGTTGGGGGGGATTTTGTAGACATTCGCGGGGGTGGCTGGTGTCGGTCCTCCACACTGTAATGTGCAGGGACACGGTGATATAAAGGGAACTGCACTGTAAAGGGGCACTGCAATGATTACAGTGCCCCTTTACAGTGCAGTCCCCTTTATATTACAGTGTCCCAGTCCTATTGTGGCCATACAACGCTAGTACTGTCTGTCTCCTATTGTGCCCACACTGCTCAGTGACACTGACCTGCTCTCTTTTTGGTGGTGCGGTGTAGCGTGGCGCTCTCTCTGGTCGTGCGGTGCAGCGTGGCGCTCTCTCCGGTGGTGTGGTGCAGCTTGGCTCTCTCTGGTGGTGCGGTCCAGCGTGACTCTCTCTCTGGTGGTGCGGTGCAGCGTGGCTCTGTCTCTCGTGGTGCGGTGCAGCGTGGCTCTCTCTCTGGTGGTGCGGTGCAGCGTGGCACTCTCTCTGGTGGTGAGGTGCAGCTTGGCTCTCTCTGGTGGTGCGGTGCAGCGTGACTCTCTCTCTGGTGGTGCGGTGCAGCGTGGCTCTCTCTCTCTGGTGGTACGGTGCAGCGTGGCTCTGTCTCTGGTGGTGCGGTGCAGCGTGGCTCTCTCTCTGGTGGTGTGGTGCAGCGTGGCTCTCTCTCTGGTGGTGCGGTGCAGCGTGGCTCTCTCTGGTGGTGCGGTGCAGCGTGACTCTCTCTGGTGGTGCTGGGGCTATTAGTTCCCCAGCACAGTCCTCTCTTTCGTTTTTTATGTCTCCTGTAGTAGCTGCTACAGGCACTTCTGCTTGTTTCCAGGTTTTTCTCTCCCTCCCCCCCAGCAGTGTGCATGCTGGGGAGTGTAGTCAGCTCCCTGCTGAAAACAATTGGGCTACCTATCTCTGGGACTACATTTCCCATGATGCACCTCTAGGTCTCCGACTGGCCCTCTGTTGTGGCCAATGGTGAGGGAAGCTTTCTCCTCACATGTGCTGCGGACAAACAGCAGCCCCGCCCCTTGCCTCACCGTGCGGACACCTTGGCTGGAGGAGTAGGAGTAGCCCCTGGGAGCAAAGAGCGGAACTGTCAGCGCTGCGCTGAGCTGTGTGTGAGAGAGACACACAGCTCAGCCCATGCAGCCGCCAGTTCCGCCAAAGGAGACATGGAACGGCCGCATAGCGGTAGCGGCGAGCGGCGGCCACAGCCTGTGTTAACCATGTTCAGGCCGCGGTCGCCGCTTACCTCCCGCTGTGCGGCCTAAACAGCAACGTTCTATGGAGCGGGCGGCCCCGGCCCACCGGGCAAATGCCCGGTCTGCCCTATGGCCAGTCCGGGCCTGCATGGGGGCACTGGGCACAAGAGAGCACATTACATGGGGGGAAGCAGCAGTGTGTCCCCGAGCACAATAATTACACAACACCTCCCTAACAAATTTACTAACCTTATGTCAACAGCATGGGAGATGTCCTTCCTCCCCGGCTCCTGCTGGTTAGGACAACATCAGCGCCCCTCCCCCTGACAGCACCCAGACACAGAGGATCTTTGTGAGTGTAACAGATCCTGTGATAAGAGTCAGACATCTGCAGAAACAAGCCTTGGCTGCAGTGACTAACACTTGTCTGCAGTGACTAAACCCTTTTTAGATTACCCCCTGCGGGTTCTGTGAGGGACCTCCATTGACGCCCTCTGTTGGGTGAACCCCCATTTCCTCACTCAAGGTCGTGAGCCTCCCATCCAGGGCGGGAGCAATTTTTTAAGGATTAGTCTCTCACCACCTCCTGGTTCCTTCGTCGGATGCGAGGAGACACAAGACAGCACACAAAACCCCCCCTTCCTGTTCTCATGAGGTCCATCATTGTTTTTATTATGGATGCATTCATGACGTATCGAGCTTCTGATACAGGGTCAGTACAATCCTAGCTTTTACTCAATGTTAGTATGCTACAGTGACTATAGGTCAGGGCTGGCTTAGCCCTTCCTCCTCTGGGCTGGCCACTCAGCTGTCGGCTAATTGCCAGCTCTATTCTCTTTCCACAGTTACCAGCTGTTCCCGCTGATGCTCGTCTGACCTGCCTATTTAAAGCCTTCCAGCTCACTCTTTCCTTTGCCTTCGTGTTGGTCACATCACTAGGAACCATCTCGCTGTTTGTTTCAAGACTGGCTTGCTGACATCTCTCCTAGCTTCTATCCAGCTTGCAGTTGTTCTCCTTGGATCCCTGACGTCTGGACTGGCTGATTACCCGATCTGGCTTATGAATTTTGGACTGGCTGACTACCCGATCTGGCTACTAGACTCTGGCTATGCTTAATGATTTCATGATTCCTGACAGTACGCGAAGGCCATGAATTCAGAAGAAACAGTCAATCCACTTGTTGGTAATATTTTTTCCAGATTGGATCAGCAAGATCACCGCATGGATCAGTTTGCCTTGGCATTTCAAACGCTCCTGAATCGCACGGCTCACCTGGAATCCCCCACGGTGGCTGCTCCGGTACAACCTGAGTCGCAGGCCGTCCCTGCTGGTGTGCCAGTCTCTGTGCAGGCACCACTATAAGAGGAATGTCTGGGATTTGGGGGCGATCCAGTTTAATGCAGAGGGTTTCTCAATCAGGTTGAGATATACTTCAAAATGCTGCCTCACGCGTTTCCTACGGACAGAAGCAAAGTGATATCTTTGCTTTCTGAGAGAGCCTTGGCCTGGGCTAACCCTCTATGGGAGACGCAAAAACCTGTTGTCTTGAGTTACCCTCAGTTTGTGGACTCCTTTAAAAGGGTTTTGATGTTCCCGCACGCTCCGCTTCTGCTGCCAAGTGCCTCATGTCCATCAAACAAAGTACGAGAACTGTTGCCAACTACGCCATTGAATTCCGTACTCTGGCAGCAGAGGTTGCTTCAAACAATGAGACCCTCGTCCCTGCTTTTTCTCATGGCCTTTCGGATTCCATCAAGGATGAGATAGCAGCCCGAGATATACCCACTGATTTGGAGAGCTTGATCTCGTTTGCCATCCTCATTGACTCCAGACTCAGAGAAAGACTTTCTATTACGGAGCGCTTGCGGAAGCCTCCTGTACGTTTGCCTCCAAGCTTTGTAGTCCCACCCATGCCTCCCTCACCTCCCATGCCTCCTGGTACGGAGTTGGTCAGTGAAGATGAACCCATGCACCTGGGCTTCACGCGTCTCTCTGCAGGTGAGAGAGCCTTTAGGAGGAGGGAGAGATTGTGCCTTTATTGTGGCCAGGCAGGTCACTTTTTGAAGTCTTGTCCTACCCGTCCAGAGAACGCCCGAACCTTGAGGTCCTGTCATGGACAGACCTTAGGTGGCGTTGTTTTTTCCCCAGTTATCCAGAAGGATAAGCCCCTGGTTTTGGTCACCCTTTCTTAGGCTTAGTCGTCCATCATGATACAGGCTCTAATCGACTCTAGGGCTGCAGGCCTGTTCATTGATGCTGCTTTTGTTTCGCAGCACTTGATTCCGCTGCAGCTGCCTGACACTCCACTTGCCATTGAGGCTCTTGACGGGAGACCTTTACAGCCTGCCCATGTGACTCATGAGACGGTTTCGTTGTCCACGGCCGTAGGGGCTCTTCACCATGAGATAATCCAATTCCAAATTATTTCCTCACCCAGATTTCCGCTGGTTATTGGTTATCCTTGGTTACAGAGGCACAACCCCTCTTTTGATTGGCTCCGTGCTGAGGTTTTCTCCTGGTTACCACAATGCAGTGAGACATGCTTCCTGAAGTTATCCAAGGTCCTGTGCACCACTTCACTCCCCTCGCTGCCGGAGGAGTACCGTGATTTAAGCGATGTATTTGATAAAGATCAAGCCATTAGTCTGCCTCCACACCGGCCTTATGATTGCGCAATTGACCTTCAACCTGGTGCCATACCTCCACGTGGCCGGGTTTACCCTTTGTCGGTCTTGGAGGATAAGGCCATGGAGGAGTATGTTGCTGACGCACTTTCTCGAGGTTTCATCCGCAAGTCTTCTGCTGGTGCTGGTTTCTTCTTTGTGAAAAAGAAGAGCGGTGAACTGAGACCTTGTATAGATTATAGGGGTCTCAATCATGTCACGATTAAGAATGCCTACCCGATTCCATTAATTACAAATTATTTGACCGCCTCAAGGGAGCAACGGTTTTCAAAAAGCTTGACCTGAGAGAGGCATACAATCTCGTGCGCATTAAGGAGGGCGACGAGTGGAAAACTGCGTTTAATACCAGAACAGGCCATTATGAATACCTGGTAATGCCTTTTGGCCTTTGTAACGCCCCGGCAGTTTTCCAGGAATTTATTAACGATGTCCTCCGAGATTTGTTGCAATTCTGTGTGGTGGTTTATCTCGATGATATCCTCATATTTTCCAAGTCCCTGGAGAACCACCACACAGATGTCTGTCGTGTACTTCAGAAACTAAGGGAGAACAATCTTTATTGTAAACTGGAGAAGTGTGAGTTCCATCGTAACAGGTTACATTCCTGGGCTATGTCATTTCCACTGCTGGTTTTTCGATGGACCCAGAGAAACTGTCGGCAGTCCTACAGTGGCCTTGACCCGTGGGTTTACGTCCTCTGCAGCGTTTTCTGGGCTTTGCCAACTACTATCGGAAGTTTATTCATAACTTCTGGTCTCTGGTCAAGCCCCTGATATAACCAGAAAGGACAGTAACCCACAGAGTTGGCCTCCGGAGTCCATTAAGGTCTTTGACACTCTCAAGGCTGCCTTTGTTTCTGCTCCTGTGTTGGCACATCCCGATCCTACATTTCCTTTTATCCTAGAAGTTGATGCTTCTGAGACTGGAGTTGGCACCCTTCTGTCTCAACGTCCTAACTGTGAGAGCGCTAAGAAATTGTCACCTGCTGAATGCAATTATGAGATTGGTGACAGAGAGCTGTTGGCGATCATTTTAGCCCTGAAAGAATGGAGACATCTCCTTGAAGCTACCACTGTGCCCGTTCTTATTCTTACTGACCATAAGAATCTTACATTCTTGTCTGAGGCTAAGCGACTCTCTCCCAGTAGGGCGCGATGGGCTCTTTTCTTGTGGAGCTTTAATTACATTGTCTCATTCTTACCCGGTACTAAGATTGTAAGGGCTGATGCCTTGTCACGACAATTTTCCTCCACTTCCAAGTCGGAGTCAGTTCTGGTTCCTATGTTTCCTCCTGATCGTATCTTGGTTACGGTTCGCACCAGTCTTCTCCTTTGGGCGACAAAATTCTTGCTGCTCAGGTCCATGCTCCTCCTGATAAACCTTGTGACCGCTGCTTTGTCCCAGAGAGTCTCCATACTGCAGTGCTTCAGACTCCCAAGGCAGCTGGCCATCCTGGGAAGAATCAACTCATTTGGGCCATCTCCCAACAATTCTGGTGGCCTAGTCTACGGGCTGATGTTACTGCCTTTGTAGCTGCCTGTCCCGTGTGTGCTCAGAGTAAGACTCCATGACACCTTCCAGTGGGCCTCCTACAACCCATAACCAATGGAGAGAGGCCCTGGACTCACCTGTCTATGGATTTCATTGTGGAATTGCCCAACTCCCAAGGCAACACTGTTATCCTTATGGTGGTTGACCGGTTCTCAAAGATGTGTCATTGTATTCCACTTAAGAAGTTGCCCACCTCTAAGGAACTGGCTTCCATTTTTGCTCGGGAGATCTTTCACTTACATGGGCTACCCAAGGTGATTGTCTCAGATAGGGCAGTCAGTTTGTCTCCCGGTTCTGGCGAGCCTTTTGTGCACAGTTGGGAATCCAGCTTGCGTTCTCTTCTGTGTATCACCCGCAGTCTAATGGGGTCGCAGAACCAGCTAATCAGTCCTTGGAGCAATTCCTACGTTGCTATATTTCTGACCATCATAACAACTGGTCTGACCTATTACCTTGGGCAGAGTTTGCTCACAAAAGTGCCTTGAATTCTGCCTCCTGATTGTCTCCATTTATGGCGAATTATGGGTTCCAACCTTCCCTGTTGCCTGACTCGTTTGTTCCGCAGAGTATTCCTGCGTTAGAGGAGCATCTCCGTGGTCTTCGTTCCACTTGGGTACAAGTCCAGGAGGCTTTGCGTCATGCTAATGATAGGTACAGACTCCATGCTGACCGCAGACGCCTGCCTGCGCCTTCCTACCAGGTTGGGGACAGGGTCTGGCTGTCATCTCACAACCTCCGTCCTCACTGAAGTTTGCACCTCGGTTTATTGGCCCTTTCCGTATCCTTCACAGGATTAACCCAGTAGCTTATGCGTTGGACCTTCCTCCTAGTATGTGCATCTCAAATGTGTTTCATGTCTCCTTATTGAAACCACTGGTCTATAACCGATTTACCACCTCGTTGCCACGTCCTCACCCTATTTAGGTTGAGAACCATGAGGAGTATGAGGTACAATCCATTGTTGACTCCCGTAGGTTCTGTGGGCGCATACAGTACCAGATGCATTGGAAGGGGAACGGTCCAGAGGAACGCTCCTGGGTTTCATCCTCTGACGTACATGCCCCTGTCCTCCTCCGCAAGTTCCATAGACGGTTTCCCCTCAAGCCCAGTGGCCCTCTGAGGGAGAGGGGTCATTGGGGGGTACTCAGCTGTCGGCTAATTGCCAGCTCTCTTCTCTTTCCACAGTTACCAGCTGTTCCCGCTGATGCTCGTCTGACCTGCCTATTTAAAGCCTTCTAGCTCACTCTTTCCTTTGCCTTCGTGTTGGTCACATCACTAGGAACCATCTCCAGCTGTTTGTTTCAAGACTGGCTTGCTGACATCCCTCCTGGCTTCTATCCTGCTTGCAGTTGTTCTCCTTGGATCCTTGACGTCTGGACTGGCTGATTACCCGATCTGGTTTAAGAATTTTGGACTGGCTGACTACCCGATCTGGCTACTGGACTCTGGCTATGCTTAACTATGCTTTTTCCTATTTACCTTTTTATTTTTATTAATAAACAAGTGTGATTTGATTATACTTCTGTCTCTGTCTGTTTCATGGTTCCTGACACTATAACCTTTGTATTAGCCACGCATCTTATGTTATCTCTTTTTTTTTTGTAGATTGATATTATATGTTTGCTGATCCATTTCCCTGAGGAAGAGTTTGAAACACTCGAAACGCGTCGGAATAGGAATATTCACCTGTATTTTGTTCTTTGTATTTTGCATCCTGTTTTTGCTTTTTGTATCCACACATTCATTCATATCTCTTCTACCATTTGGGCTTCTGTTTGCTCATATGCCCACTACCCCTTTGATTTTACTTGAAGTAAAATAAAAATATTTGTTTTAAAGTAAGATATTGCCTACTAAATATTTGTCCTGCCCCTTTAAAGTCCTTTAGAGGCACCCTTTTCGCATCTGCTATGGAATCTGTAAGGCATTTACAGCCAAGGGCTGATCTCCTGGGCTTAGCGAGCAAAAACTGGGAACCTTTGCATTCTCTTTGTTTGCAAAAAGGTCCACTACTGGTTTTCCCCAGTGAGCTGATATAAGATTGAATACTTCCGGGTGCAAAGACCCTTCTTGATTCAAAACTCTTTGTCAAGAAGTCCGCTGTGCTGTTCAGCTCCCCTTTCAGATGTACTGCAGAAATGGATCCTAGATTGGATTCTGCTCACTGGAATATGTATCTGGCCACCGACATTAAACAAGGACTTCGGGTACCGCACATGTTTGTTTATGTAAGCTACATCCGTCATATTGTCTGAGCGGACCTGTAGATGAGGACCCTGTATTGTGGTCTGAAAAGCTAAAATAGCTCTTAAGATTGCTGTTAGTTCCTTCCAATTGGAGGAGAAACATTTCTCTTCTTGGGTCCACCTGCCCTGGGACCCAGTTCGAGCCGAGATGGGCTCCCCAGCCCCAGCTGCTCGCATCCGTGGTCAGTGTAGAAGTGATGGGCAGGACCCATGCAACCCCTTTGTTTAGGTTCTCCATGTTCTTCCACCACCAGAGGGAGCGTTGTATTTTTGAGGGGATCAATACCTCCTCCTCTAGATCTCTGCCCTTTAACTGTTCCAACAAGAACCTCTGAAGGTCTCTTTGGTGGAACCTGGCCCATTGTATGGCTAGAATGGCTGCTGTCATAAGACCTAGTACTAACATTACCTCCCTTACTGTACATTTGGGGCTGCATTGAACAAAATACAGTCTCTGCCACAGATTCGATATCTTTTATTCTGGCAGGACTATTCTCTGGTCTACAGACTTGATCCTGTAACCTAAATACAGGATCTCCTGTGTTGGGGTAGTCCTGGATTTTTCCCGACTGATAATCCACCCCAATCGACTCAGGCTGAGCTGCGTCAACTCTAAATCCTGAGAAAGTCGACTCTCCAAGTGTGCTGTTAAGAGTAAGTCATTTAAGATAGGGAATAATCGAGACTGACTGGAGTCTTAACGGAACTAGTGCCTCCCCGAGAACCTTGGTAAAGATCCTCGGAGAGGATGACAACAATCCGAAGGGGAGTGCTCTGCACTGGAAAGGATAAACTTTCGTGTCTATCTGAACTGCCATCCAAAGGAATTTTTGGCATTCCTTCCTTATTGGAATATGCAAATAAGCATCCCTTAGATCCAGGGTAGCCATAAATATCTCTTTCTGGAGAAGATTGTTTATGGAATAAATGGACTCCATCCGAAATCCTTTGTAACGGATGGAGCAGTTCTGAGGTCGGAGGTTCATGATTAGTCTGAACCTCCCTGACGGCTTTTTTACCACGAAAATGTGTGAGTAAAAACCGTCCCCCTGTTCCTGAATAGGGACTGGTGCCAATACCTCTTTTTTTTTTTTTTTTTTTTTTTAATAGCCACCTCAGCGAATCACCAAGAGAGACTTAAATCAACTTTGCGTTCATCACTGTCTCTTATTTTTAATCTTCACAACATTGTAGCTATGTCTTTTATTTGCTTTTTTTTTTTTTTCCCTTCATAGAAGTAGTTTTATCTAAATTTATTTTATTTTAATTAGAAGTACTTTATTCCCCCACCCCTTATAATTATTATTTTCCCCCTCGCCCCTCCCTCCCTCCCAAGCCCCTGCATGTCAGTAATTTCCTCTTCCGTATTTCTTCTATAAAAAGGTCTTTATGGTCTTAATTGTGTTTTATAACTCCATTCTCTTTTGAATTCTTTTCAACCTCTCCATTTTTTAATAAATACTGCCCTTTCGCCTTCATCTCCGATCCTTAAACTTTCCATGTTGAATATTTCCTCCACCGCATCCACCCACTCCCATATCGTTGGGCAATCTACGTCCTGCCATTTCTTGGGAATCAGTTTTTTCGCCGCGTTTAGGAGATGGGGGATAATTGTGTCTTGATATTGTTTAACCCCTCCCTCTGTACCATGGAAAAGTACTATCCAGGGATCCACTTTCATCGTTATTTTAGTTATTTCCTTTACCATTTGCAAAATTTTTCCCCAGTATATCTTAATTTTGGGACATTCCCACCACAGGTGTGTCATTGTTCCTAAGGTTTTACAACCCCGCCAACACTCGGCCGATCCACCCTCTTGATATTTAGCAGTTTTATCCGGGGTATTATACCATCGAGATAAAAGTTTGTAGTTCATCTCAGCGGTTTTATTATCTATTGCCGAACAATGTGTTAATTTCAATATTTTATTTATAGTTTCTTTATCTTTTTGTGCTCGCAATTCTTTTTCCCATTTTTTTATATATGGCGGTCCCTCCAGCTGACTGGCCGATATCAACAGCCCATACATCCTTGAAATTGTACCTTTAGCCTTATCCGAGATACAGAGTTGCTCCACCCCAGTCAGCTCGTCTTCGGATCTGACTGGCTGAGGCAACCCCTCTATGAAATGAGCCAGCTGGAGATAACGCCATCTATCAATCCACATCAATCCCTTGTGTTCTAAATCTTCTAGTGATATAAGTTTCCCTTTTTTCATAATATCTTTTATTTGTAATTTTTTCTTTTTTATCCAATTCCCACCAATTTCCCTTTTACCGGGGGGGAAATACTCATTATCTTGCAACTCAATCAAAGGTGAATTATAGTGTCCATTTAATCTTTTATACACCTCGTCCCATATTTTAAGTGCAATCCGTGTCAACTCATTAGTGTCCGGGTCTAATACCCTAAATTTTGGGGGATTCCATACTATCTTACTAAGTTGTGCCTTACTATATGTACATTCTAAACTCACCCACCTTTTCTCATCCTTGTTCTCCCTCACCCATTCAGCAATTCTGGATAACACCACCGCCTTATAATAATATTGCAAATCTGGGACTGCCAATCCTCCACGGCTTTTCTCTTGTTTTAAAACCGTGTGGGAGATCCTTGGTTTTTTGTTAATCCAAATATATTTACACATTAGGGATTTTATCTTAAGAAAATAACTAGGGGGTATTGAAATCGGCATCATCTGAAATTTGTATAAGATTTTGGGGAGGATAAACATTTTAAACACGTTGATCTGGCCCAGCCAGGATAGAGATCTATTAGCTACCCTCCTGAGTTCAGTTTTAATTTAGTTTAATAATGGGATGTAATTTAACTGGTAGATCTTACCTAAGGTGCGGGCCAATTTTATTCCTAAGTATCTCAGTTGTTTCACCCACTTAAATTTACAATACTCTTGGATTAGTTGTACTTCTTGTTTACTAACATTTATATTGAGAATTTCAGATTTCGTTTGATTAATTTTGAAATTTGATAGTTTCCCATAGTCGTCAAGGGCCTCGATTATCTTGGGCATTGAGCTTGTAGGTTTACTTATATAAAACAATACGTCGTCAGCATATGCTGCAAGTTTATATTCATCCTGCCCCGCCATGATTCCTATTATCTCTGGATTGTTTCTGACTGTCGAAAGTAGGGGCTCCAGCGAGAGCACAAAGAGAAGGGATGAAAGTGGGCATCCCTGTCTAGTCCCATTCTCCATCTCAAAGGGAGGGGAGGGAACCCCATTTATATTTATAGTTGCTGTCGGGTGATGGTACAATGTTTTAATCCATTTGGCCATCCTTGGCCCGAAACCCATATTTTCAAGTGTCATAAACATAAATCTCCAATCGACCCTGTCGAAGGCCTTTTGTGCATCTGTCGACAGTAATAAGGCCGGGGGTTCCGTCTCCTCTCTCTGAGATAGCACCAATAGGGTTCTTACCCCGTTATCCTTGCCCTCCCTTCCAGGGACGAACCCTACCTGGTCGGGGTGTACCAGTGCATTCATTACTGTCTTCATCCTACTTGCCAATACCTTGGCAAATAGTTTAGTATCTGCGTTCAACAGTGATATTGGTCTATAACTAGAACACCTGGTCTCATCTTTTCCTTCCTTCCGGATGACAGTAATTGAGGCTGTCAATGCCTCTTTACTCAGTTCATATTCAGTCCCGATTCCGTTCATATATTTACACAGTCTCGGAATCAGAATGTCTCTGAACCTTTTATAGTATCCAATTGTCAATCCGTCAGGTCCAAGGCTTTTCCCCGGGGCTGAGTCCATTAACGCCTTATTTATTTCTGCTTCTGTTATGGGGCTTTCTAAGTTGTCTTTATTTGTCTCGTCAATCTTGGGGAGTCTAGCATTCTTTAAATATTCATCTATTTCTTTTGTTTTCCCTTCTATCTTCTTCTCTGTATTTTTAACAGCGTATAATCTCTCGTAGTATGTTTTGAATGATTCTGCTATTTCTTTTGTAGTATACGCCATGTCCCCATGTTCCGTTTGGATTTTCCCTATATAGTTAGTGGCTTTTTTCTTTTGAAGCGCTTTAGCTAGGTATTTAGTGGGTTTATTCCAGTCTTGATATCGTACTTTCTCTAATTGATTAAAAAAAAAATTTGTTTCTTGTTCCATTAACCCCCGTAGTTCCTCCCTTTTAGATAATAATTTCTGATATATTTTTTTATCCACAATACCTTGTTTATGCTGTTGTGCTATGCTCAATATTTCCTCCCTTAATTTATTACTCCTCGCGGCGCGTTTTTTTTTTTCCACGAACCCCAGGCCATCAGAATCCCGCGAATGTACGCTTTATGGGCGTCCCAGAGGACTTGTCCAGATATCCCCTCAGTCTCATTCATTAAAAAGTACTCTTCTAATTCTCCCCTTACTACTTCGCCTCCCTCTTTATCTAGAATTAAATCTTCATTTAGACGCCACCTATAGGCTTGTTTACTATAGCCAGGGATCTGCATTTTCATTTTTATAGGAGTATGGTCTGACTGTGTTGTTATTTCTATACTCGTTTCCAGCACATTCTCTAATACTCTAATATGTTCCACAAAAATATACCGTATATACTCGAGTATAAGCCGAGATTTTCAGCCTCTTTTTTGAGGCTGAAAGTGCCCCCCTCGGCTTATACTCGAGTCACCGCTGTCTGACTGCCCGAACAGCGTGTCGAGCAGACAGACAGCGGCCATTCTACCTTTCAAAAGCCGCGCCTCCGGCTCCGCCTCCGCCTGTGATAGGCGGAACACTCAATTTCCCAGCAGTCAGTGTTCCGCCTATCACGGACATCGGCTCATCCTCGTACTACGGACGAGGATGAGACGATGTCTGTGATAGGCGGAACACAGACTGCTGGGAAATTGAGTGTTCCGCCTATCACAGGCGGAGGCGGGAGGCGCGGCTTTTGAACAGGGGAATGGCCGCCAGGGCGCCGACGAAGAGCGGCGATCCTGGCATGGGACGACACGGAGGCTCGGGACGGGACGACACGGAGGCTCGGGACGGGACGACACGGAGGCTCGGGACGGGACGACACGGAGGCTCGGGACGGGACGACACGGAGGCTCGGGACGGGACCGGACGGAGGCTTGGGACACAGGTAGGCTGGACACACAAGGCTGCACGGACACACACACACACACACACACACACACACACACACACACACACACACACACACACACACACATGGACACACACACACACACACACACACAGGGAGGGATGGATGGATGGACACACACACACACACACACAGGGATGGATGGATGGATGGACACACACACACACACAGGGATGGATGGATGGATGGACACACACACACACACACACACACACACACACAGGGATGGATGGATGGATGGACGCACACACACACACACACAGGGATGGATGGATGGACACACACACAGGGATGGACGGACACACAGGGATGGACGGACACACAGGGATGGACGGACACACACAGGGATGGACAGGCATATCTCACCCTCGGCTTATACACGAGTCAATAGGTTTCCCAGTTTTTTGGGGGTAAATTGGGGGCCTCGGCTTATACTCGGGTCGGCCTATACTCGAGTATATACGGTAGTCTATCCTAGAATAGGTCCCGTGCACAGGGGAGTAAAACTTATAATCCCCTTGTTTTGGATGTTGTACCCTCCATACATCAACTAATTGACTACTACTCAGATTTAGATTTATCTTTTTTAATTGTGCGTTACTCCTTCCCTGTGCACAGGACGTACTATCTAGTCCAGGATCCAGGCAGAAATTTAAATCTCCCATCATTACCACATATCCACTTTTAAATTCCTGAACTTTGGCCAGTATTCCCTTTAGAAATTTTATAGGATTTTTATTCGGGGAATAAATGTTGATCAATGTATATCTTCTGTTTCCTAATTTCCCCTTTAAAAACAGATATCTACCCTCTGGGTCCGTTTCTCTTCCCTCTAGGACAAAGCGGGTGTTTTTCCCAAATCCTATTGCTACCCCTCTCCCTCTATTTGTGATCGTGTCGCCATAATACCAGCTCGGGTAGTCTTTAGAGTAAAGCCTGATCTTTGATGTATATGAGATATGGGTCTCTTGTAAGAAAATCACGTCTGCCTTACATTGTTTCACTTCTTCCAAAATTTTATACCTTTTTTTGCTGTATTGAGGCCCTTGACGTTATAGGACAAAAAGTTAATCTCCATTATTTTATTATGCATATTTCCTATTTAGACCTTGTTTTCTATTTTTTTCCCCCGAGGATTTTGCTACTGACATTACCCCCCCTCACCCTCAGTCCCTCCCCACCCCCCCATCACCGCAACCCTCCAACCCCCTCCCCCCCTCCCCTTTTTGGCCACAATTCGGCCCTCGACTCGTTAATGGGCCTAAGATCTCTGGCCATTTCCAAGTCTTTGGTGTTCCGAGGTGGAGTTCTTCGTTCTGCCTCCATACCCCCTCTCCTTAGATGTAACCTTCAAAAAGGAGGGGGGTAATGGGCCCGCCTACCCTCCAGCCGCAAATACTTACAGTCCCCTCTTGTATCTCAGTTCCAGCATATTTTAGTGGGGCTGTTGCCCTAAGTTTTCTCCAGATCTCCATTTTGTCTTCATAATGTTCGAATCTGACTATGATATCGCGTGATCTTCCAGTCTCGTCCAGTATAGGACGGAATATGTCTTCCATGATTTCCCTTAGCTCTTCTTTCTTATCTTCTGGAACATCTCGTACTCTCAGATTTTGTCTTCTATTTCTATTCTCTTGGTCTTCGAGTCGATAAAGAATTCTTCTCTAATTTCGACATGCTATTTTAGCTTGTTCCTGCACTTTAATTAAGTCTTGAGCTTGTATATTGATTCTTTCTTCTGCTGCCTCTACTCGTATTAGTAGATGTCCCAGGTCACTTATTAGCAAACTTATATCTGATTTTATAGCGTTCTCTAATTTTAGAAGCATCTCCCTCATCATCCCTTTAGTTATCACCTGGTCATCCACTCTTTGATCCTCACTTTTACTTAGTTCCAATTCACTCTCTGTGGTCATTTCATCTCGAGATTGGTCCGGAGCTTCTCTAACTTTTTTCCCCATCCCCCTATCCTTCCCCGGGTTAGGGGGTAGTTTTTCCTTCTCGCCACCCCTCGGACTGGCTCCTTGAGTCATGTATTGTTTGATAGTACTTTAAGTAGATGTGTTTTTTGGGGTCTTAGGGCCGCCTCCCTTAACGGTTTGTTTTGAGGGTCTACTCATATTGCTTTCCTTTATCTCGCGTGCATGTTTGCCCAGTTTGTTAGTTTCAACACTTCCCTGCTCCTCAGCAGGGAGTTTTATCAGATATTCCGTTTTCACTTTCCAAAATAGGAAACTACAATACACCTCAATCGGCAGTCCCTTTTTTCCCCCGATGCTTATTTTCTTGTTTTAACTGGCCGCTGGTAGTGATGGCCGAACGGTTCGCCCGGCGGTCGTTTCGCGGCGAATTTCCGACTTTCGCCGTCCGCGGGTTCGAACGCCTTTTTCCGTCGTTCGCCCCGGCGGACTTACGTGTTTAATGTATACAAGAACTTTAACCTTTCGTGACACGTTTATCATGTGTTACAGGACAACCAATTGAGACATGACAGCTCATGGACACTTGGACATTCCCCCTAACCTATAAATACACCCGATCCGGTGGCCATTTTACATTCTTTCTTCTGTCACTGTAGGGAAAGGATCCTGTGTGGAGTAGGGACAGAGAAAACGCTAGCTATTTGGTACACAAAAGTTCTTTTCAGGACTGGTATAGGTGTTAGGTCAGCAGCCTGAGTTTCTTTTGTCAGTTTAGATAAAGGGACAGAGCGCTGTATGCTGCTATTTTAGGGACAGCTCAGCCAGATTAGTCTTTCTTCATCATCATCATCATCATCATCATTAGCTGTTACTATCAGGTCCACAAAAGAGCTGTTCCAGCTAATCGTTCCAGCCTACTCTTTTTTGCCAATTTGTATAGGGACAGGCAGGAAGCAGTGTGTCAGGCAGTGAGGATAATTTTAAAGACTTGCTGTTACTATTAGTTCCACAAAGGTTCTTTTCAGGACTGGTATCAGTGGTACGGTAATAGGCTTGTACACGTATAATATTCTTTCTTCCAAATATAGAAAGAATATTATACTTGACTGCTGCCCTTCTGCTGCAGTCTGCTAATCATTCACAACTCACTTGTTCCACAAAGCTCTTTATCAGGACTGGTAACTTGGTCTGTCTAGGGTGCTACGGTACATAGGCTTGGGTGCGGTACAGTCTGCTGTTCTGTAAGGACCGCTATCGGTCCACAATACATAGGGTTGCCGTGCACTACTGCTGACCGCTGCCCTATACTGCAGCAGTCCTTCAGCGGTATAGGGACTGACGCACAGTCTGCTAAACACTAATACACAACCTGCTTGGTCCACAAAAGTTCTTATAAGGACTGGTAACTTGGTATAGGGTGCTACGGTACATAGGCCTGAGTGCAGTACAGTCTGCTGTTCTGTAAGGACCGCTATCGGTCCACAATACATAGGGTTGCCGTGCACTACTGCTGACCGCTGCCCTATACTGCAGCAGTCCTTCAGCGGTATAGGGACTGACGCACAGTCTGCTAAACACTAATACACAACCTGCTTGGTCCACAAAAGTTCTTATAAGGACTGGTAACTTGGTATAGGGTGCTACGGTACATAGGCCTGAGTGCAGTACAGTCTGCTGTTCTGTAAGGACCGCTATCGGTCCACAATACATAGGGTTGCCGTGCACTACTGCTGACCGCTGCCCTATACTGCAGCAGTCCTTCATTGGTATAGGGACTGACGTACAGTCTGCTAATCACTAACACACAACCTGCTTGGTCCACAAAAGTTCTTATAAGGACTGGTAACTTGGTATAGGGTGCTACGGTACATAGGCCTGAGTGCAGTACAGTCTGCTGTTCTGTAAGGACCGCTATCGGTCCACAATACATAGGGTTGCCGTGCACTACTGCTGACCGCTGCCCTATACTGCAGCAGTCCTTCATTGGTATAGGGACTGACGTACAGTCTGCTAATCACTAACACACAACCTGCTTGGTCCACAAAAGTTCTTATAAGGACTGGTAACTTGGTATAGGGTGCTACGGTACATAGGCCTGAGTGCGTTACAGTCTGCTGTTCTGTAAGGACCGCTATCGGTCCACAATACATAGGGTTGCCGTGCACTACTGCTGACCGCTGCCCTATACTGCAGCAGTCCTTCAGCGGTATAGGGACTGACGCACAGTCTGCTAAACACTAACACACAACCTGCTTGGTCCACAAAAGTTTTTATAAGGACTGGTAACTTGGTATAGGGTGCTACGGTACATAGGCCTGAGTGCAGTACAGTCTGCTGTTCTGTAAGGACCGCTATCGGTCCACAATACATAGGGTTGCCGTGCACTACTGCTGACCGCTGCCCTATACTGCAGCAGTCCTTCATTGGTATAGGGACTGACGTACAGTCTGCTAATCACTAACACACAACCTGCTTGGTCCACAAAAGTTCTTATAAGGACTGGTAACTTGGTATAGGGTGCTACGGTACATAGGCCTGAGTGCGTTACAGTCTGCTGTTCTGTAAGGACCGCTATCGGTCCACAATACATAGGGTTGCCGTGCACTACTGCTGACCGCTGCCCTATACTGCAGCAGTCCTTCATTGGTATAGGGACTGACGTACAGTCTGCTAATCACTAACACACAACCTGCTTGGTCCACAAAAGTTCTTATAAGGACTGGTAACTTGGTATAGGGTGCTACGGTACATAGGCCTGAGTGCGTTACAGTCTGCTGTTCTGTAAGGACCGCTATCGGTCCACAATACATAGGGTTGCCGTGCACTACTGCTGACCGCTGCCCTATACTGCAGCAGTCCTTCATTGGTATAGGGACTGACGTACAGTCTGCTAATCACTAACACACAACCTGCTTGGTCCACAAAAGTTCTTATAAGGACTGGTAACTTGGTATAGGGTGCTACGGTACATAGGCCTGAGTGCGTTACAGTCTGCTGTTCTGTAAGGACCGCTATCGGTCCACAATACATAGGGTTGCCGTGCACTACTGCTGACCGCTGCCCTATACTGCAGCAGTCCTTCAGCGGTATAGGGACTGACGCACAGTCTGCTAAACACTAACACACAACCTGCTTGGTCCACAAAAGTTTTTATAAGGACTGGTAACTTGGTATAGGGTGCTACGGTACATAGGCCTGAGTGCGTTACAGTCTGCTGTTCTGTAAGGACCGCTATCGGTCCACAATACATAGGGTTGCCGTGCACTACTGCTGACCGCTGCCCTATACTGCAGCAGTCCTTCATTGGTATAGGGACTGACGTACAGTCTGCTAATCACTAACACACAACCTGCTTGGTCCACAAAAGTTCTTATAAGGACTGGTAACTTGGTATAGGGTGCTACGGTACATAGGCCTGAGTGCGTTACAGTCTGCTGTTCTGTAAGGACCGCTATCGGTCCACAATACATAGGGTTGCCGTGCACTACTGCTGACCGCTGCCCTATACTGCAGCAGTCCTTCAGCGGTATAGGGACTGACGCACAGTCTGCTAAACACTAACACACAACCTGCTTGGTCCACAAAAGTTTTTATAAGGACTGGTAACTTGGTATAGGGTGCTACGGTACATAGGCCTGAGTGCAGTACAGTCTGCTGTTCTGTAAGGACCGCTATCGGTCCACAATACATAGGGTTGCCGTGCACTACTGCTGACCGCTGCCCTATACTGCAGCAGTCCTTCATTGGTATAGGGACTGACGTACAGTCTGCTAATCACTAACACACAACCTGCTTGTTCCACAAAAGTTCTTATAAGGACTGGTAACTTGGTATAGGGTGCTACGGTACATAGGCTTGAGTGCGGTACAGTCTGCTGTTCTGTAAGGACCGCTATCGGTCCACAATAGATAGGGTTGACGTGCACCACTGCTGACCGCTGCCCTATACTGCAGCAGTCCTTCAGCGGTATAGGGACTGACGTACAGTCTGCTAAACACTAACACACAACCTGCTTGGTCCACAAAAGTTCTTATAAGGACTGGTAACTTGGTATAGGGTGCTACGGTACATAGGCTTGAGTGCGGTACAGTCTGCTGTTCTGTAAGGACCGCTATCGGTCCACAATAGATAGGGTTGACGTGCACCACTGCTGACCGCTGCCCTATACTGCAGCAGTCCTTCAGCGGTATAGGGACTGACGTACAGTCTGCTAAACACTAATACACAACCTGCTTGGTCCACAAAAGTTCTTATAAGGACTGGTAACTTGGTATAGGGTGCTACGGTACATAGGCTTGAGTGCGGTACAGTCTGCTGTTCTGTAAGGACCGCTATCGGTCCACAATAGATAGGGTTGACGTGCACCACTGCTGACCGCTGCCCTATACTGCAGCAGTCCTTCAGCGGTATAGGGACTGACGTACAGTCTGCTAAACACTAATACACAACCTGCTTGGTCCACAAAAGTTCTTATAAGGACTGGTAACTTGGTATAGGGTGCTACGGTACATAGGCTTGAGTGCGGTACAGTCTGCTGTTCTGTAAGGACCGCTATCGGTCCACAATAGATAGGGTTGACGTGCACCACTGCTGACCGCTCACCTATACTGCAGCAGTCCTTCAGCGGTATAGGGACTGACGTACAGTCTGCTAATCACTAACACACAACCTGCTTGTTCCACAAAAGTTCTTATAAGGACTGGTAACTTGGTATAGGGTGCTACGGTACATAGGCTTGAGTGCGGTACAGTCTGCTGTTCTGTAAGGACCGCTATCGGTCCACAATAGATAGGGTTGACGTGCACCACTGCTGACCGCTGCCCTATACTGCAGCAGTCCTTCAGCGGTATAGGGACTGACGTACAGTCTGCTAAACACTAATACACAACCTGCTTGGTCCACAAAAGTTCTTATAAGGACTGGTAACTTGGTATAGGGTGCTACGGTACATAGGCTTGAGTGCGGTACAGTCTGCTGTTCTGTAAGGACCGCTATCGGTCCACAATAGATAGGGTTGACGTGCACCACTGCTGACCGCTGCCCTATACTGCAGCAGTCCTTCAGCGGTATAGGGACTGACGTACAGTCTGCTAAACACTAATACACAACCTGCTTGGTCCACAAAAGTTCTTATAAGGACTGGTAACTTGGTATAGGGTGCTACGGTACATAGGCTTGAGTGCGGTACAGTCTGCTGTTCTGTAAGGACCGCTATCGGTCCACAATAGATAGGGTTGACGTGCACCACTGCTGACCGCTCACCTATACTGCAGCAGTCCTTCAGCGGTATAGGGACTGACGTACAGTCTGCTAATCACTAACACACAACCTGCTTGTTCCACAAAAGTTCTTATAAGGACTGGTAACTTGGTATAGGGTGCTACGGTACATAGGCTTGAGTGCGGTACAGTCTGCTGTTCTGTAAGGACCGCTATCGGTCCACAATAGATAGGGTTGACGTGCACCACTGCTGACCGCTGCCCTATACTGCAGCAGTCCTTCAGCGGTATAGGGACTGACGTACAGTCTGCTAAACACTAATACACAACCTGCTTGGTCCACAAAAGTTCTTATAAGGACTGGTAACTTGGTATAGGGTGCTACGGTACATAGGCTTGAGTGCGGTACAGTCTGCTGTTCTGTAAGGACCGCTATCGGTCCACAATAGATAGGGTTGACGTGCACCACTGCTGACCGCTGCCCTATACTGCAGCAGTCCTTCAGCGGTATAGGGACTGACGTACAGTCTGCTAAACACTAATACACAACCTGCTTGGTCCACAAAAGTTCTTATAAGGACTGGTAACTTGGTATAGGGTGCTACGGTACATAGGCTTGAGTGCGGTACAGTCTGCTGTTCTGTAAGGACCGCTATAGGTCCACAATAGATAGGGTTGACGTGCACCACTGCTGACCGCTCACCTATACTGCAGCAGTCCTTCAGCGGTATAGGGACTAAGAGTTTTGTCACAGGGTCATTTAAAAAATGACATGCAGAGGAAGAGGCAGGCCCTTCCGCAGGGGTGGTAGGGGTAGGGCAGGAGCAACAGGCTTGAGCCAAAGTGGGAAGTTGCAGAAGGTGCGTTCAATTACTTTAAAGGATGCACCAGACTTGGTTGAGTGGCTCGCTCAGCCTTACTCTTCTGCACCCTCCTCATCCTCTCGATCTGCACCCTCTTCTTCACTCTCTGCTATGTGCACCCCCAAAGACACTACCACCAACAACACGACCACCACCACCACCACCACATACCTTCCGCTTGAGTCACTGGAATTATTTTCCGATCCATATCAAGAGGACATTTCTGATGCGCAGCCACTCTTGGTATTGGATCAGGAAGAGGAGGTAGCAACAAGCGCTACTCAGCAGTCTGACGCCAGTACCCAGATCAGCCCAAGGAGGAGGTTGGTCCCCGGTGTTGCTGCCTACTCTACTTATAGCGGTGGGGAAGGTGACGTTGATGATGACGTGTCTAGTGATGTCACGTGGGTGCCCACAAGAGAGGAAGAGGAGGGGAGTTCAGAGGGAGATATGGACCAGCAGATAGGGAGGAGAAGCAGCAATGACTTACATTGCACAGCAGGGACAAAGCAGACTGCAAATGTATCAGGAGCGAGTCATCGACCATGTACGGTCACATCTGGCGCTCCCAGGACACCGGCACATGGCTCCGCAGTGTGGGCTTTTTTTAACGTGTCCGCTGCTGACAATAGCGTTGCCATCTGCAATCTTTGCAGTCAACGCGTTAGTCGCGGTAAGCCCAATACTCACCTAGGGACGACCGCCTTAAGAAGGCACATGAGCAGCCATCACCGAGCCCAGTGGGAGCAACGGAACACACAAAGCCACACTGCAGGCTCTCACCGTCCAGCCTCGTCTTCTACTTCTCCTTCTCCTCTCTCCTCACAATTGTCCTCCACTCCACCTTCCATCACGCCAAGCTCACATTTTTCTGCAAAAAGGCAGGCTTCCGTGGGCCTAATGTTTGAGCGTAAAAAAATGATGACGCCGGATAACCCTCTTGCCCAACGGTTGGCGGCTGGCTTGTCAGAACTCATAGCCCGCCAACTACTGCCATATAAACTGGTGGACTCGGAGGCCTTTCGCAAATTTGTGGCCATTGGAACACCACAATGGAAGGTCCCAGGAAGGAAGTATTTCTCAGAGAAGGGCATCCCAGAGCTATATGGCCATGTTCAGCGGCAAGTGAATGTATCTCTGGCACACAGTGTCGGTGCCAAGATACATCTGACCACAGACACGTGGTCTAGCAAACACGGGCAGGGAAGGTATATCAGTTTTACTGCCCACTGGGTGAACCTTCTGACGGCCGTCAAGCATGTAACCCGTGGCACCCGTGTAGATTTGGTTTTACCGCCACGGATTGCATGCAGGCCTGACTCTTCTTCTCCTCCTCCTACTCCATCCTCCTCCCTCTCCTCCTCAGCTGCCTCCTCCTTTTCCGCTGCTAGCGTCTCTTCCACTGCACCGCCCAAGCTCCCCAGAACCTATTCCACATGCCAGGTGAGACGTTGCCATGCCGTGCTGCGTCTGTTGTGCCTGGAAGCAAAGAGCCACACTGGCCCGGCACTCCTTTCAGCTTTGCGTTCACAGGCAGATGAGTGGCTAACACCGCTCAATTTGACAGTTGGTAAAGTGGTGTGTGACAACGGTGCCAATCTGCTTAGCGCATTGAAACAGGGCAAAATCACGCACGTGCCGTGCATGGCACACGTCTTAAACTTGGTCGTGCAGCGATTCCTTGTCAAATACCCTGGGGTCCAGGACATCTTGCGGCAGGCAAGGAAAATCTCGGCCCATTTCAGAAGATCTTACACGGCCATGGCTCGCCTTGCTGACATTCAGCGGCGACACCATCTGCCGGTCAGACGTCTTATTTGCGATTGCCCGACGCGATGGAACTCAACCTTCTATATGCTTGATAGGCTGCTCCAGCAGAAACGTGCAGTTAACGTCTACCTGTATGAACTCTGCGAAAGAAACGGTTCTGGGGAGCTGGGTTTTTTTTCACCGCGCCAGTGGCTGCTCATGCGCGACACATGCAGACTTCTGCGGCCATTTGAGGAGATCACCAAACTGGTCAGTCGCAGCCATGGCGCCATCAGTGACATGGTACCTTATGCCTTCTTTCTGGAGCGTGCATTGCGTCGTGTCATTGATCAGGCTGTGGAGGAGCAGGAGCGGGAAGATGAGGAAGTCGCAATGCTGGATGAATTCCCAGGGGGGGCTACTCTATCTGAGACAAGTCAACAACAGGAGTCTGATGAGGAGTCAGAGGAGGATGGTGCCGGGGCGGATGAGCAGGAGCAAGAAGAGCATGCTTTAAACCTTTCTGGGATCCCTGTTGTGCGAGGATGGGGAGAGGAGAATGAAGAGGACGACATTATCCTGGATGATGAGCAGGAGCCAGGCCACCACACCGCTTCCACTTTAGTGCAAATGGGGGCCTTCATGCTCCAGTGTTTTAATAGGGACCCCCGTATAAAAAGCATGAGGGTCAAGGACCAGTACTGGGTGGCAACGTACTTAGACCCCCGGTACAAACACAAAATGGCGGAAATGTTACCGCCGTCGCAGAGGGCTGTCAGAATGCAGCACTTCCAGGCCTTGCTTCGAGAAATGCTGCATTCTGCTTTTGCGTGCGCTGGCAGAGGAGCAATTCCCACTCCCAGAGAAGGATTTGCGGGTACCAATCCAACAGCGCCTGCAAGAAGAGGCCGGTTTGAAGATGTGTTGGTGACTTCGGATATGAGGTCATTCTTTCAGCCGACCCATCGACAGGTGTCATCCGGATCCAGCATCAGGGAACGCCTAGACCGTCAGGTGTCCGACTACATTGGGTTAACGGCCGATGTGGACGCTCTGAGGAGTGATGAACCCCTAGACTACTGGGTGGGCAGGCTTGACCTCTGGCCAGAGCTTGCCCAATTTGCAATCGAACTGTTGGCTTGCCCCTCATCCAGTGTCCTGTCCGAAAGGACGTTCAGCGCAGCAGGGGGGATTGTGACCGATAAGCGTACTCGCCTAGCTCACCACAGTGTTAACTACCTCACATTTCTAAAAATGAATGAGGCATGGATCTCGGAGGAATTCAACACATGTGATCAGTAGACCATGTATATGTCTATAAACAATTTTTGGAATCAAGCACACAGACCTTCTTAATTCATTTGGCTCACTTCCCTGACCCAAAAAAGCACACCGTACTATATGCCCCTACCCTCCTCTTTGAAGAGGTTGAGCGGTGTCATATTTCTACTGGGGCTGCTTATTATGAGGGGTTCCCACCATCCCTGTGCTGTGCTGACTTCCTCCTGGGTGTTCTTATTATGAGGGGCTCCCACCATCCCTGTGCTGTGCTGACTTCCTCCTGGGGGTTCTTATTATGAGGGGATCACACCATCCCTGTGCTGTGCTGACTTCCTCCTGGGGCTGCTTACGGTGCTGCTGTCAGCGCTGTATGTCACGGAGCTGCTGTCAGCGCTGTATGTCACGGAGCTGCTGTCAGCGCTGTATGTCACGGAGCTGCTGTCAGCGCTGTATGTCACGGAGCTGCTGTCAGCGCTGTATGTCACGGAGCTGCTGTCAGCGCTGTATGTCACGGAGCTGCTGTCAGCGCTGTATGTCACGGAGCTGCTGTCAGCGCTGTATGTCACGGAGCTGCTGTCAGCGCTGTATGTCACGGAGCTGCTGTCAGCGCTGTATGTCACGGTGCTGCTGTCAGCGCTGTATGTCACGGAGCTGCTGTCAGCGCTGTATGTCACGGAGCTGCTGTCAGTGCTGTATGTCACGGAGCTGCTGTCAGCGCTGTATGTCACGGAGCTGCTGTCAGCGCTGTATGTCACGGAGCTGCTGTCAGCGCTGTATGTCACGGTGCTGCTGTCAGCGCTGTATGTCACGGAGCTGCTGTCAGCGCTGTATGTCACGGAGCTGCTGTCAGCGCTGTATGTCACGGAGCTGCTGTCAGCGCTGTATGTCACGGAGCTGCTGTCAGCGCTGTATGTCACGGAGCTGCTGTCAGCGCTGTATGTCACGGTGCTGATGTCAGTGCTCTGTATTACGGTGCTGCTGTCAGTGCTCTGTATCTCCTGCACCCTCTTGTTTGCCTACCCTGGTCCCTGACCTTCCCTCTCCTCCATTGCCTTCATTAGCTCCATAGTCCTGAATTGTCAGAACAATTTCCCAAATAAAAAAAAAATGCTTGTAGTTATCGATCCCAAATTCACCTCATACATGTATTATGCTATTGTCCAGGTGGTGGGACTACGTGCTACCCCCTAATAATTACCCCGTGGCCGCAAATTCGACCTAAAGGTTTGCGAAATTCGCCTCCCATTGAAGTCAATGGAGCCCGCGGCGAACGGTCGTTTTCGCGAACGTTTGTGTCCGTTCGCGTTTCGCGTTCGCGAAACGTCCCGTCGGAAGTTCGTCCATCACTAGCCGCTGGTATTGGAGATGCTATATTTTTAACCACCTCGCCGCCTTAATTTTTCCCTCCAGTTTTCCTATATAGCTCTTAGACCAACATTTCAGGTGCGTAAGGTCCCAAGTTATCCCTTCACGGCCACAATCATATCCATCTGGGGGTATAGATTTACCGCTTAGGCCCTAATCACCTGTAAACACCCACTGTAGTGATCTTCTTGCTGACGGCCAAGATTTCCCAAACTGAAATATCTTTCGTACTATTTCCTGGCTGTTACTTCTATGTTACTACAATGTTAATGGACAGTCAGATGGATACAGTATAGTTCATCTCTCAAAAAAGTAATTAGGGAAAAGAAAAAGACGGAAGAGCGAGGGAAAGAAATCCAATGCAGCGGTCAGACTTGTCAGTTCTGAACGTTGTTCCTCTGCGTTGCTCAATACTGTCCAACCTGGTGGCCTTTTGTAAACTTCCAATATGATAATCTACCAGCGGACGACCAGGGGATTTTCCGGGTGGTTATATCATTCATGTTATTACCACACCTGTTGCTTCTAAAGTACCAAACAAAAAAAAAACAAATAACAAAAGAAAAAGGACCAGGAAAATACAGAGCGGCAACTAAACTTATCAATTCCGTGCGTTCTTCCTCTGCGTTCCCCGATATTGCCCCACCTGGTAACCTTATATGAGCATCTAGGGTAATATTCTGCGTTTGATCCACTCAATGGTTTTCCAACTATTTATCCTTTGTGGAATTCCCAGCTTATTACTGCTCAATTAACAGTTATTTAAGTATAAATCATATATGGATGGATGTAAAATACCGGGCTACTGCCCAACTTATCTGTTCCAAATGTTGTTCCTCCGTGTTTCCTGATACTATCCAGCCAAGTAACCGCTTGTGACCATCCGCATTGATCATCTGCTTAAGGACAAATAGGGAGTTTTACATGCAATTATATCATACGTGCTGTTCCCTGCTTCTTGCTGCTATATTGACCATCAATCAGTTAAACCTAGTTCTTGTACAGGCAGATGAAAAAATAAAAGACTGCTGCCAAATTTTCTGTTCCTAAAGTTGTTACACAGTATGTCCTTATCCTCTATTCATAAGCAGCCAGGGAATTTACCAAACAGTTATATACTTCATGCAGTTCCCCGTCTGTTGCTACCATATTATTAACCGACTATCAGTTATATATGAATTATGCAGACAGACCTCTGAAAAAAAAAAAAAAGAAAAAAAGAGAGCAGAGGGGAATGTCCACAGCGATAGTAATCAGCATTGCAGCCTTGTAATCAGCTGAAGATTTTCCATATGAGACATGCTGTTTCCTGCCTGTTACTGCTTGTTTTAACAGTCAATCGCAAACATATATTTCCTGTGTGAACAGAGTGCACAGCACAGGGCTACAGCCACCGGACTTATTTGTTATTTAGGCGTTGCTCCTCACGTTTCCCCAGTACTTCTCTCCTTTCCTTTCTTTCTTCACGGTCCCCCTTCTAAGCCTGCAATTAGATATCCAGGCTTCCCTGCGTTCCTCCAGGGGACCCTTGGGGGGGGGGGCGAGGGACGGAGATCCGTCGCAAGCAAAGCTTATAACACCCAGGCCGGTGGGTAGGCAGGTGCCGGAGCGGGCTCGTGCGGCGGCGGACTTGTGCAGCGGTACATCGGATCTGCCGGAGCCTCTCACCCTCCGACTGTCTCCTCTCTCCTCTTCCGCACGCCCTCTCCGGCAAGCCTCCTCAAACCCCTCCCTCCACGGTGAGCGTCTTACGTCATCACCAGCCCTGACCAAGCATCTATTGTGCCAATACCTCTTGATCCACCATCTCCCCTATCAGTAATGGTAAGGCCCTGGCCTTTTCTGAGTGACTTGGGAGTTTTGTCACCAAAAACTTTGAGGGTGGGCTGCTGTGAAATTCCAGCGCGTGACCCCTTTTTATTTACAGACTCGTTTGAGGTAGTCTTTTCCCACTGTGGAAGAAATTTGCTCAATCTTCCCCCCACAGGAACCCTGACGTCACTGGGGTTTGGGGTCTTGATTGGGGCGGTTAAAGAGTATGCTCCCTTTCCCTTTCCCCTTATGTCCCGACCAGTGTTTTTTGGGGATGAAGCCCTTCTCTGACTCTGGTTCCTTAGAGGGACGAAAAATCTTCCTTTGAATTTTTTTCTTTTTTGTGGGAAAGATTTTTATTCGCCATCCTTTCTAAGGCGGTATCTTACTCAGGCCCGAAGGCTAAGTCTCCTGTAAAAGGGACACTGCACAGGTGAGTTTTAGACGCCGTGTTCCCCCCCAAGTTTTCATCCATCCTGACCTCCTTGCTGCAACTGAAAGTGCTACTGACTTAGTGAATCAGTGGATGCGTTATGCCGCGTACACACGAGCGGACTTTTCAACATCCAAAGTCCGAAGGACCGAGTCCGTCAGACTATCCGATCATGTGTGGGCTGCAACGGACTTTTGATTCACCAAAGTCTGACGGACTTTAGAATATGGAACATGCTTCAAATTTTCCCGAAGGAACTCCGCCGGACCCGGTCCCCTTCGAAAACTCCGCTCGTGTGTATGCTACTCCGACGGACTAAAACCGACGCTAGGGCAGCTATTGGCTACTGGCTATGAACTTCCTTATTCGAGTCGGGTCGTACGTCATCACGTTCGAATCCGTCGGAGTTTAGTGTGATTGTGTGTGGCCAAGTCCGTTCGGCCGAAAAGTCTGTCAGAACTCCGTCGGAATTCCAGCAGAACTCCGACGGAACTCCTTTGGAAGTCTGTCGGACTTAAGTCCGCTCGTGTGTACGGGGCATTAGAGATGAAACTCATGGCCTTGAAAAGCATAGGGAAGGTTTTCAAAAGCTCCCCCCTAAGAGTGCCTGCTTTTAAGTGTTCCTGCAGTTGTAACAACCAGAACTCCAGGTTTCTAGCTACACAAGAAGTGGTTAGAGCTGGTTTCAAGCCTGCCATAGAGGCATCCCAGGCCCTCTTTAAGACTATGTCTGTTCTCCTGTCCATTGGGTCTTTTAAATGGCCCATATCCTCAAAAGCCAGATCAGCTTGCTTTGAGACAGAGGGGAGTCTAGTTTAGGATTTTTATTCCAAACCTTCTTATCTGGTTCAGACCACTCCTTTACGGACAAGGTCAGAAAGCACTTTATGTATTGGAAAAACCTTTGCTTTCTTTTTCCCCAGAGCCTCATACATCTTATCACAGGCATGTCCAAAATCCGGCCCGCAGGCCAATCGCGGCCCGCGGTCCGGTTTTAAACGGCCCGCCTGGTTATTTAAACATATACATCTTTTGTGGCCCCCGGCGATCTCCCAGCGCCAGGGTCACAAAAGATATATAGTCCGGCTACCTCAGAGGGAGAAGGCAGGACGAGTGCCGTGCACACAGGAGGAGAATTTCCTGTTTACACGGCAGCTGTAAAAGGAAGTCCCATCTCTGCCACTGGACGACTGTTCTGTCCATCAGAGGAGGCGGGACTTTCTCTTAAAGGGGCCGTTGTGTAAACAGGAAATTCTCCTGTAGGATGTCTTTGGCGCTCGTCCTGCCCTCCATGGCTGCACTGATGGTAATGGTGGCTGCATTCCTGGCAATTGAAATTGTGGGGCTGCATTCCTGGCAATGGTGGCGCTGCATTCCTGGCAATGGTGGCTGCATTCCTGGCAATGGTGAGTGAATTCATAGTAATGGTGACTGCATTCCTGGCAATGGTGGCTGCATTCCTGGCAATGGTGGCTGCATTGCCGGCAATGATGGGGCTGCATTGCCGGCAATGGTGGGGCTGCATTGCCGGCAATGGTGGGGCTGCATTCCCGGCAATAGTGGGTGCATTCCTGGCAATAGTGGGTGCATTCCTGGCAATAGTGGGTGCATTCCCGGCAATGGTGGGGCTGCATTCCTGGCAATAGTGGGTGCATTCCCGGCAATGGTGGGGCTGCATTCCTGGCAATAGTAGGTGTATTCCCGGCAATGGTGGGGCTGCATTCCCGGCAATGGTGGGGCTGCATTTCTAGCAATAGTGGGTGCATTCCCGGCAATGGTGGGGCTGCATTCCTGGCAATGGTGGGGCTGCATTCCTGGCAATGGTTGGGCTGCATTCCTGGCAATGGTGGGGCTGCATTCCCGGCAATGGTGGGGCTGCATTCCCGGCAATGGTGGGGCTGCATTCCCGGCAATAGTGGGTGCATTCCTGGCAATAGTGGGTGCATTCCTGGCAATAGTGGGTGCATTCCCGGCAATGGTGGGGCTGCATTCCCGGCAATGGTGGGGCTGCATTCCCGGCAATGGTGGGGCTGCATTCCCGGCAATGGCGGGGCTGCATTCCCGGCAATGGTGGGGCTGGCTTCCCGGCAATGGTGGGGCTGCATTCCCGGCAATGGTGGGGCTGCATTCCCAGCAATGGTGGGGCTGCATTCCCGGCAATGGTGAGTGAATTTCTAGCAATGGTGGGTGCATTCCTGGCAATGGTGAGTACATTCCTGGCAATAGTGGCTGCTGCATTCCTGGCAATGGTGGGCGCTGCGTTCCTGGCAATGGTGGGTCTGCAGATGGGCACTGACCCTTATTTTGCTTCACAGTTCTTTTATTTAAAATTGTAATTATTTTCTTTTCCTGAAGATTCCCTCTTAAAGTGAAGGTGCGTGTTATACACCAATAAATACGGTGTATCCAAATAATACACTGAGTTCATCTCTTCACCACACACTGCCACAAAGGCAAGAGAATTCTTGTTGGGCAGTGTATTAGTGCTCGGACGAACACACTTAGACCGAATTTTAATGGTTCAAAGAATGTCAGGCAAAATGGTCGGCCCTCACGCATGTTCACTTCATCAAATCTGGCCCTCTTTGAAAAAAGTTTGGACATCCCTGTCTTATCATGTCTGGTTAATTGAGTTTCCTCCTCCTCAATTTCCAGTGTATCATAGATATCTCTCAACAGCTCATCTACTTCCTCAAGAGACAGCTTGTATTTTGAGACTTTGGATGCTGCCTGATCCTCATCCTGGTCTGAATCTGCAACAGAGGATTCAGGGCTAATCTACGTGGGGCTATGCTCCGTGACTATACGGGGCTCCCCAGAGCTGGGTGTTGTAAGGCATGGTGAGGAGGAAACTGCAGTTGTTCTACTAGTGGAGGCAGCTGTGCCTACATCGGTGATTAAATCCTGGAGGGACTTAAAGGTTGATGCCATTTCATCCTTAAAGGATCCAAGAAATTTAGCCAAAGGCGAGTCTGCCTCAGTTTTAAGCAAGCCTGCAATGCATTGCTTGCATAGGGCTTTGTTAGAGCCTTAGGAAAGTCTATTCCCACAATTGGGGAACTTTTTGCGGCCTGCCTTGTCTTCCTTTGGGAGTTCCTTAGTCTGAAATTAAAGAAACAACATTCTTAGCATCCATTCCAAGTCCTTCCTAAGAAACACCACCCACTGCATGCATCCTTGACTGTGAGGTAACCACCACAGTGGGGCACTACAGAGCCCAGCCTTACAACGCCACAAACTCCCTATACCACCCAAGTAATAGCATGCCCAGCAGCTTACCTGGGATTGGCTGGTGCCTGCCTCCGCCAGAGTGTCCTCCTCTCTAGCTCTGGGTCCCGCCGCTAGTCCGATATAGCTGGACGCTGGTTGGGACTGTGTAGGCACAGCGCTGGCTTTCCTTCTCCTCCTTGTGCCCTAGAGACCCGGAACCGGAAGTCTTGGCACACAGCGATGGCGCGGTTCCGCCGGAAATTATGCTCGGCGTCTCCAACCCCACCGCAACAAGGAGCTGAGATGGATTTTTCCACTCACCGCTCCTGGGGGGAACCTGCGCCATCCTGCCCCCGGCACACCTCAGCACTGGAAGGAGGGGGGTAACGGGTCTGCTCCGGTCAGCTGGATGGAGCCTTCCAAGCTTCTTACAGCGAGAGCTCACTGTTAAAAGTTCAGGCACAAAGGAGAACAAAAATACTTCCTCAATGTTAATCAACTTGTTGAACTTTCTTGAATTACATTTTTTTCTCTCCCTCTCACTCTCTCCTTTCCACTTTTGGAAACACAAACCTGAATATTGGAACGGTGGGCAATGATTTTTTTTCTTTTTTTTTGTTTAGGCACAAGCATAACACTTGTAACTGTTTCAGGGCCACTAGATAGTCCCCTTGTATGAGTTCCAGGTGGACTGTAGTAAGGGGTTGGGGTCACCACCAACCAGGATGGGTGGTGGGCAATCCCAGGAATGTTTGGGCGCATAAGAAGGGGAGGATTGGTTTTTGGGAGGGGGGTTCACTTTTTTTTTGTGTGTTATGTTAATGACGAGGTGGAGACTCGGCTCCTTGCACAGATGGAAAGGGCTGCAAGGGCTGGGACAGGGATAATAATGGGAGATTTTAACTACCCAGAAATTGACTGGAGTAATGGCACTGCTGGGACAGTTAAAGGGCAAAAATTTATAAACCTATTACAGGACAATTTTATGGTCCAGTTTATTGAGGCCCCAACTAGGAATGATGCTCTGTTGGACCTGGTAATCTCAAACCATGCAGAGCGTATTACTAATGTTCAGATAAAAGAACACCTGGATAGCAGTGACCATAACATGATTTCATTTGATGTTAGCTGTAAGCAAAAATCACATACGGGAAAGATAAAAACACTTAATTTCAAGAGAGCAAATTTTCCAAGGATGAGGGCTGCTCTCCAGGACTTAGACTGGGAGAGAATATTGGCATCGATGGGCACAGAACAGAGATGGGAACACTTCAAAAAGACTGTTCGTGAACTCACTGCAAAGTATATTCCCATGGGCAATAAGTTTAAAAGGCTAAAAATAAAACCTATCTGGCTCACGGCCAAAGTAAAAAAAAAAAAGCTATAAACTATAAGAAAAGAGCTTTTCAAAAATATAAAAATGAAGGAACACTAGTGTCATGTAAATGTTACAAAGAATATAACAGAATATGTAGAAAGGAAGTCAAGGATGCAAAAATCCAAAAGGAAAGACAGATTGCAAAAGATAGTAGGACAAACCCCAAAAATGTTTTCAAATATATTAATAGAAAAAAGGTCAAGTCTGAGCATGTAGGCCCTTTACAAAATAATCTACAGTTTGGTGACTGAAGACAAAGAGAATGCTAATTTAGTAAATAATTTCTTCAGCTCTGTGTATACAAAGGAACATGGGGGAGCTCATGTCCATAATGGGGGTGGTAGTGACACAGCCCCAAATCCACAATGGCTCAAAAGTGATATGGTCCAGTAATATTTGGACGGAATAAAGGTGGGTAAAGCACCTGGACCTGATGGCATTCACCCACGGATCCTAAAAGAATTGAGCTCTGTAATTTCAAAGCCATTGTATCAAATTTTTAGGGACTCATTAATGACAGGAATAGTACCACTGGATTGGCGCAGGGCCAATGTGGTGCCTATATTTAAAAAGGGAACAAAGTCTTTACCAAGTAACTATAGACCTGTTAGTTTAACTTCTATAGTTGGGAAGATACTGGAGAGATTAATAAAAGACCACATAGATGAGTTCTTGCAGGAAAAAAATAATTTAAGCAACAGACAGCATGGATTCATGAAAGACAGAAGTTGTCAGACAAACTTCTTTTTATGAGGAGGTAAGTAAAACCTTGGACAGAGGGGTGGCGGTGGACGTGGTATACTTGGATTTTGAAAAAGCATTTGTTCCGCACACACGGCTCATGTGTTATGTAAGGTCTACAGGTTTGGAAATATCAGTTTGTAAATAGTTTGTAAATAGATAGAAAACTGGCTAAAAGACAGAATTCAGAGAGTATTGGTTAATGATTCTTACTCTGAATTGTCTAAGGTTATCAGTGGTGTACCCCAAGGTTCAGTGCTGAGACCCTTACTTTTTAATATCTTTATAAATTATATTGGGTCTGGGATCAAAAGTAACATTTCCGTCTTTGCAGATGACACCAAGTTATGCAGTGGAATAACGTCTTTAGAGGATGTGTCCAATATACAAGCCGACCTCAATGCTCTGTCTAATTGGGCGACTATGTGGCACATGAGGTTTAATGTTGAGAAGTGTAAAGTTATGAACTTGGGGGCTAAAAATATGCATGCATCATACATGCTGGGGGGGTACAACTGGGGGGATCCATAGTGGAGAAGGATCTGGGGGTTTTGGCAGATCATAAGCTCAATAATAGCATACAATGCCAAACTGCGGTTTCCAAAGCGAGCAAAGTCTTTTCTTGTATTAAGAGAGGTATGGACTCCAGAGAGAGAGATATCATTTCGCCCCTGTATAAATCATTAGTAAGACCTCATCTGGAATATGCAGTTCAGTTTTTGGCACCAGTTCTCAAAAAGGATATTGGGGAACTGGAGAAAGTGCAGAGAAGGGCAACCAAATTGATAAAAGGCATGGAGGAGCTCAGCTATGGGGAAAGATGGAAGGAGGAACTGAATTTATTCCCTCTTGATAAGAGGAGATTAAGGGGGGATATGATCAACATGTACAAATACTGTATATAAGGGGTCCATATAGTGAATTTGGTGTTGAGTTATTCACTTTACAGTCAACAAAGAGGACAAAGGGGCACTCTTTACTTCTAGAGTAAAGGAGATTTCCTCTCCAAATACGGAAAGATTACTTCACAGTAAGAGCTGTGAAAATGTGCAATAGACTCCCTGCAGAGGTGGTTCTGGCCAGCTCAGTAGATTGGTTTAAGAAAGGCTTGGATTATTTCCTAAGTGTACATAATATAACTGGGTACTAACATTTACTGTATATGAAAATACGATTGCCTCTCATGGGATCAAGAAGGAATTTTTTCCCCTGCTTTAGAAAATTGGATCATGCTCTGCTGGGCTTTTTTACCTTCCACTGGATCAACTGTGGGGATAGAATTGGGTGTATGGGATTGTATGATCTTATTTATTTTTTATTTTTTTTGTGGTTGAACTGGATGGACTTGCTTCTTTTTTCAAGCTGACTAACTATGTAACTATCTAACTTTGTGTTTGTTTTAACTCCTACTATTCTGTCAGGACCCTCTTTGCCATGGTCTTATTTGAGAGATAATTTTTTTTTGTTTGGTCTGTGGAGTTCTAGTTCCATTTCTTTTGGGTGAACTGAAATAATGAACAGGAAAATAATGGTGTTATCATGGAATGTGAGGGGGTTGGGAGACAAGCGGAAGAGACAGGCAGTTTTTGAGTCAATTGAGTTATACAAACCTGAAATAATATTTTTGCAGGAGACCCACCTTGAGTGAGAGGACACGATACTTTTTGAAATTTCCGTATGAATTTCATGCTGTATATACTATCTATTCACCAGGTGTTAGTATCCTGATCTCTCGCTCGGTATGGTTCTCATGCAAAGAGAGTTTTCTAGACCCAGAAGGCCGTTACATTTTTCTACGGTGCTTATTAAATGACAAAAACTTTTTGTTGGTGAATACCTATATTCCCCCTTATAATGATGAAGTGTTGAAATATGTTTTTGGGAAAATGGCATAATGTCCCAATATACCAACCCCAGCAATGGGAGATTTTAATAACATAACGAATGAGGCGGAAGATAGGTATAACATCCAAAAAAGTAAACAAAAAATGAAGAGAACAAGGTTCGCTGGACAAATGCAAGAGATGGGGTTTAGTGATGGACGAACTTCCGATGGGACGTTTCGCGGCCGATAGTTCGCGAACTGGAACGTTCGCGACGGGCCCCATTGACTTCAATGGGAGGCGAACTTTGCAAACCTACAGGTCAAATTTGCAGCCACAAAATAATTAATAGCTGTGCAAACATAGTCCCACCACATGGCCAATGACATAACACATGTATGAGGTGAATCTGGGATCGACAAGTACAAGCATTCTTTTTTTATATGGGAAATTGTTGTGACAATTCAGGACTGTGGAGCGCATGAAGGCAATGGAGGAGAGGGAAGGTCAGAGTAGGCAAAGAAGAGGGTGCAGGAGATGACCACCAGCAGCGTGACATACTGCAATGACACCTGCATCGTGATAGAGTCATCTGACACCAGCACCGTGATAGAGAGCACTGACATCAGCAGCGTGACATAAAGCACTAACACCAGCACCGTGATATACAGCACTGACAGCAGCACCGTGATAGAGAGCACTAACATCAGCAGTGTGACATACTGCAATGACACCTGCACCGTGATAGAGTCATCTGACACCAGCACTGTGATAGAGAGCACTGACATCAGCAGCGTGACATAAAGCACTAACACCAGCACCGTGATATACAGCACTGACACCAGCACCGTGACAGAGAGCACTGACATCAGCAGCGTGACATACAGCAATGACACCTGCACCGTGATAGAGTCATCTGACACCAGCACCGTGATAGAGAGCACTGACATCAGCAGCGTGACATAAAGCACTAACACCAGCACCGTGACATACAGCACTGACAGCAGCACCGTGATAGAGAGCACTAACATCAGCAGCGTGACATAAAGCACTCACACCAGCACCGTGATATACAGCACTGACACCAGCACCGTGATATACAGCACTGACACCTGCACCGTAAGCAGCCCCAGGAGGAAGTCAGCATAGCACAGGGATGGTGGGAGCCCCTCATAATGAGCATAACACAGGGATGGTGGGAGCCCCTCATAATGAGCATAGCACAGGGATGGTGGGAGCCCCTCATTAGGGATGAGCTTCGTGTTCGAGTCGAACATACGTTCGACTCGAACATCGGCTGTTCACCCGTTCGGCGAATTCCGAACATTATGGGCCGTTTGCGCCAAATTCGCGCCAAATTCGCGCCAAATTCGCTCACGGCCCACAATGCACTGCGTCATTGCAGTGCATTGCTGGCTCATGATTGGCCAAGCATGCACTGTGACCCCGCATGCTGGGCCAATCACAGCGCCAGCAGCGAGGAGAGCCATGATTGGCCACAGGCAGGATGCCTGTGGCCAATCATAGCTCAGGCTGTGTAGTACACGCCCCACACTATATAAGGCCGCCAGCGTGGCGGCCTTGTGTAGTGTGTTGGCGTCTGAAGCAGTTAGTGGGTGTTCTGTGTACCTTCAACACAGTATACACCGATCGTTATCGGCTGATTTTTCGATCTTGCTCTTCTGTAGTGGTTGTTGTCTGCGTGCCCTGACCGCAGTATACACCGCTATATTCACCGCTATATTCACCTCACCTATATAGCTAGCGATATATCTATCTTTTATAATAGAGCTTGCAGTCAGTAGTGTTAGGAGCTTGTGCGTGCTGTCTGCGTGCTCTGTACCCAGTACACACCGCTATATCCACCTACATAGCTCTTCTCTATTTGAGCCATCTGCCATCTGCAGGAGTTATTGGAAGTTGTGTGTGCCTCCAGCACAGCACAGTATACATCTGTATATACCCCTTTATCTCTGGTGTTCTATAATAAAGGCATCTGCAGGAGTTAGTGGGTGTTTTGTGCCTCCAGCACAATATACACCTGTATCTACCCTTTATTGCTGTTCTCTAATAGAGCCATCTGCAGGGCTTAGTGGGTGTTGTGTGCCTCCAGTACAGTATACCCCTTTATCTCTGGTGTTCTATAATAAAGGCATCTGCAGGAGTTAGTGGGTGTTGTGTGCCTCCAGCACAATATACACCTGTATCTACCCGTTATTGCTGTTCTCTAATAAAGCCATCTGCAGGGCTTAGTGGGTGTTGTGTGCCTTCAGTCCAGTATACCCCTTTATCTCTGGTGTTCTATAATAAAGGCATCTGCAGGAGTTAGTGGGTGTTGTGTGCCTCCAGCACAATATACACCTGTATCTACCCTTTATTGCTGTTCTCTAATAGAGCCATCTGCAGGGCTTAGTGGGTGTTGTGTGCCTCCAGTACAGTATACCCCTTTATCTCTGGTGTTCTATAATAAAGGCATCTGCAGGAGTTAGTGGGTGTTGTGTGCCTCCAGCACAATATACACCTGTATCTACCCTTTATTGCTGTTCTCTAATAAAGCCATCTGCAGGGCTTAGTGGGTGTTGTGTGCCTCCAGTCCAGTATACCCCTTTATCTCGGGTGTTCTATAATAAAGGCATCTGCAGGAGTTAGTGGGTGTTGTGTGCCTCCAGCACAATATACACCTGTATCTACCCTTTATTGCTGTTCTCTAATAGAGCCATCTGCAGGGCTTAGTGGGTGTTGTGTGCCTCCAGTACAGTATACCCCTTTATCTCTGGTGTTCTATAATAAAGGCATCTGCAGGAGTTATTGGGTGTTGTGTGCCTCCAGCACAATATACACCTGTATCTACCCTTTATTGCTGTTCTCTAATAGAGCCATCTGCAGGGCTTAGTGGGTGTTGTGTGCCTCCAGTACAGTATACCCCTTTATCTCTGGTGTTCTATAATAAAGGCATCTGCAGGAGTTAGTGGGTGTTGTGTGCCTCCAGCACAATATACACCTGTATCTACCCGTTATTGCTGTTCTCTAATAAAGCCATCTGCAGGGCTTAGTGGGTGTTGTGTGCCTCCAGTCCAGTATACCCCTTTATCTCTGGTGTTCTATAATAAAGGCATCTGCAGGAGTTAGTGGGTGTTGTGTGCCTCCAGCACAATATACACCTGTATCTACCCTTTATTGCTGTTCTCTAATAGAGCCATCTGCAGGGCTTAGTGGGTGTTGTGTGCCTCCAGTCCAGTATACCCCTTTATCTCTGGTGTTCTATAATAAAGGCATCTGCAGGAGTTAGTGGGTGTTGTGTGCCTCCAGCACAATATACACCTGTATCTACCCTTTATTGCTGTTCTCTAATAGAGCCATCTGCAGGGCTTAGTGGGTGTTGTGTGCCTCCAGTACAGTATACCCCTTTATCTCTGGTGTTCTATAATAAAGGCATCTGCAGGAGTTAGTGGGTGTTGTGTGCCTCCAGCACAATATACACCTGTATCTACCCGTTATTGCTGTTCTCTAATAAAGCCATCTGCAGGGCTTAGTGGGTGTTGTGTGCCTCCAGTCCAGTATACCCCTTTATCTCTGGTGTTCTATAATAAAGGCATCTGCAGGAGTTAGTGGGTGTTGTGTGCCTCCAGCACAATATACACCTGTATCTACCCTTTATTGCTGTTCTCTAATAGAGCCATCTGCAGGGCTTAGTGGGTGTTGTGTGCCTCCAGTACAGTATACCCCTTTATCTCTGGTGTTCTATAATAAAGGCATCTGCAGGAGTTAGTGGGTGTTGTGTGCCTCCAGCACAATATACACCTGTATCTACCCTTTATTGCTGTTCTCTAATAGAGCCATCTGCAGGGCTTAGTGGGTGTTGTGTGCCTCCAGTACAGTATACCCCTTTATCTACCCTTTATTGCTGGTGTTCTATAATAAAGGCATCTGCAGGAGTTAGTGGGTGTTGTGTGCCTCCAGCACAATATACACTACCCAACTGCTGTTTTACCCAACTCCCTTCAGGCCATTACCATGTCTGGAAGGCCAGCAAGGAGAGGCAGGCAGGCGCAAGCCGATAAAAGAGGGCAAGCAGGCTCTGTGTCTAGAGACAACAGTGCTGGTCGTGGACGCGGTGCATTGTCATCAGCACGTGGCCATGGGACACGCTTGTCCTTCTTTTCGGCAGCTGGACATGTTGAACCGCAACATGCCAACGACTTGGTAGAGTGGATGACCAAGCCCTCTTCATCCTCCTCATCCTCTCTTACCCAGTCTCAGGGTGCTAGCAAAGCAGCTGCCAACGCATCGTCTTCCCTCGTCTCAATATCATCATTAGTGACTCCTTCCCTAGACCCACCACGTCCTCCTGAGGAGTCTCCTGAACTCTTTGAGCACAGTGTTGGGTACATGCTCCAGGAGGATGCCCAGTGTTTTGTAGGCTCTGATGATGACACTCAGCTAGAGGAAGGCAGTAGCGTGAATGCAGAGAGAGGGGATGCTCAAGAAGGACAGCAATCTGGCAGTCATGTTCCACAAGCTGCAGCATACTGCCAGGTTTGCTACAGCGATGAAGAGGGAGGGGATGATGAGGGCACTGACTCCAGGGGCGGGCTGGTGGAAATCTCCCCCCAGGCCGTCTAACTTTTAATCCAAACAGCCGCTGTTTGCTGACTTTTTTTTTTTTTTTTGAGGAAGTCGGCCGCTGATTGGCTGTGTTGCTGCTGCGCTGCATTCTGGGAGTTGTAGTCTGGTGGGTAGAGACTAGAGGGAACTGAGCAGCGAAGCAGGTAACTTCTACTCCCGGCAGGGAGACCCATCACTTCACAGGGGGGCCGGTCAGCCAGCAACTTCAAGCTATCATTCTCCTGCTGCTGTGTTAAAGTGGTTTTCCAGCCAAAATGTGACTTTTTAAATAAAAATAACCTATCATACACTTATCATACACAAGCTTAAAGCATTCTAGTAAAGTTAGTCTGTAAACAAAGGTCCGTTTTGTTAGGTTATTACAGCATTTTGTAACTTTATAAACTTGCAGCAGACTGTGGCCATCCTTGGTGTGGGCATCTGAAGCCAGACTGTATTTCTTCCTGGATCTCAGCCTTGCAAATCTCGCACATGCTCAGTGCTACACAAGCGGTGAAATAGGTTTCAGGTCAGGTTTCCATAGCAACGGCAGTGCCAGAGGAAGTTACCGCCCCTTAGCTATGCAAACCCCTCCTTCCTCCAGGAACCAGGAAATATACTGCATTTATAACAGACACCAGCAGCAAAAAGGTAAGAGGCTTAAAAATATACTAATTGTAAACTAAATCATTTGCTTCTGTGCAGATATATCTACATAACAAGAGATATATATCTTGTTTTATATATATATATATATATATATATATATATGTATATATATAGATATATCTATATCTCTTGTTATACATGTATCTTATATATGTATCTCGTTATATATATGTGTGTGTGTGTGTTTCTCTCTCTCTCTCATATATATATATATATATATATATATGTGTGTGTATATCTACACCCAGCGGCTACTTTTTTCTGTACAGCTTTTCATTAAAAAAATAATTGCAGCAACAAAATTAATATATGCGTTGTTCGATCACCACTTTGCTCACCCATTGCTGCCTGCCAGTCCCGCACTTACCCCATCCACGTCATGGCTACAGTGGCTTACCCCTGCATCTCCCCTGAGTCATGGCGTTTGCTGATTATCACGGCCAATCGGGTCTTAGGTAGGACTCCCACCCAGTTGTGTCTCAGAACCCTTTTCCCATGAATGACCAAGAGGAAATTAGTGTCACAATAACGATTTTAAATTTGCTAATGTCACACAAGTGGGTGGGCTTTGAGCACGGTGCTCTCTGCGCCATGGTCACCCTTTCTTGAAGCCTATTAGAGCCTTTGGGCTCTAATCCAATGCTTACAAAAATAAACAACCCCACGTTGTAATCCATGCATCCATCAACCTTCATGTAGATATAGGGGCATGGATATGGGGGTGTGGTGTGTTTGCCTCCATTATGGACCATTTGTTATGTGTGTGTTAAAATCCCTACTTCATATGTGAGTTCAGAGTTTTTAATGGTACAGATTTTAGAAAGGCAACATTTACTCAAATAACCACTATTTACAACCAAGGTATGCAGAATACCATCTCTTTATGCCCAACACATTGAAACTTCAAGCAGATGGGCTACAGCAGCAGAAAACCACACTGGGTGCCACTCCAGTCATCTAAGTACATGATGATATTGAGGCTACAGTTGTCACAGATTCACCAAATTTGGTCAATAGAAGATTGAAAAAATGTTGACTGGTCCGATGAGTCTCATTTTCTGTTGTAACATTCAGATGGTAGGGTTTTAAATTTGCATTAAAAAAAAAAAAGTGAAAGCATGAATCAATCCATCCTGCCTTGTATCACGGGGTTCAGGTTGGTGGTGGGGGTGTAATCAGGGCTGGTGCAAGAATTTTTGACACCCTAGGCGAAACCTCATTTTGCTGCCCCCCCCATTGGTTCTGCCCATGGCTCCACTGCCTTTGCAATATGTGACCCGCCCGACCATTACACACACACACTGACCCACCTACCTGACACATACACTGACCTACCTGACCATTACACACACACACTGACCCACCTACCAGACACATACACTGACCCACCTACCTGACCATTACACACACACACTGACCCACTTACCTGACACATACACTGATCTACCTGACCATTACACACACACACACACACACACACATACTGACCTACCTACCTGACACATACACTGACCTACCTGACCATTACACACACACGCACTGACCTACCTACTTGACCATTACACACACTGACCCACCAACCTGACACATACATTGACCTACCTGACCATTACACATACACTGACCCACCTACCTGACACACACACACATACACTGACCTACCTGACCATTACACACACACACACACTGACCTACCTACTTGACCATTACACACACTGACCCACCAACCTGACGCATACATTGACCTACCTGACCATTACACACACACACACACACACACACACACATACACTGACCTACCTGACCATTACACACACACTGACCTACCTGACCATTACACACACACACACTGACCTACCTACCTGACACATACACTGACCTACCTGACCATTACACACACACCCTGACCCACACATTGAGCTACCTGACCATTACACATACACTGACCCACCTACCTGACACACACACACACATACACTGACCTACCTGACCATTACAAACACACACACACATACTGACCTACCTAGCTGACTTCTTATTTCCTGCACTACTCTTCCCCCCCCCCCTCCCTCCCTCCACAGCTCGCTGTAGATAGTGATCCTCCCTCCTCCTTACTTCTGCTTCATCGATCATTACATCCGGGGCTCTCCTCAGCACTGGGCGGTGTTGCTCTGGTGTCGGCTAACAGATGCTGCACCTCTCGATGCTCTGTTCTCCACCGAACCCCCGCCCCTCCTCCCCACACACACACACTGCTGTGAGCTTTTACTCTGTGAAGACATTGGGGGATTGGAGGCATACAGAGGTTGTGGCTGCGCCCTGGGGGGTAGTGCGCCCTAGGCGACTGCCTACTCCGCCTAGTGGTAGCACCGGCCCTGGGTGTAATGGTGAGGGGTATATTTTCCTTGCCACACTTTGGACCCCTTAGTACCAATTGAGTATCATTTAAACACCACGGCCTACCTGAGTATTGTTGCGGACCATGTCCATCCCTTTATAGCTGCAGTGTCCCCATCTTCTGATGGCTCCTTCCAGTTCTACACTCAAAACGGTGCTGTGAAAGCTGTACATAATAAAGTGTCCAGTATGTATGTATTTATACCTATACACAAACACTTTTTGTTTCATTATATGTGCGTTACTATACATATTATGTGTGTACATATATACGTTTTTTCTTTACTAACTATACAAAATATAATTTTAGTTATTTCTCATTTAACCCAATTTATAATTTTTTGTGATCTAATAATTTTTTTTATTCTTACATCTAACAGATCTTACTGATAAAAAATAATGGTAAGTAACTTTTTAAATTTCAAAAACAAACTTACGTTTATAATGTAAAAGTTACATGTCTCTACTTCGTATTGTAGTCATGCATGAGCTTGTTTGGCTGTGCTTCTCCCGTTTTCAGCTGGTCTGAAGTCCGCTCTCTGCTGACATCACACAGATCAGTCCAGGCACCGTGTCATCTCGACTCTGGAAGTCTGGATGCGCCAGGTGCTTGGACTGCGAGCCATCTCAGTGGAGAACCGCTGAGTGACAGGCAGTAGCTCTCCGATTGGCTTGGTTCTCACGGATCCCCCTTGGCGATGTTTGATCGCTCTATTCTCAGTGCAAGGCACCGGTGGACAGATGCAGCATCGGTCACATGCTGCATCCACCTTGGTAAGTATAACGTACAAAAAAAATCCACCACAATTCTCTTTTAATGTTTTTTTCAGTGTGTGCCAAAAAATAAATGTAAAATCCACAGCTACAAATACAGTAGCTGGTGACTTAATCTATGGACACTTACCTGTCCAGTGAGGCTGCAATGTCTTTTCAGATCAGCTGTTGGTAGCTGCCGCCACCATGACCAGTATGAGAAACTGGCATTGAATCCATTGGGATTCATGGTCATATCCCTAATGTGCAAGCGCAAATCATGATGCACTCTCCAAATGTCATGGGGGCAAAGGAGGGAGGTTCTAACGTTTGATGTACCAAACATCGCCTATGTCAGATTGAAGTGTAAATATGTACCTGTCAAAAACAGTTGTGGGAAGGCAGATAAGTGTAGCTATAACTCCAATTGGAGCCTTGCAACTTCACAGCTAGTTTCCCAATGTGCATGCTTAAACCGTGTTGCGCTTTGACAATGGAAATGTTGCATGTAAAGGAGGAAGGGGGAGACAAACCTATTGGACAGACCATTTCTCGTACCAATGTTGACTCTGTTAGCAACTACATGGGAGAGTGTAAGCATTATTAGAAATAGCTTGAGGTATCATGAAGTGTAACATGTGTAATTATAAAATTAAATAAAAAAAGAACCATGATGAATTACTATCAAACATTATTTATTTAAATTAAAATAAAAAACATCTTTCTTTAAATACATTTTTGCCAAACAAGAATAAATATTAAATCAAAATTCGTAATAAAATTGATTTTATTTATTAACCTATAAAGGATAAATAGGTAAAGAAAATATTTTTGGGTTTATGCTACAGAGACAAATGTTGCTTGAGGAACTATGGTCACAATATACAGAGCCAGAAAACGATCCAGCATTTCCATGTAATCCATTACAAAAGATTTTCATGCTTCAATCAACAGAAACTAAAGAGGAAGGTGAAACAGAACGTCTTGGGAATAGGAAATGGTGCAAGTGCAGAAAATGCATTCCAATATTACTGATAATCTATAAAAAAAAGCCCAAAAAAAAAAAAAAAGTGATCTGTTGGCAGTGTATAAAAAAATTATAATAAGCTGGTGTGGCGACATTCCTAGACTCCAGGACAGGTAAGTGTCCTAATATTAAAAATCTACAGCTGTAGTCTGTGTAGCTGCTGGCTTTTAGATTTCTGAAAAAGGTAGGCAGACCTACGATTTAACAAATTAAAAGTTCCAATATATAGTGAATTATTTGTTATGCAACTGTAATCATTTCTATTTATTTTTAAGACGATTGCGGAAGACAGCTTATAGAACGTTTACTGCATGGATCTATGGCTACTTGGGAAAGGGAAACCGGAGAGTCATCCCATCTTGTGCTGTTAATGCTGTACGAAACGCTTTGTTCCAGATCCCAACGATTCATATCGAATTCATGTATTCTAATGCTTATGAAGCCTCAGAACTGGCCTTAGAGTAACATTCAATTTAAATTATTTTATATAATTTTTTTTACATTATGTTAAAAATGTTATGAAAAAAAAATAAAAATAGTAAATCTGAATGAGAATATGTATACCTTTTTTCATTTTTTATTTTATACTTACAAGGTTGTTAGATACCACAAACCAGAAATGGATATCCTAGTTTAAATAAAACATATTCGGAATCGGTCTCCTCTCTTGTCTTCCAGTATCAAAGGTATAAATTGTTCAACCATTGGGCTGTGCATTCCAGCATTTCTGAAAGAAGTATAAAAATAAAAAAAATAAAAATGTAAACTCCATAAAAATTTGGAGAATTGTAATATAAGAGCACCTGGATCATAAATCAAAACGGTATTGTCTACAGGAGGGGTGGATCCAGAGCCTAGTCTCAGGAGGGGCACTGCCAGAAAATATGTTTTTTGGGGTAAATTTATCAGGGAAATTGCTGGTGTTAACGATTCAATCATCACGGCGCCACGGTTGTTATG